>NC_067487.1:75251030-75851030 GCF_947179515.1 Apodemus sylvaticus | reverse complement strand
TCAGTAAGATTAGGTATCTGTTTTAAATTCACATATCTGATTGACTGCAGAGTTGTATAAATAATACTACAAGCATATCACCACACTATTTATAACATTTCAAATACATGTCAATTTGGTATAAGACAATTTCAACTTTGTTTAAAATAATTGTCTATAATCCACAAGTGTGTATTCAGCAATACCATGTATTTTAGCAAAATCTTACTGAGGACAGTCCCATTGTGATCAGATTGGGTACATGCCCAGGAGTGGTATAGCAGGATCTTCTGGAAGTGAGGTGCCCAGTTTTTGGAGGAACCGCCAGACTGATTTCCAGAGTGGTTGTATCAATTTGCAACCCCACCAGCAGTGGAGGAGTGTTCCTCTTTCTCCACATCCTCTCCAACACCTGCTGTCTCCTGAATTTTTAATCTTAGCCCTTCTGACTGGTGTAAGGTGAAATATCAGGGTTGTTTTGATTTGCATTTCCCTAATGACTAATGAAGTTGAGCATTTTTTTAAGATGCTTCTCTGCCATCCGAAGTTCTTCAGGTGAGAATTCTTTCTTTAACTCTGTACTCCATTTTTAATAGGGTTGTTTGGTTTTCTGGAGTCTAACTTCTTGAGTTCTTTATATATATTGGATATTAGCCCTCTACCTGATGTAGGATTGGTGAAGATCTTTTCCCAATTTGTTGGTTGCCGATTTGTCCTTTTGATGGTGTCCTTTGCCTTACAGAAACTTTGTAATTTTATGAGGTCCCATTTGTCAATTCTTCATCTTAGAGCATATGCTATTGGTGTTCTGTTCAGAAACTTTCTTCCTGTACTGATGTCCTCAAGGGTCTTCCCCAGTTTCTTTTCTATTAGCTTCAGAGTGTCTGACTTTATGTGGAGGTTCTTGATCCATTTGGATTTGAGCTTAGTACAAGGAGACAAGGATGGTTCAATTCCCATTCTTCTGCATGCTGACCTCCAGTTGAACCAGCACCATTTGTTGAAAAGGCTATCTTTTTTCCATTGGATGTTTTCAGCCCCTTTGTGGAGGATCAAGTGGCCATAGGTGTGTGGGCTCATTTCTGGATCTTCAATCCTGTTCCATTGATCTGCCTGCCGGTCACTGTACCAATACCATGCAGTTTTTAACACTATTGCTCTGTAGTATTGCTTGAGGTTAGGGATACTGATTCCCCCAGAATTTCTTTTGTTGCTGAGAATAATTTTAGCTATCCTGAGTTTTTTGTTATTCCAGATGAATTTGAGAATTGCTCTTTCTAACTCTGTGAAGAATTGAGTTGGGATTTTGATGGGTATTGCATTGAATCTGTATATTGCTTTTGGCAAAATGGCCATTTGAACTATATTGATCCTGCTGATCCATGAGCATGGGAGGTTTTCCCATTTTTTGAGGTCTTCTTCCATTTCCTTCTTCAGAGTCTTGAAGTTCTTGTCATACAGATCTTTCACATGCTTGGTAAGTGTCACCCAAGGTACTTTATGCTGTTTGTGGCTATTGTGAAGGGGATCATTTCCCTAATTTCTTTCTCAGCCTGCTTATCCTTTGAGTATAGGAAGGCCACTGATTCGCTTCAGTTGATTTTATTTATTTATTTATTTAATTTTTAAGTTTTTTTATTTTTGTTATTCGATAAATTTTTATTTACATTTGAAATGATTTCCTCTTGAGTTGATTTTATAACCTGCCACTTTGTTAAAGTTGTTTATCAGTTATAGGAGTTCTCTAGTGGATTTTTTGGGGTCACTTAGGTAGACTATCATGTCATCTGCAAATAATGATAGTTTGACTTCTGCCTTTCCAATTTGTATCCCTTTGATTGGGTTCAGTCTCAAATATGTGAACCTTAACATTCTTTTTTTGATATGAAGATCTTTATTCCTTGTGGTTTTATTGTTCACTCTTTCATTTTGCTTATAGAAGAATAGCACACAGTCACATACATATCAATCCTTCACGCCACTGACAAAGTACTCTATTTTGAAATATATATATGTAAATATGTATATATAGAGAGAGACATATATACATACTATATATTTTATAGTTAAATCACCATTATAATGTGGTAATAAAATATCTTTTTGTATTTAAGATCATGAAATATATGACATAAAAATAGTAATTATAGAAATATTAATCAAAGCACATTAACTACTGAAAACCAGTAGATTGTCAACTTAGCCTGTTTTAGTAAACATGAAATATTATAGTACATAGTGTCAAAGATATGAGTATAACCATAGCACTATCTAGACAGAATGTGAACATTTACAAATAGATACAATGAAAGGTCAAAATATCAGTGTCTAATAGATAGAGAAGGAGGAAATAGTGACAAAATAAAGAAAAAATTAGTAAACTTTAGGAAGAAAAGGATTAGAATGGAATAATTAAAAGTTGATACCTTACTCATTAATTTAAGTCACATACCTGCCACTCCATTGTTCAAAAAACATCACAATGAAAAAGGTTTAAAACCTTTTTAGTACTTGAATAAAATCTATAGCTCTATTCATTCTAGGTAGGTACCCTGCCACTGAGTTTTCTCCTGGGCCTGAGAAGAGGAAGGTATGTGGAAGACTTGGTTCATGGAAAATCTAGAAATGTCTGTCATTGATGATATTTGGCCCTATTTCCCTTGGTACTTGGAATGAAAGAAACAGCCAAGGTGGATTTTCATATCCCCACTGTGATTTTTCCAAAGACCTACCATAGACAGGGTCATTGGTAAATGTATGGGACAAATAATAAATATCATGTATTCTACCCTCTAATCTGTAATTCTACCATCTGAAAACAGAGAAAATTATTTTCATGTAACTATAGAACTGAGCTTCTCTATTTGCTACAATTTTGAGTTCAAGTATGTGGCAATTTATGTTTAAAACAATCAAACACATCTCCTATTATAGCCTCTATCATGCACAGCTATTTACCAAAACCTTTAGAAGGACAATGGAGGTGTAGTACCTAGTTTATCAATAAAATATACAATGAAGTTGTTGCTGATCTCAATTTAACTTTAAAATTTCCAGTCAACTGTACTACTGTATATCCAACTAGACAATGTAACTTGATCACTTAAGGATATATTCATACATCTATACAATAATAATAGTGATAGAAAAAGAGGCATGGCTCTTACCAGGTTTAGAGAGAGGCATTTGTGGGAGAGGTTGAAGGGAAGAAAAGTAAGGTAAAAGTGACATAATTTTATTTTTATTAAAATGCATAAAAATAAAAACCTGCAAAATAAAAGTATTATATAATGTCAAACAACAAATATATAGCAGGAAAAATAAGTATTTTCATTGTTTTAGTATAACTTAGTATTGTACTGGACTTTAAAAGCTACATAGACATATGAGTTTTGTTTCTGTCTAAAGAAAGTACATCAAACAGAATGATTACACTTTTTTTCATATACATAGAGATGAGCATAATGAATAACCATTATAAATGATTGTAAAACAGAATTGGCACTGTGGAAACTCATAGGACAGAGTGATCAATGAAGGGCAACCAGGATCAGAGGAAAATAAGGGGAGCTAGTTTTATATTCTGAAATCTAAGTAGTGGTACTTACTACACAGCTCAATTTAAATGTAAATGGTAAGTTAGCAATTAATGGTACTAATGGTGTCAAATAATTCCTAGCATAGTTGTAGTGCATATAATATAGATGGGTTCTCTTCTTAAACTGTTCTATAATTAAAATTTGCAAATTATAATTTTAGATTATTACAGGTTTTAGCAATTGATAATTAGCTTTTCTCCTCAAGATACTAAATGCATGATTTTAGAATGAATCGCAGAAATACAAAAAGTATGTGAGATACCAACGTACAGATAAAACACAGTTTCATCAGAGATAGCATTGCCAGTAATTGTCAAGTATTATTTCATTAAAGAACCCACAATAGGAGTAGACACGTTAATGTAGACTTTGTGTTCATTTTACTCTTTGGTTGTTTGTCTTTCCCTGGAATATTTGAAATTTATTTTTTAGTTTACTATTCATGAAGTCACAGTTTAGCACCCATGTGTACCATTTCTCATCATGTGATATTAAATACTTCCCTTCTTTATTTACATTTTCTTTGAATAAGGGGATTCTGTGGTTACAACTTGTTTCCAAATCAAACTCTGAGGGACATATCATACACAATCACTTACTGTTAAAATTAGTACAAGATTTCTCTCTATTTTAAATAATGCTTAGAGATGAAGTGAATCTTCTTGGTTGTAGGGCATGGTTCTATTATTCTACCAACTAATGGTACACAGGACCTGCTCTTTTTCAGAGTGTTTAAGTTCCTGAGGCAGTGATTCATCATGCCATGATTATAAACACAGTGGGAGGCAGTTCTGAGAAGTCACTGCCAGCTAATTTCTACAAGAGGAAGTTTTTAACCACGTTAAGCACAGAATGATTTCTTCTGTAAAATATATCTGTGACTTTCTTTTCACACATAGTTAGTTTCTGGAAGTTTGTGAGTAATGCTGGAGAGAGTTCTTTTAATTGTGTCAAGAAGTCACAATACACACTGTGAAAATGCTTGCCAGCATTTGACATTTTCTCTCTTTGTGAGTGAAACTGATTTGTTTATTAAGTGTTAGAGACAGAACTTACAAAGCAATCATACATAATAGGAATAATTTCCTGGCTTAGGTTTATAGAGGTTTTCTATATCTAGTAATCTAAAATGGTTGGGTCATATTGTTTATTCCTTCAAACATTACTTTTGAAAATGTATGTTTAGGGAATTCAGGGGTGAGGGAATAATTCTGTGATTAAAGTGTTTGTATAGGAAACAAAAAGAGTCAAAAAATCAGTTACTTAAAAAGGGAGGTAGATTGTATACTCCTGTACCATTTATATAGTTCTTTACTACAAAATTTTATTTTGACTTTTTAAATTTTGGATGCTACAGAACTCTCTTATACAGAATGTCTTTGGTACCCTACAAATTGGCATATGTATGCCAAGATGAAATGGAAGGATACACTTATTGGCATATGGCAATGGTCCTTATTGGGTATTAATATGTGGAAGAGAGCAGGTTTGTATATTTTTCACAGGATGATGAAGGAGCATGGTACCTACCAGAGTGATTGGTGAAACATTCTGATGCTGGAGAAAAAATGATGCTGATTGTGAGCTTGCTAAGTGCCCTCACAATGGTGACATGGAAGTTTGGCATATATTCCTGACCAAATTTTTCTTGTCTATATCCCAAGTTGCCTTGCCTCAAGCTTTTAGACCTTCTGGGAGAGAGAACCTGGAGACTGGAAACTGCCTTCAAAAATTGATCAAATGGCTGAGAAGCACCTAAAGAAATGTTCAACATCCTTAGTTATCAGGGAAATGCAACTCAAAACAACCCTGAGATTTCACCTCACACCAGTCAGAATGGCTAAGATAAAAAACTCAGGAGAAAACAGGTGCTGGCAAGGATGTGGAGAAAGAGCAACACTCCTCCACTACTGGTACGGTTACAAGCTGGTACTACCACTCTGGAAATCAGTCTGGCAGTTCCTCAGAAAACTGGGAATGACACTTCCAGAGGACCCCACTATACCACTCCTGGGCATATACCCAGAGAATCTCCCAGCATGTAATAAGGATACATGCTCCACTACGTTCATAGCAGCTTTGTTCATAATAGCCAGAAACTGGAAAGAACCCAGATGTCCCTTAATGGAGTAATTGATACAGAAAATGTGGTATATATATATATATACACATATATATATATACAATGGAGTATTATTCAGCCATTAGAAACAATGAATTCATGAAATTCTTAGATAAATGGATGGAACTGGAGAATATCATCCTAAGTGGGGTAACCTTGTCTCAAAAGAACACTCAAGGTATGTACTCACTGAGAAGCGGATATTAGCCTAGAAACTTGGAATACCCAAGACACAATTTACATATCAAATGATGCCCAAGAAGAAAAAAGGAGAGGCCCCCTGGTCCTAGAAAGGTTCAGTGCAGCAGTATAGGGAAATACCAGTACAGGGAAGTGGGAAGGGGTGGATTGGGGAACAGGAGGAGGGAAGAGAGCTTATGGGACTTTTGGGGAGGGGGATCCAGAAAAGGGGAAATCATTTGAAATGTAAATAAAGAATATATCATATAAAATAATACAAAAATTATCAAAGACAGACTAACAAGAGAGCACAGAGACAGTATCCAAATGGACAAAATCAGAAATGAAAAGGCAAAAATAACAACAACAAAAAACCTGAGGAAATTAAAAAGTCATCAGATCCTACTACAAAAGTCTATACTCAACACAACTGGAAAATCTGGATGAAATGGACAATTTCCTAGAAAGTTACCAAATACCAAAATTATATCAGCATCAGATAGACCATCTAAACAGTCTCGTAACCATTAAAGAAACAGAAGCAGTCATTGAATCACTGAAATTATTTGTATCTTACAGTCATTATTTCTATCTTGGTCAAGCTTCATGAATGGCTTATATAGTTTGATCATGTTGGCTCTTCTTGTCCTTGGAATACTTGTATTTCTGCTCTTTTGTATAAAACTTGCCTTTAGCAAAAGCAACATGTTGGTGGCCAAAATACATGGGTTGAAATAAAAAATGGATCTTCAGACAGAACCATTAGTTTAACAGGCTGCCAGTCAATGACAGGTAGGATTCTGCACAGGGTCTTACCAACAACATAATACAAAAGTGCATTGCCTTGGATAATGCATTTTCAATGATGGGTAAGAAAGGCATTCTTGTCAGAACAACCTAAGACAGACACAGTCTTGATTATGAAATAAAAAGAGGGTAGATATGGAGAGTTCTAAGTGCAATGTCAAGGATAATGGCAAAACTCAGAAACAGGCTCAAGTTCTTGATCTTGAAAAGTTTCTAAATTCCATGGGACCTTTGTTTATGCCTTACTGTTTCTTGTCTATTTTGTTTATACATTAGAACTGGCCATATCCTTTGCATGTTCTTATAATGATGTAAAAGCAGATAGGGAAAAAAAGTTAAACTTGTATTTGCTGGAATCATGTTATTGTAAGGTCTAATTGTCTTTTCTTGCTTTAATCCTTCCTCCCTCAAGATTCTGTTAATTAGCTAAGTAGGTGTGGTTATCTATGTGTGTGTGTGAGTGTATGTGTGTGTGTGTACACATGCATATTCATATGTTAATACAATTTAAAAGTAAAAGTAAAGCAAAAGTCAAAAGTATATATTATGTAATGGAAAATATATTGGGTAGTTATTAAGGAAAATTATTAATTTAATAATAATAGTAATAAAATTAACATTTGTGAGTGGTTTTTATGTGTGCTATATTAACTTATCCTAATAATAATAACCCTACATAATTATTCTTCCTGTTATTTGCATAAATAAATTATATTTTTATGTTGTCTTATGATTCCCAATTCTCAAAAGATTCATTTAAGTAAAAACTGCTGTTCATGTATTCATAGAAATTTGTAAAGCAGCTTCAATAATGATTTTACACTTCATCCAAAAAGGTTATGTTTCTGTAATTCCTTCCAAATCATCCTTCTTTATTATGGGTGAACACCATATAAATACTCTTTGATGTTTGGATACCCTTTACCTGCTTTCTCAAGAGGCTGTTGGACACTGAACATATAAATTTGTACAATGCATCAGCTACATGCCATAGGATAGAATTTGGATTTGTAACTAATTTCTGCTTGAACTTGGGCAATTTAATTTTTCTGCCTTTATGGCTAAGATTAAAAATTCAGGAGACAGCAGGTGTTGGAGAGGGTGTGGAGAAAGAGGAACACTCCTCCACTGCTGGTGGGGTTGCAAATTGGTACAACCACTCTGGAAATCAGTCTGGCGGTTCCTCCGAAAACTGGGCACCTCACTTCCAGAAGATCCTGCTATACCACTCCTGGGCATATACCCAGAGGATTCCCCACCATGTAATAAGGATACATGCTCTACTATGTTCATAGCAGCCCTATTTATAATTGCCAGAAGCTGGAAAGAACCCAGGTATCTCTCAACAGAAGAGTGGATGCAAAAAATGTGGTATATCTACACAATGGAGTACTATTCAGCCATTAGAAACAATGAATTCATGAAATTCTTAGGCAAATGGATGGAGCTAGAGAACATCATACTAAGTGAGGTAACCCAGACTCAAAAGGTGAATCATGGTATACACTCACTAATAAGTGGATATTAACCTAGAAAACTGGAATACCCAAAACATAATCCACACATCAAATGAGGTACAAGAAGAAAGGAAGAGTGGCCCCTTGTTCTGGAAAGACTCAGTGAAGCAGTATTCGGCAAAACCAGAACGGGGAAGTGGGAAGGTGTGGGTGGGAGGACAGGGGGAGAGAAGGGGGCTTACGGGACTTTCGGGGAGTGGGGTGCTAGAAAAGGGGAAATCATTTGAAATGTAGATAAAAATATATTGAATAAAAAAAATAAAAAAAGAAAGTGGTTTGTTTTTATTTCTCAGTTCTTCAGGTCTCAAAAAAAATTCTAGAAAAGATCTTCTCCAAAAGCACTCTCTAATCTTTTTTTTTAATCTTCATTTTTTCTGCTCTGACGTCACAATAATTCCCTTACTCTCAATACCATTACCCCCAATGCTATTATAACTTTACTTCTAAGTTCTTCTTGAGTTAAACTTAAAAAAGTTTCCCTTAGTTTTCTTCTCTCTTTGTCCTCACCACTTATACATCTTTCAGAATGCATAATCACATGGTAAAAAGTTTATCACATGTTTACACATACATTCAAATCATAAATTGAATAAACATTCACAACAGAAAATGTGTACATTCATATTCATTAGCAGCAATTATCTGGCTAAACATTCATTGTCTGTCATCAGCTATACTTTTAGTGACTAAATATTAGTGATGTTTTGTATAAATAAACCCAGTCAATACTTTATCTTTTGTCCTTACACCTATAGTAAATCCTGAGTTCCATTTTATGACCTTTGATTAATGATTTTACAACTTCTTGGAACATACTTGGAGTAGTAGATTCCTATTTGGTATCTCATACTAGAAGACTAGCAGAGTTCTTAATGCATTTTGAATTAGAAAAGATTTAATAGCAGTCATATTATAAAAGATCTTAACAATTACGCATATAATTTTAGGAATTATTATAGGATCATCATTAAAAATTACGAAGTCATCCAGTTGTCAATATTGCATCACTATAAGACAGCACATCTTCATTGTTCTGCAGAAATCTGCTTAAATGAGAGGACTAATACCTAGTGATTGTTTTATATATATATATATGATAATAACAACAGAAAAACCAGATTAATAGCAGAGATTTTTCCTGAAATGAAATTATGTTGGGCCTTGATTGATGAAGCAAATCCATCATAGATTTTAATCCAAGGTGGATCCATCTCAGGAAGATCACCTGCTAAGTGTTAGCTTCTCCTAGATGACTCCTGGCAATAATGGGTTATTATGACACTTGAATATGGTAAAGCTGAACACATACTAAATGTCAAAGGAGGGTAAACAATGGTTACAGATAAGTAGGGCGGTAAAGACTTGGTGCAGAGGAAGGTCTATATCACCTGCAAAATTAAACATATGGAGAATGCTGAAGAAGTGGAAAGTGTGAGACTGAGGAAGCAGTGAAAATTAGTACTTGGTGAACTATATTTAAATGATTGAATATTGCAGTAGAATTCAGAGTTCCCAGGATAGAAGAGAAGAAAAATAATAGATTGAAATAGTTTTGGTTTTCCATGTGTTGGTTATTATGAACAAACCCATTAGAAACAACCATGTTCAGGTATTTTTTATCAACCCAAATATGTTATATATGTAGAATAAGAACATACCTTGCATCCTAAAGACAAACCTGTGTTTAGGTGTTGTATGCCTAGTTACAAAACAAGGCAATTATAAAAACAAAGAAGGTGGTTTTTAATAAAATCTTCATAAGTCCAAGAAAATAAAATCCTAATGACACTACTTATAATTTTCCCAGAGGTTGGTGAGGTTAAGACACCTAATTTTAGTGTCTATTGAAATTTCAGAGAATAAATACAATGGAGGACTTCTGAGGTGATTATAGATCTAAGTGTTTATGTAAGTTTACAAAAAAGTCATCTAAATTTTAGAAAGTAGAAAATGACTTGCCCAGTCACAAAATTCTTTGCTATTAGAAGATTTTTTTTTAAAAAAATCTATTTGATTGACTTTTACAAAGGTGATTCTAGTATAATTATTCTGAAAATAATACATAATTCTGTAAAAAACACTAGATTATTATCCAGTTATAGGGCCCTTGTATTACATTGCCTTGGCCCCCTGCAGTGTTGACATTTGAATCTTACCCCTTGCATATAAAAGACAAGTATTTCACCACTGAGTTACATCCTAAAGCCATTCTTGAGTTTCTGGCTTCTAGATAAATGATATTTCTCCATTTGGATCCTGAGTAATTTTATTTTCAGTATGTCAAAAAGATCACTCTAAAGCACAGGCAAAATGTAAAGTTGAGCATGTACAGAGGAGAACTATTTTTTTAACTTAAGTTGTCCTTCCATGAATAAATAAAGCTTACATTATATCATTTACACAGGGAGGTTATTCAATGAGTCATAAGCCCAATGTAAAAAGTACAAGTAGCAAATTTATTGAGTTTTCATAGAAATATACAAAATATTCATAATATTTTCAAAGCAACATGAGAGTATACAAGTTAGGAGTAATGAAGGACCTGAGTCTTTTCTCAACTGTAACCTACTCAAGTTCAGTCTGGAGAAGCTCCTAACCAAAAGACTTGAGATTAGGGTGTCCAAGGTCTGAATGGTCACTTCTAGATCCTTATGGTTACAAAAAAGAATTAGTTTTGTGGTCTTGGGAGTTGCACATTTTCAAGTATAATAACTGGTATTATCCTCCTGAAATGGTCGCAGTGTGGATCCAAGGTAAAGTAAATGACAGCAGTTTTAAAGAATTCTCCAGGCTTCATAATTTTCTATTTGTGGGTGAGCATAGGTTCTAGAATCAGAATGACTTGATTTCAGGTTTGAATCTACAGCTTATTGAAATTACTTTTTGAAGGTTGCTTTTAATAAATTACCAGGAGTAATTAGTTTCAAATTTAGATATTGTTAAACATGAAACAGAGTTTATACGACTGTAATGGTGTCTAGACTGCAACCAGCAGAAAATAGATATTAACTAGCATCATTACTATCTTCAAAGTCACTGTTAGGTCAGGAACTGTGCCAAGGATCAGCACTGCTTTCACAGTCTCATTCTCTTTAGCATTGGCAACTGACCATCAGCTAAAAGGCTCAGAAAGGAAAGGTGAGTATACACACACACACACACACACACACACACACACACACACACACACATATATATATATATATATATATATATATATATATATATATATATATATGAATAATTTATTGATCTCTGCTTCTAGATATTCTTGTATCTGCCTAGGACCCAGAATAACTTCTTATACAAAGCTGTACATTATGCTACATAAGTTTCAAATGATGGAATCATTGGATAATTATAAAGCTACGATGACATTTAACATTGAGGAAATGTAGCTAAACAAGGAACAGGCTTGCAATGTAGCTAAACAAGGAACAGGCTTGCAATGTATGATGTGAATTAATTTTTAAAAATGCATTGAGATAAATGGAAATTATCAGTAAGAGAAAGTGTAACCATCTGGAAAAAGGAACTGAGACATATTAAGCCAACGCTAGAAAGCTGTCTGTAGAGTGAGCAGTGAATAGAGCAGCCATGTAGATAGCAGAATCAAAGAGGAAAATGTAAGGAAGATAAAAAGATTGAACACTGGTATGAGAGCAGCCAGAGTTCCACTGGAAGGTTTAAACCAGAAGTTTAACTACCTCAGCTTTTTGGTTGGTGACCAGAAAACAGCCTCAAATAATAGCAGGCTCGACAAGCATGAAGCTTCAATGAATGTCTTTTCACAGGCTATTTGGGTCTAACTGATGCAGCTATTTCACAAGAGATTTAAAAGAACATTTGAGGAGAAGTTGAGAATATTGGACACATAGAAATTTTTATGGTTTATCATGATATTTACTCAGAGTCATAACATATAAAACTGTTGCAAACTGTACTCAAGATCTTTCAAAATTGCTTAAATTGTCATATATATATGTGTGTGTGTGTGTGTGTGTATGTATGTATGTATACATCACATCTGATCAGAAATATGTGGAAAAGATAATTCTCAGCATTCACTTTTATTTCCCTAAAGCCAATTCTACTTGCATGCCAAGTAGATGTTGGAAAATTTCCATTGACTATTACACAAATTTCTAAAAGCCAACGAATTGAATCAGAGGAAAGTTTATGGCCCATTAACAATACATTTGCTTCTCAGAACTGTAAACATGGCCTTATGGATCTTAATGTAATTGTTTAGGATGAGTGTGTTGGCAAGTACTGTTGGAGTCTGTTAACACAGTCTGGAAAGCAACGTGTTTTAAGCAAATCTGCAAAATGTTACCAACTCATTAAGCTAAGAGCTTTATGGCTCAGTGTTCTAAAGCAATTTTCTGAGACATTTCTGAACAAAGCTGTATATTCATTTCTGATCTGCCATGATTGATGTGTGCGTAGGAGGAGTTGCTGTCCTTGTCACATTATGCTGACATGTCATTACATTGTCATTTTTGCCTACAAATACTCATTTCATCCTGTACACAAGTAAATAGCATAGAAAGGCATTCTATACAGATCCCATAGAATACACATTGCTATATTTAAACACAGTATGGAAAATACAATGATACTTCAAATGTCATCTTCCATATGTGCAATATCAATATTAATAGATTCCCAATTTTCTAGACAGGCTTTTAAATTTAGCTTGTACTTGATACCTAGGATTATTTATATGGCTGTGAGAGATTGTGCAGTTTAACCCCATACTTAGTGAAGCAACACATTCTACAGCTACCCTAGGGACCAGACTAAAGTTCTGTACCTGTAATATGAGCTTTCATGATTCAAATGCACGCTTCTATGTTGCAAAAGACTAAGAAAACACAATTCAAACAGGCATAGAATTAATTCTAAAGACAGAAAATTTCAGTAATTATTCAGTTGCAACCTTAGTGTAACTTAGTCTTTTTTTTCTTTCTTACTTTTATTTTTCTTTTGTTTTACTCGATATTGTTTTATTTACATTCCAAATGTTATACTCTTTCCTAGTTTCCCCTCTGGAACGCCCCAATCCCATCCCTCTCCCATGCTTCTTTGAGGGTGCTCCCCCACGCACCCAACCACTCCCACCTCCCTGCTCTGTCATTTCCCTACACTGGGGCATCTAACCTTCAGAGAACCAAGGGCCTTTCCTCCCATGGTAGCACAACAAGGCCTTCCTCTTCTACATATGCAGTTGGAACCATGGGTCCCTCCATGTGAACTCTTTGATTGGTGGTTTAGTTCCTGGGAGCTCTGGGGGTGGTAGTGGTGGTGGTTGATATTGTTGTTCTTTCTATGGGGATGTAAACTGCTTCAGCTACTTCATTCCTTTCTCTAATTCCTCCATTGGAAAGCTAATGATGGAGCTGTGAGTATCTGCCTCTGTATATATCAGGCTCTAACAAAGCCTCTCCAGAGATAGCTACATCAGACTCTTGTTAGCGAGCATGTCTTGGAGACTGTATATGGGATGGATCCCCAGGTGGAGCAGTCTGTGGATGTCCTTTCCTTCAGCCTATAATAACCCCCTCTAGCTCCAAAACCCAGGGAACTGGCATGATGACTCTTCATAACTTCTTCAAGCCGAATATGGGCATTGAGATATTTTGAAAGGGGGGTAGGGATGGGAGGGAGAATAGGAGAGTTAGTTGACCTTAAGAAGACGATGCCAATGATTGATTTAGTCTCTTATATCTGTGTCTTTACTGGATCCACTGAAGTTCAGGATGTCTGGTGTTCAAGCAGGTCAGTTCAGCAGGTCTGATGAGGAGATTCAACAAGGCTATATATTCTGTAACATACAAATCTCAAAACAAAATTTGGTATCATCAAGATAATTTTTTTTGTTCGATTCTCTAGAATCTAGTACCCTGGGGTCTCCCTTTCTTATATCTGATCCATATGACTCTGGAAGGTATAAGGACCCTAATCACCTTTTCTAAGAATGCAAAGAAAAGACCTTTCTCCCAAATCAGCATATCCTTGAGCCAATAATCAGAAAACCCTTTATTTACACCTCTCTTCCAGAGAAATAATATAACCACAAAACTTAAAATCACACCCATTTTGAAAATTAAAACAATCCAAAACAAATGAAGTAAACTAAAATACTGTATGTGCCTATTATTAGGCAGTATCTATTTCACCAAGCAGGAATATAGCCTAAGATTCTGGTGGTGCTCATGTTAGACAGAATTAGAGGCATAATAGAACAATATATTTCTTGTTATACCATCTATGTGTTGATCTCTCTACCTGGAGCCACAGACATTAATAATTAATACCTGATCAAACTAGGCAATGATTATAATTATACTTTCTACTCTGGAGTCAGTGACAAATTTTTCCTATCCTAGTTCCAAACGGAGGGAGAAATTCCCCATGTGATTTGAACAGAATCTGTATATAAATCTATCCTAAAAGCCTATAATTTCAATTTTAAATTAAAAGTTCGATCCCTCTTCCCTAAAATGCAGGCAATTTCATTCTTTTCCTAACCCAGAGCAGCCTGCAATACCCTATAGCAGAGGACCTCAGGAGCTACTTTGTTTCAAATCTTATGCTTGAGTCCCGTGACTGACCCATCCAGCAGGTCCAGTTATTCAGGGTTCCGAAGGGGTGCTACCTGAGGGTCAAAGGGGGAGAGAAAAAGGAGATCAGGAAAGGAGGCGTTCAATTGTCGAGGTCTCCTTTAATTTTCTGGGGTACACAGGTTTTAAGCTTTCAGAGGAAGAGCTTGCCTCAAGGCAAGAACAAAGGAGGGAGGGGCATTCTTGGCAGTTTCAGCAGGAAAAGATAAGGGTCCTCTGGTGGAGACATCTGATGTTTGCACAGTCTGGTGCATCCCTCGGTTATCTCAGAACTTCCTTTCAACGGGCAGTTCATGGGGAGAGGCTCTTCTTTGTTTTACTCAGGACCTTTGCCCTGCCAGCCCTCTGGGCTGTTAGTGAGGGTTCATTATGGCTTCCCACAGGTGACTTGTCTAGCACTACCTTCCTCTCACTTAGAAAATGAAACTTTAACTCTCAGGCTACTAATCTTATTTCTGACAAAAGTCTAAACTTGAATCAGTGGGGGTAGTAATTTAGATTTACTATTTTTTTGTCTAGATTTATTGTTTAATAAAGCACAAGTAAAATATCCCATTTTATTTAATGACTTAACAAGATTTTTATTTGGAACAATATCTCTTGGAAAGGAACCAGAATGTGATACTTTGTGTATAGGAATGCAAAGATCTAATAACATCCTAACTTCAATTGCTTATTCTTTGTTTGAGTTGAGGGCATAATAGAGGATGGAAGAAAAGAATGATCCTCAGTTGCCTCAGTGAGTACCCATTTACTTCCTTAGAATAGCTAAACTGAAGTTTCACCAGAAAGTTCACAATGATTAAGGTGTTTGTTTCCTTGTATGTTGACTCACAATGAGGTTCATTAATAGTACTTTCTATTCCCATTCACAAATCAATGAAAACTGCACAGCTTGTGTAACTAATACTTTCTGTTTACACTGGGAGGATGGAACATTTAGAGAATAGTTTAGTTCCTCTGGGGGGGAAAAGTGCTCAGTATAAGACATTCTAGGGTTTTAACTGGCTGTTTCTACTGGTTGCCATATCATTCTTTATGTACAGCAATGGAATTTCCTGTGATATTTTTAATCATAGCTGATATTTGGAAGTGGATTTAATAGTCAGTTTTTTATTGCTGTATCCCAGAAGCTTTCCCATGAAAGGTTTGGCTTAAACTTCACATTTTCTTTGTGAAGACCATTCTTAATTGATAGAAAACTGTATATTGTGTAGGATTTCATTTAAGTAGGGAGAAAGAACTTGAGGTCATGTGTAAAGTCTCTTGTTGAACTGCAGTTGAAAGTCTTCATATACATCTCTGAACTATTATGTGTCATGGGAACTAGTCTGAACCATGAGAGTATAACTAAAACCATAATCTTCCTCTGCTGTCAGAGGAAGGTCACAAGTTCTCTGGAGAAGAGCCTTGTGAAGTCCTCCATGGCCTAAGGCAATGCTTTCCCACCTTTCATCCTTTCGAAGGTTTTAGTCCTAGGATGAATAAAACACTCCAATTAGGAGCTACTAGCTTTCTCCTTTGTAGTGGTAGGTCAAGAGCAAAACTTGATTTCTGTAAATGATATTCTTAGAGTTTTCTCTGGCTACTAAATGGAAAGTCTATAAACTATAGGCCGTTATTTCTCATTATACTCGAAGCTAAAAATTCAAGATGAAAGCATCAGCCCATTCAATATCTGTTGATAGCCCATTTCTCTTCCTAGAAAGCAGTATCATCTTGTTGCACCTTCCCATCATACAAGGCAGTGAGGGGAATCTTTGAAGTCTCTTCTTTAAAGGATAAATCATACTCAAAATTCCATCCACATGACCTTTTCCAAATTCTATCTTCCAAACCCATCAATGTGACTAGATATCAGAATGTGAATTTTGAGGCAACAGAGATACACAATATTCTTTTTTTTCTCTTCATTAAAAGGGAACAAGAAATAAATTTTTTTCTCTTGACTCATACCTTGTGTAAGTTGATAAAATACCAGACCTACCAGGGTGACAAGGACAATCTGTCATTCCTGGGATTATTGGTGGAACAGAAAGAAGAACAGAATAGTAAGGGTGTTTCTTAAAGAATATTCAGGTCCATGGAAAGCTTAATATGTGAATGGCTTGTTCAAACATCATTCCATTGACCTATGTATACTTCTGATAGCCATAACATTGGCCAGACTCTATACTGGAAAAGACTTAGACAGAACCTCATCTGCTTTGTAGCCATGTGAACTATAGTGCCTTTGTCTCTGAGTTCAGGGGTTACTGTCTTGACAGAAAGATTGGGTTTAATTTATAAGAATGATTATACTTATAGGTGTTGGTGAGATGGCTCAGTGGGTAAAAGCCCTTATTGATAAGATTCATGACTTGAATTCCATCCCTGGCACCCATATAGTAAAATCCAACTGACTTCTAGAAATTGTACACTGACCTCTACAGGCCAAGCTATCACACATGGTATTGGAAGGCACATAAATACAAATAAAGTAATTAACATTTTAAAATAAAGCCTTTCCCTGGGAATCTGCTAGCCACAATGGCCAGGAAAGCAGGTATGTTAGCAATAGTCTTCCACATCTCTGCTCCTCTCCTCTAAATCCAACCCCTCAGTCTTCTCTCTTTCTTATCTGTTCTTATCTCCAGGGAGTCTTCTAGATCTTCTCCTTCAGCCTTCCTCTGGAATAATCCCTTCATCTCATTCCTCAACTCTAATAGGCATTCCTTGGGAAATGGCCAGCCCAAGTCTATCAGAGAAGTCAAAAGGCCAGGGAAACAGGAAGGCAAGCTTTAAATCTTCACTCTCCCACATCTCCTAATCCATCCACCAGCTCCATTCCAATATCTGTGGAAGACTATGTGCCTCTCTCCTAACTTTCAGCCCCATGTTCAGGGGTCTAAGCAGATCCTGATTAAGTACCATAATTTGCTTGCTCTAGGGAAACCCTCTGAGAATCTTTCTGCCTCTCTTTTAGTGCCTTCTCATTCTTAAGAGTATGCTCTCAATATCTAAAACTCAATGTACTCATACATACCAGTGGAAAAATCTAGCAGGATCTTAGAAACATTCCCTACTAGGCAATACCCCAAGAACCAGAGAAGGTAATAGAAACCAACGAACAGAATACTCACCTAGAAACAAAGATATTTACAATCTTTCCATATCCAGATTCCTAGATGGCAGTATAAAAACAAAATCAATATCAGCAATGGCAATATGTCTCCATAAGAGCCCAACAAATTCATTATAGAAGCCCTGGGCAATGCAACATAAGTGAACCACAAAACAAAATATCTCAGAATAGCCTTTATGAATATGAAATAGTCCATAAATAGGAAGGTGCCTGTGTAGGTATGCATGTGCACATGTATACACACCTACGTATGTGTACACATGTACAAGAAGAACACAAAACATCAAATAGATTGGACTAGAAAGCAAGTTTCCTTCAGCACCTCACGAAACACTGAAAAATACTAGGTAAAAAGATCAAATAATGGCTATGCCTGCCTCCTGGAAGGCCTGCTGCCTTCTAGAATAACCAGTTCTTGATGTCTTCTACTACCAGGGATTACCTGTACAGCCAATACTAGATGATATCCAGATGGCTGAAGTCAAGCACAACAACACAACTAACAAATGCCTGCATAATATGGTAGCATCAGAACCCATCTCTACAATTATAGCAAGCTCTGGATATACCAACAAAATTGAAGAACATGAAATACCCTTAAATGATGACCTTAAATCTCATGAAGATGAGAGTGACCTTTAAAGAGGTAATAAATAAATCCCTTAAAGAAATACAGAATACAATCAAACAGGTGAAGAACATGAATAAAACTGTTCAAGACTTGAAAATAAAAATAGAAGCAATAAAGAAAACACAAATGAAAGTAACCCTGAAAATGGAAAGCCTAGAAGGAGATCAGGAATTACAGATACAAGCACCACCAACTGAATATAAGAGACAGAAGAGAGAATCTCAGACATAGAGCATACAATATAAGAAATTGATACACCCATCAAAGAAAATGTCAAATCTAAAAAGTTTCTAAAACAAAACATCTAGGAAATTTGTGATACTGTGAAAAGAACACACCTAATAGTAATAGAAATAGAAAAATAAGAAGAAGGAGGAGGAGGAGTAGAAGGAGAAGCAGGAGGAAGAGGAAAAGGAAGAGGAAGAGGAGGAAGAAGAGAAGGAGGAGAAGGTGAAGAAGGAAGAGGAGGAAGAGAAGAAGAAGGAGAAGGAAAAAGAGGAGAAGAAAGAGGAAGAGGAGGAGGAGGGTTCCCAAATCAAAGGCCGAGAAATTATCTTCAACAAAGTCAAAAAGGAAAACTTTTCTAACTTAAAGAAAGAGATGGCTGTAAATGTACAAGAAACTTACATAACACCAAACAGACCAGAAAATAATTTCTTCCAGCCACATAATAATCAAAACACTAAATGTAAAGAACAAAGAATATTAAAAGCTGCAAGGGTAAAAGTCCAAGCAACAGATAGAATGATACCTAACTTCTCAGTGGAGACTAAAAGATAAAAGGGCCTGGACAGATATTTTGCAGACCCCAAGGGACCACAGATGCCAGCATAGGCTACTATATCCATCAAAACAATCACCATAGATAAAAAAAATCAAAAAAATGACAAAAGCAAATTTAAGCAATATCTTTCTACTAAAACAACTGTACCGAGGATACTAGAAAGAAAACTCCAATACAAGGAGGGAAATGGTACCAAAGAAAACACAAAAAATTAACCACACAGCAAAACCAAAAGAAGAGAAATAGACTTGTACACACACTCACACACACAGACATACACACATTCACTCACACGCTATCACCACCATAAAAATAACAAGAGCTAACAATCATTGGTTGTTCATGTCTCTCAACATCAATGGACTTAATTCAGCAATAAAAAGGCATAGGTTTACAAAGTGGTTGTATAAAAAGGAACCATCATTTTGATGCATACAAGAAACACACCTCAGTAAAAAAGAGAAACACTACCTCCAAGTAAAGGGCTAGAAAAATGTTTTCCAAGAAAATTGACACAAGACAGAAGCTGGAGTAGCCATTCAAATATGTAATAAAATAGACTTTCAACCAAAAGTGATCAAAAGAGGTGGGGACAGACAATAATCATCAAAAGAACAATCTACCAAGATGATGTCTCAATTCTGAATACCTATGCCCCAAATGCAAGGGCACCCACATTTGAAAAAGAAACATTACTAAAGTTTAAATCACACATTGTTCCACACATAATAATAGTGTGAGATTTCAAGACGCGATTTTCATCAATGGAGAGGTCAGTGAGATGTAAACTAAACAGAAATAATGATACTAATAGAGGTTATGAGCCAAATTGAACTAACATCCACAGGACCTTTCAGTCAAACATAAAAGAATATACCTTCTTCTCAGCACATCACAGAACCTTCTTCAAAGTTGATTATGCATTTGTTCACAAACCAAGTCTCAACAGATACAAGAAGTTTGAAATAATCTCTTGCACCTTCTTATATCACCAGGGATTAAAGTTGAACTTCAACAACAGAAACCAGCAGAATGTGTATAGTCTCACAGAAACTCAATGACCACTGGTCAAAGAAGTAATTAAAAAAAAAAAAAAACGTTCTAGAACTCAGTGAAAATGATAGCACAATCTACCCATACAGTAAGGACACTTGTTCAACTTTGTTCATTGATACTTTATTAATAATAGCCAGAAATTGTAAACAAGCTAGATGTCTGTCAACTGACAACTGGATGAAGATAATGTAGTACAGTGACACAATAGTGTATTTCTCATCCTTTAAAAAATGCAGTTATGAAATTGGAAAGTACGTGGATAGAACTGAGGTAATCCAGACTGAGAAAGATGAATATAACCAGTGCCCTGCTCAGACATCACCAGAGAAGCTTCCTATTGCAACAGGTGGGTAAAAGTACAGAGGTCCACAGACAGACATTATTCAGAGTGAGAAACCTTGAAACAGTCAGCTGTAAATGGGATGATTCCATCAAATCCCTCCCTCTCAGGCTAAGGAACCCTAGGAAAAGAGGAGATAGAAGGACTGTTAAGAGCCAGAGTGGATGGAGGACTCACAAGACCTTTATAATGCAGCATGACCATCATATATATGAACTTCCAGAGACTCAGGCAGCATGCACAAGGCCTGTGTGATCCTATACCAGATGGTGTCCTAGAGCTAAGAGGAGAAATGGACACATGACACATCTATAACCTAGAGGCTGTCTTCAATTGATAACCACTTGTAAATACTAATTTAGTCTTCTCCCAGGAGATCTCACTGGGGAAAGACGCTATTCTTAAGGTCAGGTGGCAGGCCCAGAAGTAGATGGAAAAAATTTAACTCAATGGTATCTGTAGGTTCCTTATCCCATAATGTAATGCCAGAGCTCTTCATTTTGTGTTTGTTTTTCTTTTGTATTTTTTATTTTTCTGTGCTAAGTCTTTTAAGTATATATTATGGCTTCAGGTTGTGTGTTTTTCTAGGATTCCTCAATTTGAGAATGAGTAGGTTTCTGCATCTAAATTTGTTTCTTGTGTCTTTTTCTTGACTCTTTTCCTTTTGTTTGTTTGCTTTATTCTATTCTGACTTTTTGTTGGTGTTTTATCTTATTTTATTTTATTACTATTTCTTAGATCCCTATCTGTTTTCTAATGAGAGAGAGATCTGGATGTGAGGGGAAGTCTAGGAGCTGGTTGGAGTAGAGAAAGGAGAAGCCATAGTCATGGTATATTGTATACAACTATGTATTTTCATTAAAAAACATTTGCAAGTAACTACATTGATATTATCTTCACTATCTTAGCGATCTAATCTACAAATTAACTTTTTTTTACTAAGTCTTTTAGGAAAATTGAAAAATAAAAATGTTTTCACTACTGACCTTGTCTCCTAGATTTGAAATTTTTCACTAGTACAAATGAAAATGGAAAATGGAAAGATTTTCAGAGCCCTCTTAAATTTCAGAAGAAATCATGACAGAATACTGTAAAAAAAATGGTTACCTACATGAGAACTAATAGGAGGTTTTAATCAATGGCTATCTAACTCTACTCATTTTCTCTTTATCTCAGTCATCATCTTCTTTTAACTTTTTCATTTTCAGTTTTGCCTATAATTTCATATCTTAAGCTGGATCTTGCTATTCTTGGCTCAGTTAACAGTCATTGTAAAAGGTGGAGGATGGTTTACTTAAAAATCCATGGAAGTTTTCAACAGTCCTAGATTCTTAGGAAATGTATGTATCTAGAAATGTCCTCTGTATACTTGAGAGAGTAATAGAGCTACTTTTTAAATTTTTGATGTTTATGAATATAGATATTATTAGCAACAATCTCACTCATAAATGGTTCAGTGGTAGGAATGATCTGTGTATTGCTATGGCAGTCCATTCTATCTTTCTTCTGAGAGATAAATTAATTGATTCACATTTTCCATAAAAATTATCTGATTATGTTATGTAATTTGTGATCACAACTTGGTTTAAATCTTGGGATTTATGTTGAAGTTTTTATATAAAATATTAAGTTATACATCATGCAAACAATTTATGAAGCACATAATAATATATACTATTTTTAGATGAAATATTTCCTAAATATCTCTTATGCTCCTCTGAACAATAGTATTTCAGATCATATCATGAAGGACTTAACAAATATATTTTGTCCTTAAACAGGGTTAATTTAAAATATCAGTTGATTTCTACAAAAATTTGATGATGATATACCTATGTGATGTGATAAATTTTCATATTATGTGTCTGACAGTCCAGTAATCTGTGTTCTCTAAAATTTTATTAGCTTTACTATTCCTTCTGAATGAAACTAAAACCAAAAAACAGCTTTGTCTTTTATACCTGTTTTCATCATATGCAAACGCACCCCAGAAATACATGTCTATTTGAATCCTTTCAACATATCTGATACATGTTGTAAAACTTAGTAAGTGCTTATTTGGTACATAAAAAAATACTGATTCATTTTCTTAAAAAGATCCATGATAGAAAGAATATCATAAGTGATAATATCATATATATTCTGAATTAATTAATAAATGTGCACAATGCATTGGGTGTACTCATCTGTCACCCTAGAGTTTGAAAGGCTAAGTCAGTAAGGTTGTATGTTCAAGGACAGTCCAGGTTAGAAGTACATGGATGAGGGACTAAAACAAGACCAGTACAAAGAGCAAGCAGACTAGGTTAATAGACCATACATTGTAACACGAAAGCTTATGATCTCACAGATTTAAACAAGAAATTACTATGTTTTGTTAAGGTTATCAGTCTATTACAGACTGTTTTTATGTCATCATTATCTTTTGTTACACTTTGGGCATAGTACTCATATGACAGAAGGAATGTGCTGTGAAGATTTCTGCATTGGTATTAAATGTGCTGATTCAGAAGTGATTTTTGTTTATATTACTGTTCTGAATGTTTATATTACTTTAATCAGGTTTCTTGATACTAAATATGTAAAAGGTAGCAAGCCATGTCTTTCGTATACTTTGATGAGCAAAATATTTTCTCTTTGGTAAGTTAGTCTTTGAAACAAGACCATGAAGAGTTGGCAAAATGAAGATGAGGACAAAGGGCATTCTTTTGTTGTTGTTGTTGTTGCTGTTTTGTTTTTTATTCTAATATTTTATTCTTTGAGGGAAATAACAGCTTGAGGAAAAGTAGCTCAATATTCAACTTAAAATAACATCCTGTGCTGATAATAGTAAATGAAAGATTTAATTTGGAAAGTTTTCCTGTTGGTGCAACATTTCAATGAGAGAAAGAAAATACTTGCAACATGGTACAAAGTAGTCATAGAAATACCTTTAATCTAGGATTCTGGCTTCATAATTATTTCAGGAGTCATTTACAATCTGTTGCACAAGAATAGTTGTTCATTTATTGCTTTTAGCAGAGAATATATCACAAACAGAATTTATATATCAGAAAAAGTACAGCCTGTTCACTCTATTATCCAATAACTAAGGAAAATCACCATAATTGAGCCAGACTCTTAGTCATTCTCTTATGCTTTATTTTTGATACAAAGACAACTCAAATTCAGCCTCCACCTGTTCTTGGGTATATAGTAATTTATGGAATACTGCTTGCATGGAAAAGAGATGTATTGAACAACTGTAGAAGACTGGAAAATGCACAAATACATAGAAGACAGCATCACTATGATAATAGTCTTATTTGTTAGTGCTGAATATAGGACAAGCTGTTATATCTGTTTTTCCTTCCCCTAACAATCTGATGTGATATGAGTTATAAGGGCATTCTAGGTCAAGGTGCAGCTTACAGGAAAGCAAGAGTGAAGAAAGCATGCTGACCAAGGAGAAGAGTATGGGAGACATTGGTAAAAGGAAATCAAAGAAAAGATTTGCAGTTTTCTTCTGATTCACAAGAAGCTAAAATTCAAAACACTGAAATAAAAATTACTTAGCATTTTGAAAGATTCTTCTAACTACAGAGAGTGGCCAGATCTGTAATGTGTTTTAGGAAAGGGTTATGAGACTTGGCAAAGTTCAAATGGTAGAGTGTTAAGATAAAAATTAATTAAGACCAATTTCTTTTGGATGGTAATTTTGTTTCAACATGTAGAATTGTAAGCATAGGAATCAGGAGTTCTGCCATGATAATATTTACTTTTAATGCCCACTAAGAACCCATAGGCACTTAGATAAATAACTCTCAGAGGAGGTTAGGTTACAGGTGCAGATATAGAGCACATTGTTAATCAGGGAATATTTATAACCATGGCATTGGATTAAAAAATTCTGCTTATAATGTGTATAATGGGAGAAAAATGCATGTCATAGACTCCCAGGTTATACTAAAATTTAGAAGTAAAACTAAGGAAGAGAAGAAAGTAAGAGACTGTATGACGGTAACAAAAATAGCTCAGAAAAGAACGAGCTTCAAGATACAGTCAATTGTTATTAATATTATTGAGAGGTAATGATAAATAGGAACAGTGATATGGTCACTGGTATGACAATACAGGGATTAATGTTTGTATTATTATGGATGTGATGATTCCTTTGGAAAAGTAAAGAGAATAATTGCAGGGTGGTAAAAAATGTAGATTCCATATGTTGTTATGAATGCAAGAAAAATATGGTACCTGTAGCGTGATGTAGGTTCCATGAAAATGTTTTCTAAAAAGAAATAGTAGAGAAGTAACTCGATGGACTTGCATAGAGCAAACATGAAGTTTTGTGTCCAGCCTCATAGAACAAAACAGAAGAAAGGGAAGTGAAAGGAAAGGAAAGGAATGGAAAGGAAAAGAAAGGAAAGGAAGGAGACACTAAAAGAAAAAAAGAAAAGGAAAGGTAAGAAAATGCAGAAAATTTGGAAGAGTGAGGAGAGACAGTCAAAATCATCAAAATGGGAGCAAAATTATATAGTGCACAGGAAAAGAAGAGCAGGTTCAGAAACAAATACTTTGAGAATATTGAGAATATTGGTGTCTGAAATCCAGATCATAGATGGACTAGAAGGCTATAAGTATCTCAGAACTATGAGGGAAGGAAAAGTGAAGAAATGTTTGAGAGACTATGGAGAACAGAAGAGAGACAGGGAGATGTGCTGCTTTTTACTTACAAAGTATAAAATATTATCTTTAGTGTCGGGGCTATAAAAGGGGCGTGAAGTCTGGGAGAGTTCACTGTGTAGCTAGTCAAAGAAAGGAGTGATAAAAGGAAAGGAGATGCCAGGAAAAACATGAGAAGGCTACTACTTCATGTTAAACATTTTAAACTTGTGGTAATTTATTAGTAATGAAGACTGGTACGCCTGACTTAATTATTCTCCAGCATTGTATGGTTGTTTGGCTGTGATATGGAAGACGATGCTAGGTAATCTTAGTTAGGGTTGGAGTTCTGCCAAGAAAGTATGATAGAGTAAGAGATATGAGAAAGGAGTAATTTCAGTAGACTGATAGATGTTGAGCATTATTTAAACTTGGTCTATTGAGTATTGAAAGCACAGTATGGAGAGCTCAATGCAGAGGAACTGTCATTTTGTTGGTTAAAAAGCTAAGACTGTGGGCATAATAATGGGCATAAACAATTAACTATAAAACACTGTAATATAGCCTATCTTTAGGTAAGATTAGAGGTTAGGGGGTGAATTGATTTTATCCGAGAGCAGGGATTAGGGACAATATCTAATATATATTATTATCTATTATATATAATTATCTAATATATCTAATATATGTAATATATACTTACTACTTTGCAAAAATTATACCAATGTCTCTTCACAGAGGTAGTACTTTTACTAAACAAGCTGTAAACAATCATAGAATTTGAAGAGCTTGGTATATAGTACTGGAAACTTAAGTTTATCATCCTTTTACCAGTTTATTTGTAATAGAAACAGATATTGCAGTTTGGGCACCTAGAGATACTCCTAAACCTTCCCAGGTTCTCAAGAGCTAACTTACTGTACAAAATGGGCCCATTGGACATGAGAGCTGGGGGACAAACACTGGAAAATGATGTCATTTGGAAGCTTGAAAAAAAATAGGAATGTCTTCCTTAAGCAGCCTGTCTGGAAGAAAAATAGTTGCCATTGGGAAATGAAGATTTGAGATGATGATAATAAAGCCCACTGTAGGGCTGAGTGTGAATACAGAGCTATGTGCCTGGACTAGAAATGTAGGCTGTGTAACAGCAGAAAAAGACTCATAGCTGGAAGCCTCATTTATAAAGATGCATTTTGGTCCAAGAATCTGAAATGCTCAGCTCTATTGTGGACCTTAAATTACCACCCTCTCTTCCATTCTGGGCTCAAGCTTTTCTCTTCCCTGTGCAGCCGTCTTGACAAATACTTTTCTATAAAGCCTCTTTTAGACTAAAGTTAGGAATGTGATAGGCAGTAACTTTTTCCAGGTGGATCAGTACTTAAAATTGTGATCCTTTTAAATGTTCCTGTAGCTGATTATCTTCTCCAGAGGATTTATCAGCAGCAGCCATGTTGCTGAGAACACTGAATTTATTATCCTGACTTCTGACTTAAATCATATTCTGTCATATTTAAACTTATGTATCAGGGCAAGATATTTTCTTAAACCATTTTTCCTCACCAATGGAATAAGCATTGTAGTTTTTAGTTTAAAATTTTGTTAACATTATCAAAATTATGTAATAGAATTTTTCATGTGGACAACCAATCTCCTTTTAGTAGTTGTGATGGTTTATTTTCATTCGTCAAATTACTTAGTCTGTGGGGTTCAGATATCAAATAAAGAATTATTTTAAATGCTTGTGTGAAGGTATTTATTTGCAGCTGATAGTAACACATGAATCAGTAGCCTGAGTAATCTGATTACCCTCTGGACTCTCTTCTCTGCAAAAGCAATACTTGGTCTTAACCACTGAGCAGTCTTGCTGCCCTCTAACTAATGGAGCCTAATTATTACGTACGCTTGGATTCTGTTATAATTGAAGTTTACTTAATTTTGGTTTCTATGTATGTGTTTCATTTTCTTTGGCAGGATAAACAAGAATTGTCAAAACAGTTCCTAAAAATTTTCATTTATAATTCATGCATGGACATTGTCTACTTAATCTCCTCCTTTTCTTTCTTCCTCCTCTCTTCTCTGTTATCCTTCCTTCTACTCCTTCCCACGTTCATTTCTTTCTTTTAGCATTCACAGTATTTAGCATTCACAGGCCCATTGTTCCTTGTCAATAAGGGCCATTTGACTCCATAAACGCTGGGTTCTGGGTTTAGACAAACTTTAAAAATGTTCTTGGAATTATGAGAGTAGTTCAGTTTTAAAAGAAAAAACACATGATACAGCTTTATATGGATCAAATTTCATAAATATTAAATGTATATCATAAACCAAGCCTTCTCTGAGACACGATAAAATGTAAAAAAATATTTAACACATAAACAACAATTACAAACTAGAACATAATGATACAAAAATATTGCTATTTTCTTTTTCTCTAAAGGATCTCATGTTTTCAGTTCCAGTGACACTGAGCTTGAAACGTCAACCAACAGATTGGGAAAGGATCTTCACCAACCCTAAATCCGACAGAGGGCTAATATCTAATATATACAAGGAACTCAAGAAGGTAGAACCCAGAGAACCAAATAACCCCATTAAAAAGTGGGGTACGAGCTAAACAAAGAATTTTCACATGAAGAACTTCAGAGGACTGAGAAACACCTTAAGAAATGTTCAACATCATTAATCATTAGGGAAATGCAAATCAAAAAACCCTGATATTTCACCTCACACCAGTCGGAATGGCTAAGGTCAAAAAAATCAGGAGACAGCAGGTGTTGGCGAGGATGTGGAGAAAGAGGAACACTCCTCCACTGCTGGTGGGATTGCAAGATGGTGCAAACACTCTGGAAATCAGTCTGGAGATTTCTCAGAAAACTGGGCATGACACTTCCTGAGGACCCTGTTATACCACTCCTGGGCATATACCCAGAGAGTTCTTCAGCATGCAATAAGGACACATGCTCCACTATGTTCATAGCAGCCCTATTTGTAGTAGCCAGAAGCTGGAAAGAGCCCAGGTGTCCTTCAACAGAGGAATGGATACAAAAAATGTGGTATATTTACACAATGGAGTACTATTCAGCCATCAGAAACAATGAATTCATGAAATTCTTAGACAAATGGATGGAGCTAGAGAACATCATGCTAAGTGAGGTAACCCAGTCTCAAAAGATCAATCATGGTATGCACTCACTGATAAGTGGATATTAGCTTAGAAACATTGAGTGCCCAAGACATAATCCACATATTAAATGATGTCCAAAAAGAATGGAGAAGTGGCCCTTGGTTCTAGAAAGACTCAGTGCAAGAGTATAGGGGAATTCCAGAACAGGGAAGCAGAAGGGGTAGATGGAGGAACAGCGGGAGGGAAGAGGGCTTATGGGACTTGCGGGGAGTGGGGACCCACAAAAGGGGAAATCATTTGAAATGTAAATAAAAAATATGTCAATAAAAAAAGAAAATGAAAGCCCATAGAACTAAAAGTGAGTTGCAGTACTATTTGAATGCTAATTGAATTGGTCTTCTTACTCTTATTCCTTGGAGATTAATTATCTGCCATTTTCTTTGAGCAGCTTCTATATTTCTGACATTCCCAACAGGAGTTTAACAATAAGGGCAGAAATTCTTCCATGATGGCAGTACAGATTCTACTTTAAACTCTACAGATATTTGAAATACTGAGATATTGTATGTGTTTCCCAAAGAATGAGAGTGAGGAGGTAGAGTAACCTGATGGCATGCATCTGTTGCTTATCAAAAAGTCAGCAGCCTGGAAATTAAAGTTCTTAAAGTTCGTTGTTAAGAAACTTCAGTATAAAATGTGAGAGGAAAAGAGCTTATCCCCAGTAGCTCTAATCTGTAGCTAGTTTGCTGCAATGGACCCATACAGTCCTCAGCTCTGCTGAACAATGGGCTGGTTGCTAGTTTTTCCTTTGAGCTTCATTTTATTATGTCTGGGAGAAAAGAGACATTTATTTGCCTTTTCTGTTATTATCTTTTTCTTATATTAGCCATGTTTCAGCAGCAAGTATTGCCTGTTAACTATAAAATCATATGGAATGACAATGTGAAGGTAAAAATGTAGAGAAAAGATGAAGAAAGCACAGTCATAATATTTTGAATCTCATTTGATAAGTTCCCCATGTTCTGTGTTATAATATTGTTTTCTTAGATAGTTCTCCAAAATGTTTCTGATTTCATTCTCATAGGAAAAATAATAGGGAAGGAAGGATGTACTTGTCCTGTTAAAAGATGGAGATAAATGATCAGATGTCTTAGAGAAGAGGTAAACAAGATAAACCCAAGATCTTTGATACTTATAAAGTACAGTTAATCATCTGTTCATTTGTTTTCCTATTTTCATATTGTATCATTTTGTATTACTTAGGAACTCCTGGTCCTATGCTATCTAACACAGCATTCTAAAGTCCTGTCCAAATGACTTCCGCAGTACAATCTTCACCTTAACCACGCCATCTTCAATCTAACTGCACATGATCCTGCTTTGTGGCAATTAGTCTTATGTGCTGCTAAAATGGCAAGTGAATTTTAACATCGCTTGAGTCATATTGCTTTCACCATGGGCACAGGAGTGTACACTGACTGCTCTCTCATGGTTATACCTGCTTGTTATAAATACCTGGTTTGAGGAAGAATTGTACATCTTGCCTGTTTTCTCATTCGTGGCCTTTCACAGATTGTTTTCTGTATTCAGAACAGAATGTTAAAGAACAGAATAGGTATCTGTATGGAGCTGAAACTGAAAATATTACTTGAGTTGATTAGTTTCTTCAGAATCTATCCTCTTCCTAAAAGGATGATAAATTCCTAGAATTATACATGTTTTTATTGATATTGTTACTGACTTTGTTACTTTTAGGAACTGATTTAATTTTAGCAATAATAAAATTATCAAAAATTGAATGTGATGTTTCATGTAATAGAATTTATATATTTAAATATAAGTACGTGTATAAAGTCAAATTTATCTTTTTTTATTCCAAATGCTACAGTATAAAATAATTTCAGATACATATGTTATTTAATCAATGCAAAGGTAGAAACTGTAAATTTTATTTTAGGATTTCTACAATGTATAGTCAGTTAAACTATTTTTTGTAATAACTGCTAAAGATGCAGAACTAAACTTTCAGATTAACAACTGGTATTTTATTGTGTCCTAGTATATTTACATCTGTGAATAGCCAGAATTTTTTCTATCAGTTTTAGACAAGACTTATGGCATTACAGAACCAAGAAATCCAAGTAGAAATACTTAAAATTTCTAAGATGTATTCTATAAGTGTTGATCTGGCTCTGCTGGGTTTGATGAATGGAAACATTTTTCAAACTAAAGGTTTTGGTAAAAATTCCTTGATAAGGAAAGTGATACTTGTGTATAATGACAAATATTTATAGACTGTAATTATGGATTATGCTTGTTTATTAAAATAGTGTTTGTAGATTCTCCTTACCCTTCACCAAGGAAAATTCTCTTTGCAACAGACAGAGACAGACTACAGAAAAGTACAACTAGCCAAAATGCAAATTGTGGAGGTCACTCAAAATGGATACAAGAGGAGGGAAAAAGAGTGTAAGAACTAGGGGATCAAGGAGTTTGCTGTGAGATTATATCTTTGAATAACATCAGAAACTGCACCCATAAAGGCTCAACAACATGACCACCAAATGTGAGATGAATATGGAAGACACTAACATGCCAATCTGGATGGGGAAAAGACCATACAGACTTAACACTGAACAAAGAACTGTAAACAACTGAGCAAAATTGGGAATAGGAGAGCTGGGCCATAGCAAGGAGTACCAAATGAATTGGATCTTCACTGTTAAAGATATAGCCATAAAAACATATGGAGAAGTAAAATTATATGAACTCAATAGGATATATATGAGTATATATGAACACATGTATGCATGCAATGGCAACTAATGTAAAAGGAAGGCACTGATTTGCAGGAGAGGAAGTACATGGGAGGATTTAAAGAGATGTTGTAATAAGTAGATTACAATTTCAAAAACAAACAAAAAGTGCTACTAAGAGATCGAGAGGGTGAATTATTCTATCTCAAGCCACTAACTAATTATCTAATATCAAATGTGGATTCCTAAACACAAATACATATGTGTAGCACTAAATGGCTTCAGCGTGTTGTAGTTATGTATTAATTTGTGTGTGTGTGCGTGTGTGTGTGTGTGTGTGTGTGTGTGTGTATCTGTGTTTTATAACAACGATTAAAGAAGAGAGAGTATTAGAGTTAGCTAAAATTCCTTACATGATAATATGGAGAGATTATATTTTATAGGATGGTAAGAGCTGAAGTTTTAAGGAGATTTATTTTTGTACAAATTTTCCTTCTTAAAGGCCTTATTTTATAGGATGATAGTAGATGTTTTAAGGAGATTTATTTCTGTATAAATTTTCCCCTTTAAAGGCCTTGTTTGAAAGAAAATAAACACTAGACAACTTTAAGTCATGAAAAGAAGTATATAAAGTACTTCCTCATTGCTGTTTATGTTTTGTCTCATTCACCTGCTGTGTACCACCCACTGGCCAATCAATTACAGGCAATCAGCAATAGTAACAGCAATAACCAACAGGTAAGATGGCAAAGGGTTTAAATTGCCAAGATGTGAGGTGCCTATGAAAGTTGCAGCTCCTAGAATAACACAGACTGTACTTCCGTTTGGAGTCTGCTGAATTGTGTTCACCATAAAACATTGAATAAAGGCAAAGATACAGGTAGGGACAGATTATATTTGTATAATTGTCTTTTGAAAATATAAATAAGTATTATTAAATTCTGAAACATGATTGAGTCTGTGTCCTCACATTTCCTGAGCATGTCTAAGTAAGTGTTGATTATGCTGTGCTCTATGACACAACATTCATTTCTAATTCTGGGGTAAAAAGCTTTTTAAAAATAATTTTTATGTTTCCTCTTTAATAATTGTGAACAATGAATTTGAATTAGTAACCCATATGCAGGATGCATAATAGGAAAAGTGTTTTTTAACACTTAATCTGATAATTACTTTTATTCTTAATGAAGACACTTTAAATTTCCAGTTTATATATTCATATATTATTTTTATATAGTATAATATATACTCTTTTAAATTAAAAGTAAATTAAAAAATACTATTTTAATTGTATTTCCAGAAACATGTCTGACAAATACAAGTTGCCTTTACCAAGTATGTCAGATTTCCCATAGAATTCTACTTTTCTGGTTCTGAATTTTCAAACTCTTCAATCTGGCTTATAGAAAAATTAAAGTTTTGTCAAATAATGTAATACACACATATACACAACTAAAACAAAAATTTAATAGCACAGTATGAAGACCTATTTATTAAGTTTTGTTTTCATGTTTGAATACAAAATCTGCATTACTGAATTACAACTCATTCAGTAAAGCAGGCACACCCAAATTTTTTTAACCTGTCAAGTTTGTTAGGATATGGGGATAGCCTTGATGAAGACATTGGGCATTTCTTAGTCTCAGGGTCATTGCCTTATCCCATCTTCTGAAGGAGAGGCTAGAAAGAAGAAGCAAGAAGAAGCGGACACAAAGAAGCAGAGGCTTCTATTTGGCTACTATTTTTGTAGTTGTTTCTACATAGATCGGTCTGAACAGATTTTGAATTGCATAAGTAATATGCATGGTTTCTTACAGTAAACATAATGCCATAGCACTCATGTTAGTTGGACCATTCAACTTCCTGCTTTTGGGTTTAGATTGGGCAGAGGTGACTGCTTAAGGTTCTCATGTCTTCTGAAGCTCTGTGCATAGCCCCAGAAACATTTACTGCCCTCTCCTATGCATGTGCCCTGTTAGAGTCTGAGAGATATAGTTGAGCAACCTGAAGACTCCCAGAGCACTGTTAATTTCCATTGTTTTATTTTAAACACTTATGTTAGCCTAACCTTTGCCTCTGTTGTTATTTATGGCCTGTATCATGCAGTTTGTACTACCCTGCTATAAGCTCTGTGTGGACCATGCTGCCCATCCTGCCCATGTTCCCTTGGATCCATGTAGGAAAGAAACACACACAAACACACACACAAACACACAAACACACACACACACACACACACACACAAACACCTACTAGCTTATTTTTGATAAGCATTAGCTCAATGACTGGGTTCTTCTAAGCCTTCCTAAGCCATTATGTCTGTCTTCTCACTCCCAGATCACCACCTCTGAATCTTCCCTCAACTTTAGTTGCTCAGTTATCTTTAGTCCTAGCTGAGCATCCTAAATCTGCCCTCAGCTTAGTTGCATTTCTAAGCTCCCAGCTGCTACCCCAGGCCCAGCTTGGGAAACCTCCTATGGCCACTATACCCTAGATCTCACAAAGGTGGTGGCTCTTCCTTCCTCTGAAGCACAAAGAATCTCTTCTCTCAAGCCGAGCATCTGATAGCCTGCCTGAGGGAAAACTGGAAGTCCTATCTATTATGCCCAGCTTGTTGCCTGCTAGCATCTTTACTGATTTGATCAATTGGAGTATGGTCTGCCTTCATTTTCATTAAAGTCTAAAAAGTCTTTAAATTCTTCTCTCTCTCTCTCTCTCTCTCTCTCTCTCTCTCTCTCTCTCTCTCTCTCTCTCTCTCTCTCTCTCTCTCCCAAGTTATCATCAAGTACAGCATTATTCAGCCTACATGTTTATGTGGGCTTTCTGGTTTTTTTTTTTTGTTGTTGTTGTTGTTATTAAAGACTAGCCTTAATCTGTGGTGAGCTGATAGGATGCATGAGATTATTTCAAACTTCTTATATCTGTTGAGGCCTGTTTTGTGACTGATTATATGGTCAGTTTTTGAGAAGTTACCCTGACGTGTAAGAAGAAGGTATATTCTTTTGATTTAGGATAAAATGTTCTATAGATATCTATTAAATCCATTTTGTTCCTAACTTCTGTTAGTTTCACTATCTCTCTGTTTAGTTTCTGTTTCCATGATCTGTCCATTGATGAGAGTTGATGTCTCCCACTATTATTGTGTGAGGTGGAATGTATGCTTTGAGCTTTAGTAAAGTTTCTTTTATGAATGTAGGCGCACTTGCATTTGGAGCATAGATGTTCAAAATTGAGAGTTCATTTTGGTAAATTTTTCCTCACATGCTTCATTGTGTTCATAGCAGCCTTATTTATAGTAGCCAGAAGCTGGAAAGAACCCAGATGTCCTTCAACAGAAGAATGGATACAGAAACTGTGGTACATTTACACAATGGAGTACTACTCAGCTTTAAAAACAATGACTTCGTGAAATTCTTAGACAAATGGGTAGAACTAGAAAATATCATTCTGAGTGAGGCAACCCAGTCACAAAAGAACACATAGAGTATGTACTCACTGATAAGTGGATGTTAGCCCAAAATCTTGGGAATACCCAAGATACAATTCATAGACTATATATGAAGCTCAAGAAGAAGGAAGACCAAAATGTGAATGCTCAGTCCAGCTTGGAAGGGGGAATAAAATACTCATGGTATGTAGAGGGTAGGAAGGACTTTGGAGGAAGAGAGGAGAAGGAGGGGGAAAAGGGGGCCAAGATCAGGTATGAGATGAGATGGTCATGGTATGCTGAGGGTCAGGAATTTGATAAGAAGTGTGTAACAATGGAGGATGGGGAACTGGGGTCAGATACCAGCAAGTCCCAGATGCCAGGAAAGCAAGAGGCTCCCAGGAACAAAAATGGATGAGATTAGTTGAAATCCCTAACAAAGGGGAAGAAGAATCTGTAGAGACCATATGCAGAGGCTGGAAAAGGCCACTGAGTGAGGGATGGGGTCACCTACTCATCTCCAAATTTTTAATCCAGAAGGGCTCCTGTCTAAAGGAAATATGGGGGGCGGGGGGAAGTGTGGAGCAGAGACTGAAGGAAAGGCCATCCAGAGACTGACCCATCCCATATACAGACTCTAAACCCAGACACTAGTCCAGATGCCAAGAAGTGCTTGCTGACAGGAGCCTGTTATAGCTGTCTCCTGAGAGGCTCTGCCAAAGCCTGACAAATACAGAAGCTGATGTTTGCAGCCAACCATTGGACTTATCATGGGCTCCCCAATGGAGGAGTTAGAGAAAGAACTGAAGGAGCTGAAGGGCTTTGAAACCTCATAGGATGAACAGTAATATCAACCAACCAGAACCCCAGAGTCCCAAGGGACTAAACCACTAACCAAAGAGTACATATGGAGGGACCCATGGCTCCAGCAGCATATGTAGCAGAGGATGGCATTGTCTGGTATCAATAGGTAGAGATGCCTTTGGTCCTGTGAAGGTTCAATGCCCCAGTTTAGGAGAATGCCAGGGTGGTGAGGTGGGAGTGGGAGTGTGTGTGGGCCATCCTCATAGAAGCAAAGGGAGGGGGTTTGAAAGGGGGTTCTAGAGGGGAAACCAGGAACAGGGATAACGTTTGAAATGTAAATACATAAAATATTCAATAAAAACAAAACAAAACAATTCAAAACAAAAGAGTCTATGTTGAATAGGACCTTCAGTGTTCACACTCCCTACAATGGTCTGAAATACCTGTGATGTCCAGCTAATGCTGTTGACAGCTTTAGGGTCGTTTCAACCAGGTGAAATAAGGCCAGCCTTGTGAGTGGATTCTTCCTACTAGCCATGAGACATAGGAACTAAATGACAATTCTCTGGGCATGTGGTTTAAAGGTCAACCTATGGCCTGAGAGGGCTGTCCCAGGTTTTGAGTCAGCTAAATCCCCTTTGGCTGTGACTTCAGAATTCGAAATAACCTGCCTATGAGATGGAGTGCTGATAATAAGGTAAATTGAAAAGGTCTAAAAGTTCACTGTGTGTGTGTGTGTGTGTGTGTGTGTGTGTGCTTTTTTTGTACTGATTTGTTTTCTTACCAAGATCCAGGCATCTTTGTTGACTCTATCCCTTTGTTTAATTTTCAGAATTTTGAAAAGTCTCCTCTGACAGTTTCAACATTTCTCTCAGTTTTCTTGAGAAGAAAAAATCAGAGATCCTTATTTTACCATATTCATTGACATTGTTTTCTTATCTTACACACTATAGTAGTCTAACTTGTTTCTATCAAAACAATAACACTATCAAACAAATTAATTTCATAGAACTTAGGCTGCATTCCACATATGTAAAAGTCATGGCCAATTACTTTGTGTAGCTTACTTTCAGAATATCTGAACACACATGGAAATTTATAACTATTATGGACTGAATTGTGTGACGCCCCCAAATTCATATATTGAAATTGTAACTCACAGTATTTTAAAATGTGACTATACTTAGAGATACAATCTTGGCTATATGGATGGGCTTTCTTTTAATATAATTAGTGGTCTTGTAAGAAGAAAGGGCCACAAAACAGATAAAACATAGAGAAGAGATATGTGGTGATAAGGGGATGCCACCTATTAAGCTAGAGGAGGAACATTAGAAAAACTAAGTCTATGGATGCTAGTATTATAAACTTATCCCTTATAAGACTGGAAAAGTACACTTTTATTATTTAAACCACCCGGTCTTTCCCATTTTATTGCAGGGCTTCTAATAGACAAAATCATTTGTGTCTATGTAAAATGCGCTCATGCTGCTTGCTTTTCATTTGTTTATGCCTTTTAGTCAGAATGGCATCTGCCTCATTCAAATCATTATAAAATATAATATAACTCTCACAATTGAGCTTTCCCTCTAATTCTCCACCACTTCCAACACCCACATTTGATAATAATTATTGCAGATTTCATAAATAGATGGCTTTATGTCTCCAGTGGAATTTTCTTCTGGACTTTGATTACTTTGTAAATCCTGAGCAAAATGTTACCACAAGAATAGTTGAGATAAGTTTGTTCTCCTTGTTTTCCTTTCTATTTCCTCTGAGATGATTCTATTGCCTTAAGCAAGGCTGAAGACTTTGTTGTGGAAGCAGGTTCCCGTAGAAGTGTGAGTCCCTTTTTCTGTTTGGTTAGAAGCTTTGAGCTGCTGAACCTTTGTGCCTCTAATTCTAAGCTAACTGATGTACTAAGAGAGTCTCTCTGTCTAGTTAGGATCTGCTCATGTGGATTTCACTCTGAGTAGAGAGGCTGCTCATATCGTATAGTCTGTACAGACATAAGATAATATAGGTGGAGGTTTACACACCTGTACCTTTGCCTTTTAATATGACATACTAAGTTTCTTACAAACATTCACTGGTTTCAAGATTGAAAAGTCTATACATCTCAGCGCCACTATGAAGAATTGCATATTTGCCCAATCATCGCTATTTTATGTAGTGATTGTTATTAGTTAAATTATTTTAACTAAATGATAATACTTGAACCATTTATCTTTTCCTTTTTGATTTTTTTCTTACTTAATTGTGTCTTTTCCTTTGGTCAATCTTTATGCAAAGATTGTTTTTATTTAAATTATTTTAAAACAAATACTTGAGCAATAATTTTATATTTTCAAGCTGTTTCTTCTGCTCTTTGTTTAGTTTATTTTGGTGGGGAAGACAAATCACTTTCCTGTGGCATTAAGCCAATCTCCCTCCCTACCCCTTTGTGTCATCTTGATTTAAAGTGATTATTTTGTCCTCAATGGCTCAGACAAGTTATAAACAGTGGATATAAAGAGTTGGCCATATTTAAAGGGCATTACTTCCACATGTGCTTAGATACTCTGGAAGTTAATTGTGCCAGGAAATAAAAGTACAGAACTATTAAGCTTTTATTAAATACACTAAAACTTTAAGCATTAATTTATACTATTTGTATTGAGCAAGTGTGAGCTGTTGGTTTAGATATTGACATTTATTGTTGTGTTGGCTAAGACTATGAACTAAACAGATAAATGTCTGGGTTTGAAATATTTCCTATATAAATAAATTTTGATTAAAATATTTTAAGACGTAATACAAACAAACCACTACCAAACAAATTATTTCATAACAATAGCATCTTAGATTTGGAGAGTGTTTTTTTTTTTTAAATCACAGTAACAATTATACATAATATAGACAGAATGGAGTATGAATGGCTTTGTCCTGTTGTTTTTTTCAAAATTAGCGTTTGGGTATAATGAGTCATTTAGAGTTGGAAATCCATGGGCACCTGGGAGAGAGCTATGACAAGTTCTTGTGTTTCATGTGTGTACTATTTGATATGAATTTCCTCAGGGATACCTAGGGCTTCAGACCCTTTGAAGCCCCCTGAGTAACAATGACCTCCCAAGGGTATTTCTGCTTTGCATGAGCCCTCTCAGGAGCAGAGATCTACCCTGCTGAGAAACCTCATACTGGCTTCCCATCACACTCTGAAAGTCCATAGACATAAGATTGACTTCCAGTAGCAGTGATATGGTAGAATTCTGTGTACCCCTTCCCCTATCCCTAACACCTACCTCCCAAGTCCAACCCCCTGCCTCTTCAGACATATTCAGTTTTACCTTTAAGGGGCCTCTCTATTTTGACCATGTGTACTTACTTCAAAGAAAGTAAGTGACTAAAATTTCAAATTTGGAAAAGAAATAAAAAATGAATGTGTGAATCTTCAGATAACTTAGCATTAGGTTTCTTGAAGCAGTGAAACTATTCAGTTCTAAAAGGACCAATGGGCTCAGTTTGGAGTTTTTCTACAGGGTGCTGGCTGCTGAGAAGCATATCAAAGAGGCAATAGGCAGGTTAGGGAAGCATTCCTCTTACTACAATGCAAGTATGGCAAGCCTAACAAAACATACATAAAGCATAAGATTGCACAGAGTATGGTCGGGAAGTCAATTTGATTTGAGAGGGCTCAGTTTATATATTTCTGTGAGAAGATGGTGTGCCAAATGACTTTTCAGTTTCTTCTAGATTTTGCATTGTAATCCAGTGGATATGAGCATTGTAGGTATTAAGGAAAGGATAAAAGGTGTAAATGGCTAATGATGAATATTTTTTAAAAAAATGTGCTAGAAGAATGCAATTTGAATTTTAAGGAAATTCAGTATTTATACTGGTATTTAGAGAGAATGGCATAAGCAGAGTAAAAATGTAGAAGTATCAGTAGGTAAAGAAAAAACGCTGGGAAGATATGGTGGCTGTTAAATGGAAAATTAATATATCTTCTTATATGGAGGAGACTTGAAATGCCAGACAAACAATTTGAATGAATTTCTCAAGAATCCAGGTTCCATATCATACACTTTGTATGAGAAAAGGGAGGTGGCACAGAAAGTGATTTTGAAAAGTTGTATAGAGTTGGTAAAATAAAAGTTAACAGAGTGGAAACACAGACATTGTCTAGGGAGGCTTCTGCTGAAATGCGACATGGAAGAGAGAGATCTAGGTTAGGCAATGGGCATGGAAAACAACAGAAAGGATGACTCAGCTTGTTAGAGCATGATGCTGACAATCATGATTCAGAGGCTGAGGTTGCTGAAATCTGCCAAGCTGCTGAACGCTTTGGTGCTCAGATCCATAGAAAGTAAAAAGTTCTCTTTCTTCTGTTTCCTGGGGAATTTTAGGTTCAACATAAGTAGTATTTTTAATCTGTACAATGAACAAACTGATCCAGAGTATCAGGTGAAAGAGAACTCTCACAGATACCTGGTATTGTAAAGAATCTAAGCAATCCAATCACCTAAGAGATGAGGAGATATAATAATTATAATTAAGATCAATGAAGTCATCTTTCTTTCTTCAAGGAATGATTTGTTCACATCTTATATTCTCACTTGACAAGCTCTTATGCTTGTCTAGTTTCAGTTCTCAAGCCTAAGAATCGTGTGCCTTTCAAGTAAGGCCAAAGTCCTTTAGCTCCAATAGACATCAACATAGAATAACCAATATTCTGATTAGATCTGTGCAGAGGTTGTGATGAGAAAATGCGAACAATTCAAGGGGACACAAACTTGATCCAGGATCTGGCTGACCTATTATACTTTCCTCTGCCTGGAAGCTAAAGACATGAAATGGGCCCAATTTGTAGCTTTGGAATTTATGAGCTCCAAACTATGCTTACAAAAGAACCCTGTTCCAATTGGCATGGGATACCCTGTGGCCCACAAGTTTCAAGGGGAGAGTAGGAGGTAATTCTTTCATTTCCTTAATAATAGTTTTGCTAGTAAAAAAAGTTGATGCAACAGCTTTGAATCTATGCCTCTAGGTACTGCTTTTCATCTTAGCCACAGGTTCATTTATGCATTTATATAACATAATTAATTACTTAAATTACATATACAAATCTCTATAATAATGTATTCCAAGCTAATGGTTATTGCCTGACTAGCCTTCACCAAAATCATACCATATACTCACATGTACACATACACACATATGCACACACACAAGCATGCTTGCACACATGCTTACAAGTGCACACACACACACATACACGCATGCACATAGGCATACTTGCACACATGGCTGCAAGTGGGTATATGAACAAATACACACACACACACACACACACACACACACACACACACACACACACACTTTGCTTCCTCTGTGGTTTATTCAGGGAATACATTACTGTTTACAATACTTTAGTGTGAGCAGCATTCTCAATTATCTGTTTCCTTCTCTCATTCCATTAAGCATATTCATTCAAGTCAATAGCCTTACAAATTTTCTGCCTAATGTTCTTTTGTTTCCCTCAGACTACCAGTATTATGTATCTAGATAACTTTAACTGTTTTTTTTTAATTTAGGGAACTTTTCTTCCCTTCCTATGATTTTTATATGAGTTATGGAATGTGATTTTACTTTTCTTTGTATTTTTATTTCTTTAGAATAAAGTTAAACTCTCTACCTTGAATAGGAAGATTTATTTCAGGCTTTCTGTTGACCCACTGGCTTCACTGCTCCCTTTGCCCCCATCACACTCTGTTCTATTCTCTTCGAACTAGTATGATCTCATTGTTTTCTGACATTTTTTAGAGGTCATCCCTTTAGCAAAGATTATCTGTTTTTCCAGCTATTACCTGGACAATGCTTCTTTATTCTTTATTATTCAATTTAAAGTTCATTTCCTCCAACAAACTCCTCCTAAAACCTTTACTCCATCTTAATAAACTTAAGTTAGGTGACTTTTTTGTCCTGTTGCAAAAGCTGCTATATTCTGACAGCCAAATAATGCTTTTACCTCCTCACTTGTCTGTGAGTCTTTTAACTCTCATCATTTGTAGCTGTAAAGCTTTATAATAGGTATAAGTGTATATGTGGCATGTATTTGTCCTTTTGGCCTTCAGTTCAAGAATATATTCCAATGTGGTGGTAAGGAAGGTGAGGCAGTCATGCCAGAAGGATTTCAGGCAGGATTTAGATCCTAGCAGCATGTAGGAACCATTGAGATGAGTCCAATGCTTTGTTTCCTTTCTGTCCTTTATTCAGTTCAGGAACAAAGCCCATAAAATAGTGCTGCCCATTTCCTAGGGTTTTACTTCCTCAGTTAACCTAATCTAGGTAATACCTCATTCATATTTGTCACCTAGGCGATTCTAATCCAGGCTGATATTATTAGCATTATTAATGTTATCTGTCTCTGTCTCTGTCTTTCTGTCTCTGTCTCTCTCCATCTCCATTTCTCAGCAAATGTCTTGCATAAAATAAACAACACAGAATGTTGTACAGCAGTTTTGTCAAATATGTTTGCTATTATCATTAATACTAATACATGCTATTCTACTATATGGATATAGAGAATATTCTTTCTCAGAAAATATAAGATTTGGTAGATTTAAAACAGTAAGTTAAGATTGGGTAGAGTCTTTGTTACTTTTGTATTGCTTCAAAGAGATACCATGATCAAAGCAAGTTATAAAGAAAGCATTTAATTGAGAACTTCCTTATAGTTTCAGAGAATGAGTCAATGATTGTCAAGTACTTCAGCAGGCATGGCACTACAGCAGAAGCTAAGACCTGACTTTGTTCCACACATGAGGCAGAGAAAGAAAGAGATTGGGCTATACATGGGCTTTTGAAACCTCAAAGCTCATTCTCCTAATCACTCTCAAAGCAGATCCACCAAACAGATGCCAAGAATTTGAGGATATTAGCCTAGAGGGACTGTTCTTATTTAAACAACCATATTCTACTATTCTGGTGTGAATATGCTTAGCTGGGGGAGAGGCATTATTAGGAGGTGTAGCCTTGTTGGAGTAGGTGTGGCTATGTTGGAGGAAGTATGTCACTGTGGGAATGGGCTTTGAGACCCTCCTCCTAACTACCTCAAAGACAGTCTGCTCCTGGCTATTTTGGGCTAAAGATGCAGAACTCTCTGTTCCTTCCATGCCATGCCATACATGCCTGGGTGCTACTGTGCTCCAGCCTTGATGATAATGGCCTGAATTTCTGAGCCTGTATGCCAGCCCCAATTAAATATTGTCCTTTATAATAGTTGCTTTGGTCATGGTGTCTTTTCACAGCAATGGAAATCTTAAGTAAGACATCCATTGCTTGGTCCACAAAGGCTTATATCATAATGCAAAAATGCATTTAATCCAACTTCAAAAGTTCCCATAGTTTTCATAGTCTCAATAAAGTTTAATAGCACCAAGTCCAAAGTCTCTTCTGAGATTCAAAGCATTCTCTTAACTCCAACTGTAAAATAAATAGGCCAATTACATACCTCCAAAATATAATAGCACAGAATATACCATTCCAATAGGGCAGATAGGAGACATAATGAGAAAATATAACACTGAAACAAGATTTGGTGGACAATGCAGCAAACTCCAAATCCTATAAGTCTATGTTTGTCATCAAAAGGCTTAAATGGTTCTTTGGACCTCCAGCTTCTTCTGTCTTTGATTATTGCAACATACTTCTCCACTGGGCTGGTTCTACTTCATGCTCATAGCTCTCCTCTGCAATTAGGTGAGGAGATACTATGACTGAAGCAACTTAGAAAATAAGACATTTAGTTAAGGTTTTGTTTACAGTTTCATTGGATTGGGTACATCCATGACCATAACAGTAGGAAGAATGGAAGGAAATAAATAGGCATGGGACTGAAGCAGGATCTGAGAGTTTGTATTTGATCCAAAGGCATAAATCAAAGAGAGAGAGAGAGAGAGAGAGAGAGAGAGAGAGAGAGAGAGAGAGAGAGAGAGAGAGAGAGAGAGAGAGAACTGTCTGGCTTTTGATACTTTAGAGCCCAACCCCAGTGATATACATCCTCTAATAAGGCCATACCTTCTAATTTTCCAGAAGAGTTTCACCAACCAGATACCAAACATTCAAATAAGTGACCATATATGGACCATTCTCATTCAGTTAAGCTTTCTTAAATTGTTTCTTTGATACAATTTGTTATGCTGTGCTAGAAGTCAGTGCATTAAAATCCCAGTTGCCACTGCTAGACACCATTGGGATGGAATGGGGTACTTCATTTGAAGATGTGTTTTTTCCAGATTAGCCTGAAACTCTTGTCTCACTCTCATATCTATTCATGTTTGTAAATAAGTTGCTACACACTTTCTTCAGCTCTCTAATCCTTATCAGAAGATATGATAAATGTGACTTTGTAACAGTCCACATACTGTCATAAAAAAGGAAGTCTGGGGAACACTATAAGAAGAAATTGAAAACAATTCCACACCCCAGGAACCTGTCTCTTGCCTCCTGCCACCCTGGCCTTATTATCCTGGCACTCCTGCCTCTCTGTGATTCTGGCTACACCTCCTGCCAGCTCCCTCTGGCTACCATTGGCACACTGCACATTTGGCAGCCTTTGTCCCCATTCCTGAACTCCTGTGTGAGGCTGCCAGGCTTTGGTCGGAGGCTGCAGGAACCTCTTTGAAGCCCATCCAAACATTTGGGCCTGCGGTTTGGATATTGGTTTGGATGTTTGTTACAATGGATGCTTTATGCAGTCCCTGCTTACATGATGTACATGGGCTGATTTCTAATTTTATTTCAGAAGAGGTAGAGTGATTAAGAGACATTTTGGTCAGCCAGAAAAAAGATACCACATCTAGTTCTGTATTACACATTCATGCAATCCCCCAAAGGAGTAAGTTAGTTAGAATATACATAATTTTTGCCAGAGATACTAACTGAAACATCAAGATAGAGATGATTGAAACCAAACAGAAACATCCGGTAGAATATAAAATTTCCTACAGAGCTTGTTTCAAAAGTATATGTTGTTTTCAGGTTGTTTTCCATAAAACTTTAGTTGTTTTGAAGATAAACTTGTAACTTGTCTCTATAATAATATATTCTCCTCATATCTATACTGCTGGGTTCAGACCAAAAACAAACTCCTATGAATAAATAAAAAGAGAACATTGTCTTTCCCATGGCACCACTCTTGGAATTTGACTCAGAAAGATGAACTTCCAGACTCTTCAGGATCCAGCACAGGGTTTAATGTGTGACAAAACAAGAAGTCAAAGTACCTACTGTCTTTCTTCTGTCCATTTTCCCCATGCAGTTTAAGAACTGAATATGCAGCTTTTTATTCTCAAAGCAGCAAGCCTTTAGAGGACCTTAAGAGGCCAATACTGTCAAGCCCTGTCCTAGCCATGCATAGACAACTACACAGTTGACAGACATGAGTAAAGGATGGGTTAATATGGAATTGGTGTTGGTGAGTGTACTACCCATAATTAGCTCTCTGAGTTCTTCACCAACCCATTTATTTTGTTGAGAGATGCCATCTGGGTGTCATTGTCTATCTAGTAATCAGTAAAATGACCTTAACCCCCTTCAAGGTCTTATGTGATCAATTGTAAAAACTGAAAAATGATGAGTACTTTATGGATGAAACACTTTGAAATATCTGATTTCTACATGAAGGATGAATTGGAACTGAGGTGAACTTAACTCTTTTCACATCCATAGTCTGTAGCTTTGTCTGGATTTCACTGGCAGATTGGCAAGGTTATGTGCACACAACTGAAAGTTGTTTTACAATATTCTTTTAAACTGTATTTTTTAACAATAGCAGAGAATACACAGCAAATACTTTTAGCATATTTTAAGTTTCTGCATTACTCTAGGACTCTGAGTGTATCTATTCTCTATTTTTAAAAATATTTTTAATTCAATTGTTTCTGGTTACAAATAGAATTACGAGCTCTTTGGAATAGTATCTGTTTCATTTATATTACCAGAATAGAAAACATGGCACATAGTATGTACATACTAAATTCTCAGAAAAAACTGGACACGTGAAAGCTATAAACATGCAGCACCAATAGATATCTAAGCAATGTAACACAGTAAGTCCTTTAGAATTAAAACTAAAACCTTCAGTATTTCTCTTATGACCTCACTGCAGAAGAATATTGCATAGCACTGTGATTCATCTAATTTTTACTACAATTTCATCTCCTGCTTTCAAGAGATTTTATTACTTACAAGAAGGTACCTTGTAATTTGCAGCACACCAAGTCCTATATTTTGTTTGTTTGATTCTTTGCCATCTGCAAGTATTCCCCCTTCTAAAGAATAATTTACTTCAATCCTAAACAAGGAAAGGGATTTGGAAAAAGAGTGGCTAGAGTAGGTAGCAATATATAATATGGCTGATTACAGGATTAACTGTGAGGGGGAAATGCTTAGTATTTGGGGTACTGATTTAATTATATTCTGTTCTATAATTTATCAAGCTAACAAATAGCATTATTACAACCCAGTGTTGGCTTAAAGCTCTATTCACCTTTTAGAGCTGGCTTCATGAAAAAGTACACAGTTGGATTTATCCTAAGAACTGCATCTGGCACAGGCAAAGAAATCACTCTTTAACAGCACTTGGCATGTATCAGGGGCTGAGGCAGCAGATGCTGCTTTACAGTTTAGGGAATCTGTTCTAAAAATCTGCTGAAAACATGGCCTTGTTATGATGACTGGACTTTAGTACTTAGCCAGCTCACATAGAACTGAGAGCTCTAGTCCTCTTTTAGGGCCAGCCCTTGCATCTCTAACAAGACAGAAGACTGTGGGAATGTGTTATTCTTGGCTTCAAGGCTGTCAAACAAAACAGAATTGACAAAGATTTCCACTCTGTAGATGAAGTGTGGGAAATTGTCTCTCATTACTTTTGAATGAAAAAGATTAAGAACAGGTAGAAATGTTCTTGAGATTCCCTGCAGTCTGACAGTTGTCTTCTATCCAGGATATGAGTAGAGTAACAGTGTCCTAATCTCCAAGAACTTCTGCTTTGTTTGTGGGGCTGACAGTATGAGGATCTCTGAAGTGCTGATTTCATTCTGGGAAAGATAAGAGATTACTTATAAAAGTTAGAGCCATAAAGGTTCCCATGAAAGGGTAATACTAATGCTTGGCAAACCTCCACATGCCCACAGCTGCAGGATACACAGCAGGGTTGTCAGAAGGTCTAGGAAGCATGCTTTGCTCATCACAAAAGTAACATAATAAGGATTCTTTTTCCCAAAGTCAATATGCTTTCTTTTGGCCAATGAGACCTATCTGACTAAACACTTATATAACTGAAAAGCAAGCAAACCTTGACTAGCATACACAACACTTCCAATTTATATACCCAGCACTTCTACCAACTTCCCTCCAATGTCCTCTACTTAAAACTTTGGTCTCAAATGTTTCTAATGTCTTTCCATTTCTCTCTCTTTTTCAATATCTTCTGAATCCATACAACCCTTAAATCATACATAAAGCTAGTTCTACAGACCAAGGAGGTTAGGAAATCACTTTAAAACCACTTAAATAACCTGAGATAGAGTCATAAAAGTACCCAGACTTTTCTAATAATAAGCAACTTTCTCACCTCTGGAATATTACAGAAACTACATCTTATTTTATATGCATGACAGAATTCTGACTTTCCATGCAATGACATTTTAACTTGGCAACAAACAACTTTAATATTTCTAGAATTAATTGTTTGCTTTACAGCTTTTTTAATTACCTGCCCCTCCTTCCAGTCTGCTTTTTGCTTGAAATTAGGATTGCATTTTTCAGGCCTTCCCATCAGCAGAGACTATCTTCTTGCTGTTAGGGACATATAAGAGAGGGGTTTTAACAATAGGCAGGAAGGATCTCTGAATTGTAAGATAACACTAAGAACAGCAGGATCCATCCTCTTTAGAGAGGCAATCCTCATTGCAGTGAGAAATAAGACAGGCACTGAACACAGCCAGAAGAAATAACAGCTTCATTGTAATGATGTTGTGTACTGATATTCTGACACGCTCTACTGTCTCACTTCAAAGAAAATGAGTTAGGACATACTATGAGATTGGAAGACATCTGGAACAAGGATGCAAAATTACACAGTAGCCTTTTGAGAATAAGGACTTTAGCATTAACATTAACTATTTGATTCTTATTCGCATAGGTATGCTAAACAATCTTTACTATGTGCCAATCTGACTAGTCTTCCTGTCTCTGTAGCTGTTTTATGTTCACGTGTTAGTATTCTAACTCCTATTTTAAGTACAACTAGGTCATATCTCCCATGTCTGATGACAAGACTAAGTCTCCTGAATGCTACTTAACCTGCCATTAAATATTTGTTTTAAAGAGGACCTCTTATACAATAGAATTGTCCTTGACCACCTTAAAAGTAGCATAGTGCCTTGTACTCTTACATTATAAGTGACCCTCATGGGTAAATGGTTTTGAGAATAGTGAATTTTAAAATAAAGTATAACTACAGTTACCATAGTAACTATAACTGTATGCCTATCATTTGATACCTGATGACCTATCAGAATCCAACACTATAATTAAAATCTGTGAAGGCAAAGGCACTATTTCTATTGATCTCTATTTTTACCTGCTACAGAGCTAAATGCTCATCAGTGAAAATGAAGAAAATAAATGATTTAATGAATGATCAAGGAAAATAACAAGTGGAATGTTTTATGAGAGGCTCTACAAGACATGGGTCATTCATTTATTAATTTATTCAAAGCTACAATTTCCTTTCTATACAGGCCATAATTTTATGACAATACATTGGCTTTCATAATGTATATGGGAAGTTTTCTTCCTTCAAAAGACCGAAGGCCAATCTTGCATAAACAACAATCCATCAACTTGCTTTTGATAAGTTCCAGCTACACCACTGGGCTTCTTATTTCTATAAAATATGTCTTTACTAAATCATTGTGACAAGCCCACAGTGAGGATATTTGCTGCTAACAAAGGACCAGACTCCAAGACAAAGAGGGATTGTACAGTGCAGGGGAGAACATTTGCATTGCTGGATCAAAGCCAATAGACTGTAACCATGCAATCATCTAATCCACTGGGCAGGACAGAGGTCACCTCCAGAGAGGAAATTTTCTGTCTCTGCCAACTAAAGGATGGAATAGTTGCTATAGTGTTAGAGAATAAGATTCCAGGAGTAAAGCCTCTCTGGAGATTGGGCAATGGCTCTAGAATACTGATTACTATGTACCAAATTCAACTGACCAGAATCATTCACTTAATTTGTGTAGTTTTTTTTATTTTTACAGAAAATACCTAAAATGAGTTTTCTGCAAAAAATTTATACGATGAATTTAAAACCAAATATGTTAATTTAAGAGAACACAATTGAGTCTTGTTTAAAATGATCATAGGGTTTTGAAATGCTTTTTCATTTTTGCTTGAATTCTGACCAGTTTCTCAGTTTAGGAATTTAAACCACTTCACAGTCCTGTGATGAAAACCTAAAGTCTACTGATCAGAATTCTTTCTAACTCCTTAATACTTTATACCTTTTATATGTATGGAAAATATTAGCTTCAAATTAATCATGAGTTTTAATATCTTAGGTATTAAAGTTAGAATTTATTATTAAAAGGAACATTTTCCAAAATGAAAAAAAATATGGATTATGTGCAACTGCTTAACAGATACTGAAAATATTTTAAAGTAACAATTCAATTTATTGAACTTTTAAATGTTTACTATGATTTGAGTCTATCTGCCTTTCTTGAGTTTGCTGGAGATGAAGCAGCTTCTTCACTGCAAATGACAGATTATAAAATGAATGTCATAAGACACAAAAAGTCCTCTTGCTATTTATCAACCGAAAAATCCACAACTCTTTATCATGAAATATTTATATCCAAGTTAAAGAGAAAATAAGTCACATTTCAAAAAAAAAAACAATAAAAAAATCCACCAAACTCAATTGTTTTGATATTATTTTACTTGTTTTCTCCACTCTTTAGCTGCCTAAACTTAAAAAAATGCCTATACTATGTTATTTATTTTACTACTATATAACTGAATATGTATAATTTTATATACATTATATTTAATATATACATGTAAAATATACATTTATATTTTACATACATTTTATATCTAACTGCTATTCTATTTGTATACTTAATATAATTTTTCATAAATCTGTGCTTTTCCGTGAGTTTATTAAAATTTTTATATGCAACGATTCTACAATGTTATGTGAATTTAAAGCTTACAGGGGAAAACAATTTAAAATAAAAGCAATAGTTCCTTTATCAAAACAAAAATTTTTGAACTTGCATTAAGAAATCTCATTCACTTGAAAACACCTTAGAAGTTATTTTAAAGGCACTATTTAATGAGCAACAGCATCAGTTTTTATTACTTCTTTTTTGAGATTATAATATATAATTACATAATATTCCTCTTCACTTTTCTCTTTCTTAAACCTCCTATATCCCTCCTTCTTATTTATACATGTTTATTTCATAATACAACTTGCACAGTCTGTATAATTTTACTTGTATGTATGTTTTAGTGCTGACCACTTGTTATTGTATAGACAATTGGTATAGTCTTCCTGAGGAAGGCTATTTCTCTCACTATGATCCTTCTTTAGTTGCCTGTAGTTCTTTGTGTACAGTTGAAGCCTCTTGTGCATTCTCCTATCCACTTTAACATATCTATTGTTTTTGTTTAACTCATGTTGGTGAGACTTTATGGGTATAGATTCTGCCATTACTAAGAGACATAGTCTCACCTAAAACTCCCTGATCTTCTGGCTATTACAGTATTTTATCCTTCTCTTCAATGTTCCCTAAGCCCTAGGTATGGGACTTCTTTTGTGGTTGCATTCATAGGTATTGGACTCTATAACTCTGCATTTTGACTGTTTTCTGTAGTAGTTTCTGTCTATTGCAAATAGAAAATTTCTTGATAAAGTGCTGGGGACAGCAAACAATGACTTGGACTGCCTGTAGTAGGCTGGGATGGAGACATCTCAGAAGCCCGCAGCAGTTCCTTATAGAAAAGGATGGTGTTTGAGACTTTGAGAAGCAGGACACACATCCCTCCAGGGGACCCACCATCTGAAATAAGGGACTGCCTGCAGTAGGCCTGGGTGGAGACATCTTCAGTAGCCCATGGCAACTCTTTGTAACAACAGGTGTTCCGATTCTCCTAACCTTAGCCCTCAACAATAGCTATATTGATTTCATTTGTGCATGACTGTTTTTCAGTTGGCCTTGGTGTGCATAATTATTTTATTATATCTGATTTCTTACTTCTTTCTCCTTCTGTTCTGGCAAATTCTGTGAAATTAGATGTTCCCTGATGTAATGATTCTTAAACAATTAAAAATTGAGGCATGGGGCACGGCACAGCACAGCACAGTCCTAATGGCCCAGGTACATGCTGTGTGTTCTCATCTTAGAAACAATGCAATGCAATAACTGCACAATGGTATTTCCAGATTAATGCTTGACTTTCAAAGAAAGCGTGACAAATTATTAGAAAATGAATTAGAGCCAACATTGGGACCCCAAAGAAAGAAAAAAAACTATTAAAGTTATGAAATGAGTTCTGCACTACATTTGAGAATGGTTCCTGGATAAGCAAGTATAAAATATGTTAAATATTAGATTAGTAAAACTAAGTCAAAACACTGGAACTCTTAGGAAAGTCATTGTGTGCAGTGTGTAGAAGTGGAAAGCTAGGGGAACTATGGAGTTAAGGGTTAACATGATTCTTTCTGGCTACTGCCTGGCAGCTTTGCCCATGTCATTAATCATCAGAGCTTTACAAGGACATGCAAGTAGCTGTTCTCAGAGCTCTGAGCTCTGAAGTACAATAGTTAAAATTAAAGTTTAAATAATGATAAATTTGCAATTATTATTATTTTGGATATAGGCCTGAGAATAGGGAAGCTTGAAACTTTGGGGGAACAATTGTAATTCTTGATTCTTTGTGGGACTTGGTTATTCTTTTGAATTTGATTTGGCAACGATTATACAATGTCTTTTTTTATCTGCTTTTGGAGTATCAATAAAAGACTGGGGCAAGAAGAGGGCCAGAGAGAATGCAGAGAGAATGCAGAGAGAATGTAGAGAGCATGTAGAGAGCATGTAGAGAGCATGTAGAGAGCAGGTAGAGAGCATGTAGAGCACGAGTAGAGAGCATGTGAAGAGCAAATGAGAGAGTAAATACAGCGAGCATAAGAAGACCTTGTGAAGAGTGAGTGAAGAGAGAATGTGAGGTGTGAGTAAAGAGTGGGTATGTGAGTGAAAGGAGAGTGCAGGTGGTGTGTGTGTTTGAGATGTGTGTAAAGAATGTGTGTGTGAGTGAAATGGGAACACATAGAAGTGTGTATGAGTGAGAGTGCAAGCAAAGAAAAGCTCACAGGAGAAAAGCAGAGTGCGCAGGAGAATGCAGAGTGTGTGCAGCCTCAAGCTGCAAGTGAATGAGCGAGAGAGAAAGAGAGCAAAGAGAGAGAAGAGAAACTTTAAGCCTTGAAAAATTGCCTGTCAACTTGTACCCAAAAAGTAGTCTGTGTATATTTATTATGCACCTTCCAAATATCCCTGCTTCCAGTTGAGAACTCTGATCCTGTGTCGAGGCTGGACCCCAGCAATAAAGAGTAATGAATATACTTATCTGTGGGTAAAAGAACAAATATTTGCAATTTGGTTATAGATTATGCTGGTTTAGTCAAGTGGTGCCTGAAGGTTCTCCTATAAAATACATGTTATCAGTAGTCGTGGGTAGTTGGCTAAATTTCCAATAGTAGACATGATTTTTATCTTGTTGAGCATATCTTAAGTCCAATTAAAAAGGTGTTAGTCCCTGCCAAAGTATGTGTGCCACTATTTAACGCTTAGAATTATTATGCCATTTTGGTGGCTGTTGTGGTCCAAAAGTATAATAACTAGGCAGGACAATTTATTGCTTCCCACATTTGGAACACATATACACATATACAGTAACACATATGCAGCAGAGGACTGCCGGATCTGGACTCAGTCAGAGAAGATGCATCTAACCTTCAAGAGACTTGAGGCTCCAGGGAGTGGGGAAGTCTGGTGGGATGGGGGTTGGAGGTGGGGACATCCTCTGGGAGATGGGGGGAGAAATATGGGATGTGGAACAGTCAGAGGGTTGACTAGGAGAGGGATAAAATCTGGACTGCATAAAAAGATTAAAGAATAAACTAAAAAAATAATTAAAAAAGAAAAAGCATATGTGGCTAATTAATTGTTTCTTCTATTATCAAGATTATTTCTCCATTCTCTCCTTTACTTGCAAATAAAGCTACAGTAGTTTACTATGAATATTTGGTATGGTTTTAGTTTTAAATTATAAGTATAAAGGAACCTGAAACACTCTAAGTCCTACCACCCTGTCTACTTTGGTTTGGGTACTGTGTTTAAGAAACCCCAAGTTTGGGTCAAGATTCACAAAAGACAATTTATTTATATATTATTCATGTCTTTTGTATTAGCCTTAAATGTAAGTGTAAGCTTTGGGTATATATCCTAACAGAGAAACTCTGCGCAAGTTGTTTGGAATCATTCAAATCAGCCAAAAACAGTCCTATAAAGACAAACCAGTAGACGCATCAACAAAAGTTGCTACTAAAGATAGGAAAACCCAAGATGCAATTCACAGACCAAAAGAACTTCAAGAAGAAGGAATCTTAGAAGGGGGAACAATATACACTTGGGAGGAGTTACAGAGACAAAGTGTGGAGCAGAGACAGAAGGAAAGACCATCCAGAGACTGCTTACCCTGGGATTCCATCCCATATACAGTCACCAAAGCCAGACACTATTATGGATGCCAACAAGCATTTCCTAACAGGAGCCTGATATAGCTGTCTCCTGAGAGGCTCTGCCATTACCTGACAAATACAGAGGTGGGTGCTCTCAGCCAACCATTGGACTGAACACAAGGTCCCATAGAGGAGCTAGAAAAAAGACCCAAGGAGCTGAAGCAGCTTGCAGCCCCATAGGAGGAACAATAACATCAACCAAACTGTACCTCCTGAGCTCCCAGGGACTAATCTACCAACCAAAGACTACACATGGCTCCAGCTACACATGTAGCAGAGGACTGCCTTGTTGGACATCAAAGGGAGGAGAGGCCCTTGGTCCTGAGAAGGCTTGATGCCCCAGTACAAGAGAATACCAGGACAGGGAAGAGGGAATGGGTGGGTTGGTGAGCAGGGGAATGAGGATGGGATAGGGTGTTTTCAGAGGGGGAACAAGGAAACAGGATAACATTTGAAATGTAAATAAAGAAAATATCCAATAAAAAATAAAACCAAAAGAAAAAATAACCAATGAAATGAGAAAAAATAATTGATTATAAAAGAGAACTTTCACTTTCTCTTAAAGTGGCTCATAGCACTTACATGTCTACATTTCTTATCAATAAAGGTTTACTGGTGGTACAAAGGCAGTTTGTCTGCCAGCAAGCCGGTCATAGGGCCTGTGTCCTATGAAGAGAGCCGCAGAGGGAGTGAATCCCCGCAGCGGCCATCTTCTCTACCTGCTGGGGCCAAAAAGCATCACTAGGTTCTGAATTATCCTGAGCGTAAGATCTCTGGGGGTGCAAACCGCCAGCAGTCTGCTTGTGCCTAGGACCTGAGCACATAGGTGGATCATTTGCTAGCCAGCCTGTCATGGGGCCTGTGTCCTACATGAGGATCCACTGAGGGAGTGACTCTCTGCCACCATCTTTGCTCCATGACAGAGCAGTTGGGGAACACCTGGTTCACTGAGACAAACCAAGTATAACATTGCTTGAGGCAAGACTCAGGAGGGCTCCAAAGGCACAAAAGAAGAAGGCAGCATATCAGCAATCTGTGCCAGAGGAAACCCAGTCACCCAGTGTCGACGCAATAACTTTAAAGTCCTCAGGAGGTGGAAGGACCAGCCAGTGACAATAAGACCATTTAACACCAGTGAGAACAAGATGGCTAAAGGCAAATGTAGGAATGTTACTAAGAGAAACCAAGGCATTATGGTAGCATCTGAACCCAATTCTCTATCAACAGCTAGTCCTCGATACCCCAACACACCAGAAAAACAAGAGTTGGGTTTAAAATCACTGGTCAGGATGCTGTTAGAGGAACATATGAAGGACATAAATAAATCTCTTAAAGAAATTCAGGAGAAAAATGATCGAACATAGAAGTCCTTACAAGGGAAACACAAAAATAACTTAAAGAAATTCAGGAGAATATGAGTCAGAAGTTAGTAGCCAATAGGGAGGAAATGCAAAAATTACTTAGAGAAATACAGGAGAACTTTGATCAACAGGCAGAATTCATGAAAGAGGAAACACAAAAATCTCTCAAAGAATTAGAGGAAAACACAAACAAGCAAGTGGAGGAATTGAGCAAAAACATCCAGGATCTAAAAACAGAAGTAGAAAAAACCAAGAAATCACAAAGGGAGACAACTTTGGAGATAGAAAACCTTGGGAAGAAATCAGGAGCCATAGAGGCAAATATCAACAACAGAATACAAGAGATAGAAGAATCTCAGACACCATAGAAACCATGGACTCAACAGTCAAAGATAATGCAAAATGCAAAAGCTTATAATCCAAACCATCCAGGAAATCCTGGACACAATGAAAAAGCCAAACCTAAAGATTATAGGAATTGATGAGAGTGAAGATTTACCACTCAAAGGGCCAGCAAATATCTTCAGCAAAATTATGGAAGAAAACTTCCCTAACCTAAAGAGAGAGATGCCTATGAATATACAAGAAGCCTACAGAACTCCAAACAGACTGGACCAGAACAGAAATACTTTCTGTCACATAATAATCAAGACCCCAAATGTACTAAACAAAGAAAGAATACTTAGGGCAGTAAGAGAAAAAGGGCAAATAACATATAAAGGAAGGCCTATCAGAATCACACCAGACTTCTCACCAGAGACCATGAAAGCTAGAAAATCCTGGGCGAAGCTCATGCAGACTCTAAGAGAACACAATTGCCAGCCAAGACTACTATAACCAGTGAAACTCTCAATCAATATAGATGGAGAAACCAAGATATTACATGACAAAACCAAATTTACACAATATCTTTTCACAAACCCAGCCCTACAAAGGATAATAGGGGAAAATATCATTACAATGAGGGAAACTCTTCCCTGGAAAAAGCAGGATATTAAACTTCTCTCATCAAACCCAAAAGAAGATAACCACACAAGTATAAAATTAACATAAAAAATGATAGGAAGCAATAACCACTACTCCTTAATATTTCTTAACATCAACGGACTCAATTCCCCAATTAAAAGACATAGACTAACAGACTGGATATGAAAAGAGGACCCTACATTTTGCTGCACAGGAACCACACCTCAGTGTCAAAAACAAAAACTACCTTAGAGTAAAAGGCTGGAGACAGTTCTACAAGCACATGGACTCAGGAAACAAGACTTTAATATCAGATAAAACTGACTTTCACCCTAATATCAAAAGACACATGGAAGAACATTTCTTGCTGGTCAAAGGAAAAATCCAACAAGAAGAACTCTCAATCCTGAACATCTGTGCTCCAAATGCAAGGGCAACCTCATTTATAAAAGAAATTTTACTAAAGCTCAAAGGACACATTGCACCTAACACAATAATTGTGGGTGACTTCAACACTCCATTCTCCTCTATGGACCAATCGAGAAAACAGAAACTAAACAGGGATACAGTCAAACTAAGTGAAGCTTTGGACCAATTGGACGTAATATATATATAACTTTTCATCCCAAAGCAAAGGAATATATCTTTTTCTCAGCACCTCGTGGGACCTTCTCCAAAATTGATCATATAGTTGGTCACAAGACAGACCACATCAAATATAAGATCGAAATAATCCCATGCCTCCTATCAGATCACTATGGAATAAAAGTGGTCATTAATAACCATAAAAACAACAGAAAGCCCACATGCACATGAAAACTGAACAATACTCAATGATACCTTGGTCAAGGAAGAAATAAAGAAATCAAACATTTTTTAGAATTTAACAAAAATGAAGGCACAACATACCCAAATCTATGGAACACACAAAAAGCAGTGCTAAGAGGAAAGCTCATAGCTTTGAGTGCCTCCAAAAAGAAATTGGAGAGCACATACACTAGAAGCTTAATGGAACAACTAAAGCCCTGAAACAAAAAGAAGCTAATTCACCCAGGTGGAGAAGAAGACAGGAAATCATCAAACTCAGGGCTGAAATCAATCAAGTAGAAATTAAGAGAACCATACACAGAATCAACTCAACCAGGAGCTGGTTCTTTGAAAAAATCAACAAGATAGATAAACCCTTAGCCAGACTAACCAAAGGGCACAGAGCCAGTATCCAGATTAACAAAATTAGAAATGAAAAGGGAGATATAACAACAGAAACTGAGGAAATGAAAAAAATCATCAGATCCTAGTACAAAAGCCTGTAATCAACAAAACTGGAGAATCTGGAGGAAATGGACAATTTCCTAGACAGATACCAAATACCAAAATTAAATCAGGATCAAATAGATCATCTTAACAGACCCATAGCCCCTAAAGAAATAGAAGGGGTCATAGAAAGCCTTCCGACCAAAAAAAGCATAGGACCAGATGGTTTTAGTGCAGAATTCTATCAGACCTTCAAAGAATACTTAACACCAATACTCTTCAAACTATTCCACAAAATAGAAACAGGAGGAACACTACCCAACTCCTTCTACAAAGCCACAATTACGCTGATACCAAAACCACACAAAGGTTGAACTAAGAGAATTTCAGGCCAATTTCCCTTATGAATATCGATGCAAAAATACTCAATAAAATTCTTGCCCACCGAATCAAAGAACACATCTAAACAATCATCCACCTTGATCAAGTAGGCTTCATCCCAGGGATGCAGGGATGGTTTAATATACGGAAATCCATCAATGCTATCCAATATATAAACAAACTCAAAGAAAAAAAACCACATGATCATTTCATTAGATTCTGAAAACGCATTTGAAAAATTCAGCATCCTCTCATTGTAAAAGTCTTGGAAAGTACAGGAATTCAAGGCCCATATCTTAACATAGTAAAAGCAATATACAGCAAACTGGTAGCCAACATCTAACTAAATGGATAGAAACTTGAATCAATCTCACTAAAATCAGGGACTAGACAAGGCTGCCGTCTCACTCCATGTTTTCAATATAGTTCTTGAAGTCCTAGCTAGATTAATTAGACAACATAAGGAGGTCAAAGGGATACAAATTGGGAAGGAAGAAGTCAAACTATCACTCTTTGCAGATGGTATGATAGTATACTTAAGTGACCCAAAAAACTCTACCAGAAAACTCCTACAGCTGATAAACAACTTCAGCAAACTGGCTGGTTACAAAATCAACTCAAGCAAATCAGTAGCCTTTCTATACTCAAAGGATAAGCAGACTGGGAAAGAAATTAGGCAAATGTCACCCTCCACAATAGCCACAAACAGCATAAAGTATCTTGGAGTGACTCTAACCAAACAAGTAAAAGAATTACATGACAAGAACTTCAGCTCTCTGAAGAAGGAAATCGAAGAAGACCTCAGAAAATGGAAAAATCTTCCATGTTCATGGATTGGGAGGATTAATATAGTTAAAATTGCCAACTTGCCAAAAGCAATCTACAGATTCAGTGCAATCCCCATCAAAATCCCAACTCAGTTCTTCGTAGAGCTAGAAAGAGCAATTTTCAAATTCATCTGGAATAATAAAAAACTCAGGATAGCTAAAACTATTCTCAACAGGAAAAGAACTTCTGGGGGAATCAGTATCTCAGACCTCAAACATTACTACAGTGCAATAGCGATTAAAAACTGCATGGTATTGGTACAATGTCAGTCAAGAAGATCAATGGAATAGGATTGAAGACCCAGAAATGAACCCACACCCCTATGGTCACTTGATCTTCCACAAAGGAGTTGAAAGCATCCAGTGGGAAAAAGGAAGCCTTTTCAACAAATGGTGCTGGTTCAATTGGAGGTCAGCATGCAGAAGAGTGCAAATCGATCCATTCTTATCTCATTGTACTAAGCTCAACTCAGAGTGGATAAAGGACCTCCACATAAAACCTGACACACTGAAACTAATAGAAAAGAAACTGGGGAAGACCCTTGAGGACATGGGCACAGGGAGAAAGTTCCTGAACAGAACACCAATAGCTTATGTTCTAAGATCAAGAATTGACAAATGGGACCTCATAAAACCACAAAGTTTCTGTAAGGCAAAGGACACTGTCAAAAGGACAAAATGTCAACCAACAGATTGGGAAAGGATCTTCACCAACCCTAAATCTGACAGAGGGCTAATATCTAATATTTACAAATAACTCAAGATGGTAGAACTGAGAGAACCAAATAACCCTATTAATAAGTAGGGTACAGAGATAAACAAAGATTTTTCACATGAAGAACTTCAGATGGCTAAGAAGCACCTTAAGAAATGTTCAACATCATTAATCATTAGGGAAATGCTAATCAAAACAACACTAAGATTTCACCTCACACCAGTCAGAATGGCTAAGGTGAAAAAATCAGGAGACAGCAGGTGTTGACAAGGATGTGGAGAAATAGGAACTCTCCTCCACTGCTGGTGGGATCACAAGATGGCACAACCACTTTGGAAATCAGTCTGGAAGTTCCTCAGAAATTTGGGCATGATACTTCCAGAGGACCCTGCTATACCACTCCTGGGCATATACCCAGAGGATTCCATGGCATACAATAAGGACACATGTTCCACTATGTTCATAGCAGCCCTATTTGTAGTAGCAAGAAGCTGGAAAGAGACCAGGTGCCCCTCAACGGAGGAATGGATATAAAAAATGTGGTATATTTACACAATGGAGTACTATCCAGCCATTAGAAACAATGAATTCATGAAATTCTTAGACAAATGGATGGAGCTGGAGAACATCATACTAAGTGAGATAACCCAGTCTCAAAAGATCAATCATGGTATGCACTCACTGATAAATGGATATTAGCCTAGAAACTTTGAATACCAAAGACATATTCCACATATTAAATGATGTCCAAGAAGAACGGAGGTGTGGCCCCTGGTTCTGGAAAGACACAGTACAGCAGTACAGGGGAATACCAGAACAGGGAAGTGGGAAGGGGTAGATGGGGGAACAGAGGGAGGGCAGAGGGCTTATGGGACTTTAGGGGAGTGGGGAGCTAGAAAAGGGGAATTCATTTGAAATGTAAATAAAGAATATATCAAATTTAAAAAAAGGTGTACTGGTGAAGTAAAAAAAAAAAAAAAGTAGTGACTCTGAGAAAAAAGATAAAAAATTCCTCAATAGACTCAAGCACTTACTATACAAACATGAGGACCTGAGGTCAAATCCCAAGCACCTGTGTTAAAAAAGACAAACAACTTCTGGCTATTATAAATAGGGGTGCTATGAACATAGTGAAGCATGTATCTTTATTACCTGCCCCTCTGGGGAATCCTCTGGGTATATGCCCAGGAGTGGAATAGCAGGATCCCAGTCTCAAAAGATCAATTTTGGTATGCACCCACTAATAAGTGGACATCAGCCTGGAAAATTGGAATACCCAAAACATAATCAACACATCAAATGATGTACAAGAAGAACGGATGAGTGGCCCCTGGTTCTGGAAAGACTCAGTGTAGCAGTATAAGGCAAAACCAAAACAGGGAAATGGGAAGAGGTGGATGGGAGAAAATGGGAGGGGAGAGGGCTTATGAGACTTTCGGGGAGTGGGGGGCCAGAAAAGGGAAAATCATTTGAAATGTAAATAAAAAATATATCAAATAAAAAAAAGAAAACAGAGAAAAAAAGACAAACAACAAATAATAGCAACCACAACAAAAAAGTGGTACTGGAACCTCAGTATAGTGGTGGGGATAGCAAACCTCCTTTGGCATCTGAATGTAGGAACACATTCATACGTATCACATAATTTTCTTTATTAGTATATTGGTTTTGACTTCAAAAAGCTTAGAGTTCTGTTAAAACGATTGTTGCTGCTTCATTGAGGTTTTTGCAGCTATGGAAAAGACTTTATTTCATCGTGGATAAAAATCATTAGAAACATGTAATCTTATATGTGTGTGTATTACATGCACATGAGAGAGTTGGTGTATGTGCTTGTGCACATGCACGGGAGGCCAGGGCAGTACTTTGGGTGTCTTTGTGCATTGCTCTCCACAAAACTTCCCTGAGAAAGGTTCGCTCATAAAATCAGAACCTCAATATTTTGTCTAAACAGACTGGCCAAGGCTCTAAGGATCTGTCTGTCTCCACCCAGGCACAATGGAGTTACAGGTACACTCAGTCACGCTTAGTGTTTTATGAGTGCTGGGGATTTGAACTCAGGTTCTCATATTTGCAGAGCAAAATGGTGTTACCACTAGGCTACCTCCTAAGCTGCCCCCCCCTTTTAAGCTTTTCATTTATTATCTAATTTTAGGCTGCAAAATGAAAGAAACAGTATGTCCTCATTGCTGAATTTCAGGTATCATAAGGTCTACCTTCTACAATAGAAACATGAACTTGCTGTATAATATACTAATTATTTCTGTGGTTTGGCAGACCATAACTACAGTTCACTTTTAACATATTTTATTTTTTTTTCTTAGGCTTCTTAGTTCTGGCTTCCTGTTCTATCTCTGTTGTCACTTCCACCCACAGTCTAGACATAGACCACTTGAAGTACTATTTAGTTTTGAGGTTACACATTTGTGATAACTCTAGAGAAGAGAGAGAAGCATGTGGCTTACATAAAAGTTAAATTCTGGATGTAGTTCATTGCTGTGGAAATATTATAGAGAACAAGCTTTGTAAAATTGTGTGAGAGAAATAAGGAAACACTTCTAAATTGTAAATAAAAAGACTGTATACTAAGCCACAGTAAAATGGTAAAATGGGCAAAATGGCTGAAAATGAATAAGAAAGTTCCAGAATTAAGAAATCCTTGTTCATCTATTTGCATAAACAGAAAATGACACATGGCTTTGTTTTAAGGGCTTAAGGTTTAGCAGACCATTTTTAGCGTGCGCGCGCACACACACACAAAATAATCATGAAGATTTCTCCCTATCCCTGAAAAAATGTTACAGCATATACTTGTTTTTTTTTTCAATTAGATTCTTCTTACCTTCTAAACTACTTCCTTCAGAACTTCTTCATTTTTTATTTTCTATATTATTTGTTTACATTCCAAATGATTTCCCTTTTCCCAGTTCGCCCCTCTCCATAAGTCCCTTCAAGCCTCATCCCTCCACCCATTCTCCAATAACCCCCTCCAACTTCTTTGTTCTGATAATCCCCTACATTGTTGCATCAAGCCTGTCCAGGACCAGGGCCTTCTTCTTCCTTCTTCTTGTGAATCATTTGATATGTTAATTGTGTCTTGGATATTCAGAGTTTCTGGGCTAATATCCACTTATCAGTGACTGCATTCCATGTGTGTTCTTTTGTCATTGGGTTACCTCACTTAGCATGATATTTTTCAGTTCAATCATTTGCCTAGGAATTTCATGAATTCGTTGATTTTAATTGCTGAGTAGCATCCCATTTTGTAAATATACCACATTTTCTGTATCCATTCCTCCATTGAGGGGCATCTGGGTTCTTTTCAGCTTCTGGCTATTATGAATAAGACTTCTCTGAACATAGTGGAGCATGTGTCCTTATTACATGCTGGGGAATCCTCTGGGTATATGCCCAGGGGTGGTATACCTGGATCCTCAGTAATATCATACCCAGTTTTCTGAGGAAGTGCCAGACTGATTTCCAGAGAGGTTGTACCAGCTTGCAATCCCACCAGCAGTGGAGGAGTGTTCCCCTTTCTCCACATCCTCACCAATACCTGCTGTCTCCTGAGTTTTTAATCTTAGCCATTCTGACTGGTGTGAGGTGAAATCTCAGGGTTGTTTTGATTTACATTTCACTAATGACTAATGATGTTGAACATTTCTTAAGGTGCTTCTCAGCCATCTGAATTTCTTCAGGTGAAAATTCTTTGTTTAGCTCTGTACCCCATTTTTTACTAGGGTTATTTGATTTTCTGGGGTCTAACTTCTTGAGTTCTTTGTATATATTGGATATTAGCCCTCTGTCAGATGTAGAGTTGGTGAAGATCTTTTCCCAATTTTTTGGTTGCTGATTTGTCCTTTTGACAGTGTCCTTTGCCTTACAGTAACTTTGTAATTTTCTTCATAGAGTTAGAAAGAGAAATCCTCAAATTCATCTGGAATAGCAAAAACCCAGGATTGCTAAAACTATTCTGAACAGTAAAAGAACTACTGGGGGAATCAGTATTCCAGACCTCAAGCAATACTCTAGAGCACTAATTTTAAAAACTGCATGGTATTAGTACAGTGACAGGCAGGTGGATCAATGGAATAGGATTGAAGACCTAGAAATGAACCCAAATACCTATGGTCACTTATTCTTTGACAAAGGAGCTGAAGACATCCAGTGGGAAAAAAAAAGAGAGCCTTTTCAACAAACGGTGCTGGTTCAACTGCAGGTCAGCATGCAGAAGTATGTGAATTGATCTATTCTTATATCCTTGTACTAAGCTCAACTCTAAGTGCATCAAGGACCTCCACATAAAGCCAGACACACTGAAACTAATAGAAAAGAAACTGGGGAAGACCCTTGAGGACATGCACAGAGGGGGAAAGTTCCTGAACAGAACACCAATAGCTTATGCTCTGAGATCAAGAATTGACAAATGGGACCTCTTATGATGTATTTTGAAGAGAAGAAAATAAAATGGATCTGTGAGATGAATTCACTAATTTGCTATGAGAAACACTGTTCTAATTCTAATTTTTCTTCCATTGTTATGATGAGACACTTCCTCAAACAACTTAGGTGAGGAAGTAGTTTATTCCTCTTATAGTTGACAGTCCTTAGTTGAAATAAGTCCAGATAAGAACTTAAGCAGAAACTTGAAGGAAGGGCTAATTGCTGTTTCATACAGTTACATCTAACCAGAGCACTTAAAGGCAAAGAAATATAGTGGAGATCTTTATCATACTACTTTGGGAGCTGGACTGCTCTAGATCTTCAAGAGGCTTTATTTCTTTGTTTCTTTGTCTCTTTGTCTCTTTCTTTCTTTCTTCCTTTCTACCTTCCTTCCTTCCTTCCTTCCTTCCTTCCTTCCTTCCATTCTTTCTTTCTTTCTTTTGTTATTTTATCAAATTATTTTATTTATTTACATTCCAAATGTTGTTCCCTTCCTGACGCCCCCCCCCCCTTCTGCAGTTCTTTACCCCATCTCCTTTCCTATTGTTTCTGAGAGGATGTTCCCTCACCCATCAATCCACACTCACCTCAGCCCTTCCAGCATCCCTCTTCCCTGGGGCATCACATTTCTGCAAGTTTAAGGGCATTTGCTCCCACTGAGACCAGACAAGGTAGTCCTCTGTTACATATGTGTTGGGGGCCATGGACCAATCTATGGTCCCCAGTCTTTGGTTTATGACTTAAACTCTGGGAGTGCTGAGGGGTCTGGGTTAGTTGATACTATGGGGTTGCAATCCCCTTCAGCTGCTTCAGTCCTTTCCCTAACTCTTCCATAGGGGTCCAGAACCTCAGTCCAGTATTGGGCTGTAAGTATATGCATCTGTCTCAGTTAGATGCTGGTAGAACCTGTCAGAGGACAGGCATGCTAAGCTCCTGTCTGTAAGTACAATATGGAGCTAGTAAGATTGTCAGTGTTTGATGTCTGCACATGGCATGGATCCCAAGTTGGGGCAGTCCTTGGATGGCCTTTCCTTCAGTCTTTGCTCCATTTTTGTCCCTGAATTTCCTTTAGACAGGAGCAATTCTGGGTCAAAAATTATAAAGGTGGGTGAGTGGTTCCATGTCTCAAACAGGGGCCATGTCTTTCTACTAGAGGTAGTCTCTTCAGGGTCCATATCCCTATTGTAGGGCATTTAGGTTAAGGTCATCCCCCTTGAATCCTGGGAGCCCCTCACATCCTAAGTCTTTGGGATGTTCTAGAGATTTTCTCCATCCCCTTCCCCCAGCTGCTGCATATTTCCATTAATTCTCCTGGCTCTATGGGGGTCTCTCCTGTCTCCTCTCATATCTGATCCTGCCTCTGCCACTTTCCCCCATTCCTTTCCTCTCCTACCAAGGCCCCTTCCTCCCTCTGCCTCCCATGATTATTTTGTTTCCCCTTCTAAGTGGGAATGAAATTTCACACTTAGGCCTTCCTTTTTGTTAAACTTTCTGTGGTCTGTGAGATGTATCATAGGTATTCTGAATGTTTTGGCTAATATTATCAGTGATCGAATATTTCTAATACAGGCCAGGACTACCTTCCCAGGGAATGGGGCCATTCACAGTGAATTGGGCCCTTCTATATCAAATAACAATGAAGACAGTCTCTACCAGATAGGCAGTTCTGATTTGAGCAATTTCTTAGTAGAGAATGCCTTTTCACATAGCATTAGACCGTGAGAAAGAGATACTTAAAGCTGACCAAGACAAATACATATCAAAACTTTGTTTTGACAAAACTGAATGATGTATTCCCATGATAGCAATTCTTGACTAGCTTGTGCATGACTATGTTTGATCTTCAGCAAAACTCTCTCTCTCTCTCTCTCTCTCTCTCTCTCTCTCTCTCTCTCTCTCTCTCTCTCTCTCACACACACACACACACACACACACACACACACACACACATACACACACACACACAGATAAGACACAGACATGTCTATGTTATTTCTTCTTCTAAAGACATTTTATTTCACTTCTTTCTTTCTTCAATCCTATTCCTACTATATATTAGTTAGCTATTAAGAATGGACTGCTTTCTTGATTCTCATCCAATATCCTATATCTAGCAGTTATAATGTGCTGCACATTCTTCTTTTCATAATGTCCCCAGGCCCTATAGCTAATGACCACAGCCTCTACAAGCTTTGAGACTCTTGCTCCATTATTTTGGTTTCTGAATGAATAAGGACTACAAGAAAACTCAATTACACATACTTATGGTGCCCAATTATGTGTTGTTTTCTTCTCTCTCTAGAAACTGCAACTAAACTTTACCTTGATGTACTCTATACTGCCAATACAACTCTCATTTCCATACTGGTTTTTACTTTCTTATATCCTTCTCTCAACCTTTTCCATGTGTTTGTTAATCTCTAATTTTCTGCTTCTTTTCCATATGTCCTTTCCCCAACTGTGGGACAGTGAAAGTGACTGGCATATGAATTCCTTGTGGCTCGTTTCCAGTCATAGAAAGTAGCCAATGGAAAATACTTGGCCTCTTCCACCAAGATATCTCATCTTTGAGTTCACATGATGTATGGCAAATTATTTCTCCTATTGCTTCTCTGTATCAATATATTTCTATTCTTTCTGTCTCTCTTGTCACAGTTGCATGCTCATTTTGTGAAAGCTCCAATCTTCAGACCTTCCTCTTGCAATACTGAGTTCTTTTCAGCTATCCAATAGTAATTTGTATCCCAGCTCTTTAGAAGAATTTTTGAGAAAACACTTGCTTATTGTTCCTGTGGAGTAGGCAAATCTCTTGGTATGAATTTCTAAAATTCTATCAAGGTATTTTTTGATAGACATGAATGCTCAAAAACTGACTCAGCATGCCTTATATCTAACCAAGGCTCTACACTGGAGAATTTTAAGACACTCTAATTTAGCTCTGGATGAACAACTTAATATGCATTGCAGTCTGTGATGTGCACTGTCACCAGAAGGGAATAAACAACTTCTACCAGTCAAGTAACTACATGAAGATATAAATGCCTTTTTAGCCTATTCAAAGGAATATTACATGTTCCTTTCTGAGAACAAGGAAACTCCAAAATTAGAACTCAACCTGTGAATAAGTGTGATTTTTTGAATAGAGGAGAAGAGTAATAAGTGATATTTCTTTGGCAAATAGTAGTTTGTGAAGACAAATAAGATTGAACTACAGAGACATCATTTATAATATTTGCTGGAAATGTAACTTGAAGTCTTACTTGTTTTACTTCTCTATGCTTTTGATTTTTTTTTGAGGTCTGTTAAAATATACATATGAAAGGCTGTCATGAGACTCGTGATTTTTGCAGTGAATATACACTAATTAGAAAGCAGGATACAAGTATGGTGTCATCAAGATAACTCTTCTAGATAATTAGGTCAAAATTAACTTTAACTTTCATAAGAGACGTAATAAAAATAAAATAAAACTGATAGTTAAGAGAAAAAAAATAAGTCTTTTCCATCTGGACTTTTTGGGTTCTTACTGATTTGTGTGACTTAAGTGACTGTAAGGCAGGCAGGAGTCTCTTACTGTTTTAATACTTAACAATTACTTTTCTGTTAGACAAATGCTGATTGTTTAGTATTGGAAGTTCTATTTTTGCTGTGTGTATGGTAGACAATGTGTGTGTGTGTGTGTGTTTGTGTGTTTGTATGTGTGTGCATATGTATTGGTATGTATATATGTAGAAGCCATAGGTTCAAGATGTCTTTCTCTATCATTCACCATTTTAATTTTTTGGATGTATATTTTTTGAATAGAGGAGAAGAGTAATAAGTGATATTTCTTTGGCAAATAGTAGTTTGTGAAGACAAATAAGATTGAACTACAGAGACATCATTTATAATATTTGCTGGAAATGTAACTTGAAGTCTTACTTGTTTTACTTCTCTATGCTTTTGATTTTTTTTTGAGGTCTGTTAAAATATACATATGAAAGGCTTTGTATGTTTGTATATTTGTATATACAAACTCATATCTTTGTATGTATATATGTAGAAGCCATAGGTTCAAGATGTCTTTCTCTATCATTCACCATTTTAATTTTTTGGAGAAATGGGTCTCTCATTCTTTTTGGAGATACCAGTTGATTTTAGTGGCTTACCAGTAAGCCCCAAAGACAAACTTATCTGTTTCCCCAAACTGGGCTTATTAACAAGTTCTGGCTTTTTTTATGTGGGTTATTATGATCATAATCCAGTCCTTTATGCTTCCACAGGAAGGATATTGCCCACTGAGCTGTTCCACTGCATTATGGAACCTTTCAATTTTTTAATATTTTGACTACTCTCTGAGTATGCTCCTTCCTCCCTGAGCACTCTTTTGCCATTCTGTTTCTTTTTTTATTGCCTGACCTTTAGTGCAAAATCATCATTTTCTTTTCAATCATGGGTGGCTTTAGTTTTCTTTCTCTATGCTTTACCCATCATCACATCTGCTATGGGTGGAAAGTAGACCTAAATTCATGTATTGATGGATAAATCCCTGGTGGGGCTGTGTTCAAAAACTAACACTCCACAAAAGCGGTTAAGGTAAAATGAGATTATACTGGGGAGCCCTGTTACTTTAAAATTGATGTTTTTATTAAACACACCAAAGAACTCACACCATGTGTTTTCATACATAAAGTGAGAAAGTATGTAAGTGCACACAGTGAGGAGGTTACTCCAACAAGAAAGGTGACCCTTCTCATAAAGATGTGTAGACTCCTTGGTCAGTAACTGCTGAGCGTCAATAATGCTGAGAAAATAAACTAATGCTTAAGTTTGACTCCTTAGGTATTTCATTACACAAATCTGAACAGAATAATATGAAAACTCCTTCGAATTCCAATACTTGTGTTGATAGGGAACAGACTCAGACCCCTGCACTAACCTCCAGCTAAGAATTTAGTCATGTGTTTTTAAGTTCAGGCTGACCATGTTCACTCATAAAGAGTCTACTTTCCCTTTAACTTGCACCTCTGTAGGAAGTACTTATCCACGTGATTTATTTGTCACCATTCATCTTGTCACTCCAGTGAAGAAGTTGAGAATTGCTCTTTCTTTATTGGTTAGATATCTGCTCTCTTCTAAGACCCTTGAAGGTAAACATCCATCTTTGTACCTATTTATCTCTAGAATGAGATTCAAGCTTGGCAGTTCATAGGCACTTGAAAGTGAATAAATGAGTAGTTGTGACAGTAACATTGTTCACTGCAACCTCTGAACCATGCAGAATGACTCAGATGCCTGTTTCTGATGGTAAATTGGAGCAAATTATGGAAGAAGAAGAAAGCTTATTGCTTGCTAGCACTAACTGTTATTTTCATCTGAACTTGTCCTGGGAATGATCAAATTATATCAGTATCTTAACCTGAGCTTTTAAATGCATACATTTGTCTATAGCTGTGAGATTTGAATGAGAATGTCCCCCGTAGCATACATAGATTTGTGTACTGAAATACCTAAGGAGAATAGATGGTCTCAGGTGGATGACTCTTTGGGAGATGGAGCCTTGATGGAGGAAATAAATGACAAGGGTGGGCTTTGACAGTTTATGACTTCATTCTATTTCCAGTTCACTCTCTCTGTTTTGTGCTTGCTGTTGAGGATGTGATCTATCAGTTTCCTGTTCTTGAAGACACTATGCCAAATACATGCTGTGCTACCTTTTTGCTACAATGAACTCATTTTTAATGTTTTTAATTTTATTTTTTATTGAAAATAGATTATTTTCTCCTTTAATATATCCTAATTGCTCTCCATACCCCGAAGTCTGACCAGTTCCTCTCCATCTTCCCTCCCATCTGAATCCATTCCCTTTCTATCTCTCCTTTACAAAGAATAGGTTTCTTTTTTTCTCCCTACCCCAAGAATAGGTTTCTAACAGATAACAATGAAATATAACAAAATAACATATAATGAGGTAAAACAAATACTATCATATCAAATTGAACAGGGCAAATGAATAGAAGGAAAAGATCTCAAGAGAAAGCATAAATCAGAAAGTCACATATTTGCATACTCAGGTATCCCATAAAAACACTAAACTGGAAGCCATAGTATATGCATAACATCTGCAGACCCATGCAGGCCCTTTGCCTGCTGCTTTAGGTTCTGTGAGTTCATATGAGTTTGCCAATGTTGATTGAGATGGCCTTGTTTTCTGGGTGTACTCCATCCCTCTTGCTCTTTTTATCTCCCTTTCTGTGGGGTTTCTAGAGCTCTAGGCAAGGGATTTGATAGGACATCTCAGTTAGGGCTGACTCTCTCTGTATAATAGCAGGCTCTGGTTCTCTTCAATTGTTCCTGTGCAGGATGAATCTTCTCTAATCATGGCTGGACAAGCCACTGTTCTATGAGTATAGCAGGATGTCATTATAAATCAATTTAGCATACCCACTGCCATCTTCGCTCCCAGATGGATGGGACAGGCAGCTCTAGGTACAGAGATATCCCAAGTTTAATATCACTTGGGACACAGACCACCAGAATTCTGCCTGTGGTTCTTCTGTGTGCCAGCCTGTCGTGGGTCTTTTGCCCTGCAGAATTATTGGCACTTGGAGGGGCTCCCCACTCCCATCTTCACTCACAGTCGGACAGGACAGGCAGCTCCAGGTATACAGAGACAACCCCTAGTATAACAGTGCTTGGGGCAAGGCACACCAGGGCTCCAACGGCACCCAAGAGTAGGAAAGGCCATCAGCAATCTGTGTGAGAGGAAACCCAGTCATCCAGAGGAGCATAAATAGCCTTACAGGCTTACAGGAGGTTCAAGCATCACACAGTGACAACAGGACCAATTAACACCAGAGATAACCAGATGGCAAAAGGTAAACATAGGAATGGTACTAACAGAAATCAAGGCAATATGACAGCATCTGAACCCAATTCTCCAACAACAGTAAGTCCTGGATACACCAACACATCAGAAAAACAAGATTTGGATTTAAAAATCACTGGTCATGATACTGTTAGAGGAACACAAGAAGGACATAAATAAATCTCTTAAAGAAATACAGGAGAAAATGGATCAAAAGTTAGAAGCCCTTACAAGGGAAACACAAAAAACATTTAAAGAAATTCAGGAGAATATGGGTCAACATATAGAAGCCAATAAAGAGGAAATGCAAAAATCACTTAAAGAAATACAGAAGAGCATCTTTGTCCCCAGCCATACTAGACAGGAGACCCCAGGAACTGAGCTATCCAGAGTATAAGACCTCTAGGAATGCAGAAAACCGAGCTGCAGGCTGCACCTAGGACCTCGGAGAGCAGCGGTTCCTCCATGGGCCAGCCAGGTGTGGTTCTGGTGCTCTGCGGGATCCCAGCTGCCCTCTTAGCTCTCTGACAGAGCAGACAGGCAGTACCAGGTTCAGTCCACAGAGACAACACAAGCATAACATTGCTTGGGGCAGGACACATCAAGGCTCCAACTGCACCCAAGAGGAGGGCAGCACATCAGCAATCTGTGCCAGGGGAAACCCAGGCATCCAGTGTTGTTGAAATAGCCTTATAGGCTCAAAGGAGGTTGAAGCGAAAGCCAGTTACTAGACAAAATAACACCAGTGAGAACTAGATGGCAAAAGGCAAACATAGGAATGTTACTAACAGAAATCAAGGCAATATGGCAGCATCTAAACCCAATCTCCATTAACAGCAAGTCCTGGATACCCCAACACACCAGAAAAACAATATTTGGATTTAAAAGCACTGGTCATAATGCTGTTACAGGAACACATGAAGGAAATAAATAAGTCTCTTAGAGAAATTCGGGAGGAAATGGATCAAAAGTTAGAAGCACTTACAAGGGAAACACAAAAACCATTAAAAGAAATTCAGGGGAATATGGGTCAAAAGATAGACGCCAATAAGGAGGAAACGCAAAAATCACTTAAAGAAGATTTAAACAGGAGAAGTTTGGTCAACAGGCTGAGATCAGGAAAGAGAAAACACAAAAATCTCTTAAAGAATTACAGGAAAACACAAACAAGCAAGTAAAGGAGCTGAGCAAAACCATCCAGGATCTAAAAACCGAAGTAGAAAAAAAAATAAGAAATCACAAGGGTGACAACTTTGGAGATAGAAAACCTTGGGAAGAAATAAGAGGCCATAGAAGGAAATATCAACAACAGAATACAAGAGATGGAAGAAAGAATCTCAGATGCCGAAGATACCATAGAAACCATGGACTCAACAGTCAAAGAAAATGCTAAATGCAAAAAGCTTGTAACCCAAAACATCCAGGAAATCCAGGACACAATGAGAAGGCCAAACCTAAGGATGATAGGCATAGATGAGAGTGAAGATTTACAACTTAAAGGGCCAGCAAATATTTTCAATAAAATTATGGAGGAAAACTTCCCTAACCTAAAGAGAGAGGTGCCCATGAATATACAAGAAGCCTACAGAACTCCAAACAGACTGGACCAGAACAGAAATACCTCCTGTCACATAATAATCAAAACCCCAAATATGCTAAATAAGGAAAGAATATTAAAGGCAGTAAAAGAAAAAGGGCAAGTAATATATAAAGGAAGACCTATCAGAATCACACCAGACTTCTCACCAGAGACTTTGAAAGCTAGAAGATCCTGGGCAGATTTCATGCAGACTCTAAGAGAACACAAATGCCAGCCAAAACTACTATACCCAGCAAAACTCTCAATCACCATAGATGGAGAAACCAAGATATTTCATGGCAAAACCAAGTTTAACCAATATCTTTCCAAAAACCCAGCCCTACAAAGGATAGTAGGAGGAAAACACCAATACAAGGAGGGAAACATCACCCTGGAAAAAGCAAGAGAGTAACCATCTTTCATCAAACCCAAAAGAATATAACCAATCAAATATAAAAAAAACAACATCAAAAATGACAGGAAGTAATAATCACTATTCCTTAATATCTCTTAACATCAATGGACTCAATTCCCCAATAAAAAGACATAGACTAACCGACTGGATATGTAAACAGGACCCTACATTTTGCTGCATATAGGAAACACACCCCAGTGTCAAAGACAAACACTATCTTAGAGTAAAAGGCTGGAGGACAATTTTACAAGCAAATGGTCTCAGGAAACAAGCTGGAGTAGCCACTCTAATATCAGATATAATTGACTTTCAAGCTAAAGTCATCAAAAGAGACACTGAGGGACACTTCTTACTGGTCAAAGGAAAAATACACCAAGAAGAACTGTCAGTCCTGAACATCTATGCCCCAAATGCAAAATTACCCTCATTCATAAAAGAAACTTTACTAAAATTCAAAGCACACATTGCACCAAACACAATAATTGTGGGTGACTTCAACACTCCATTCTCCACAATGGACTGATCAGGAAAACAGAAACTAAACAGGGACACAGTGAAACTAATTGAAGCTTTGGACCAATTAGAGTTTATATATATATATATATATATATTTCATCCTAAAACAAAAGAATATACCTTTTTCTCAGCACCTCATGGGACCTTCTCCAAAACTGATCATATAATTGGTCACAAGACAGACCTCAACAAACATAAGAATATCAAAATAATCCAATGCCTCCTATCAGATCACTATGGAGTAAAAGTGGTCTTCAATAGCAACAAAATGAACAGAAAGCCCACATACACATGGAAACTGAACAATACTCTACTCAATGATACCTTGGTCAAGGAAGAAATACAGAAGGGGAAATGTTCCTGAACAGAACACCAATAGCTTATGCTCTAAGATCAAGAATTGACAAATGGGACCTCATAAAATTACAAAGTTTTTGCTTAAGGAGGACACTGTCAAAAGGACAAAATGGCAACCAACAAATATCTTCACCAACCCTACATCTGACAGAGGGCTAATATACAATATATACAAAGAACTCAAGAAGGTAGATTCCAGAGAGTCAAATAACCCTATTAAAAAATGGAATACACCGCTAAACAAAGAATTTTCACCTGACGAATCTCAAATGGCTGAGAAGCATCTTAAGAAATGTTCAACATCATTAATCATTAGGGAAATGCAAATCAAAACAGCCCTGAGATTTCACCTCACACCAGTCAGAATGGCTAAGATGAAAAACTCAGGATACAGCAGGTGTTGGTGAGGATATGGAGAAAGAGGAACACTCCTCCACTGCTGGTGGGATTGCAATCTGGTATGACCACTCTGGAAATCAGTCTGGTGGTTCCTCAGAAAACTGGGCATGACACTTCTGGAGGAACCTGCTATACCAGTCCTGTGCTTATACCCAGTGGATTCCCCGGCATGCAATAAAGACACATGCTCCACTATGTTCATAGCAGCCTTATTTATAATAGCCAGGAGCTCTAAACAACCCAGATGTCCCTCAATGGAGGAATGGATACAGAAAATGTGGTATATTTACACAATGGGATACTACTCACAAATTAAAAACAATGAATTCATGTAACTTTTAGCCAAATGTTTGGAACTGGAGCATATCCTAAGGGAGGTAACCCAATCACAAAAGAACACACATGGAATGCAATCACTGATAAGTGGATATTAATTAGCCCAGAAGCTCTGAGTACTCAAGACACAATTAACATATCAAATGATTCCCAAGAAGAAGGAAGGAGAGGTCCCTGGTCCTGGAAAGGCTTGATACAGCATTGTAGAGGAGTACCAGGACAGAGAAATGGGAGGGGGTGATTGGGGAATGGGCAGAGGGAGGAGGGCTTATGGGATTTATGGGGAGAGGGGAACTGGGAAATGGGAAAGCATTTGCAATGTAAACAAAGAATATAGAAAATTTTTAAAAAGGTGACTTTAAAGTATTCAGGGGGAAAGAAAAAAAGCAATATATAGGGTCTGATAAAGCTGATCTACTGAATGATAAATAAATAAATAAATAAATAAATAAATAAATAAATAAACTTAGCCATGATAATGTCTTGTACCTTTCCCTGCTCCTGGAACCATAAGGTCAAGAAAATTACTCCATAAGTTGCCTTTGGTTATAATATTTATCACAAAAACAGAAAACCAGTATATAGGCTCTAGATTCATATTTATTCTTTGGACTTTCTATTCCATTTGAATTTCTATCAGACCTTCAAAGAAAACCTAATCCCAACACTTTTCATACTATTACACAAAATGTACAGAGCCATATTGGGGCAGTCTTGCACTTGGTCAGAGTTTGACTTTGGTCAAGGTTAACTTCTCCCAGTTAGCCAGGATCCTGCTCCACCTAGGGTGGAGCGCTCGTAGTAAAGGTTAAGTTCATTGTTCCTCCAGGTATAGGGATTCCTGAATTAAGCAAGTGACCCACCCAGCTGCCGGAGCAGTCAAGACGAAGACCTCCAAGAGAAGCTAGACAACTTCCACCGGAACTCAGCCTGGAGTCTGGGGGGAAGGGTTTGCCCGAACTGTTAAAAGGTCTGGCGCCATTAAAGTTTACGGCTTTGATCAGTGAACATTGACTTGGCCGCACGTTCTTTTCGCCCCTCTTCCCTATAACCCCAAAATTCTCTCAACAGGTAACCCGGTTTACATGTGGCTGCGGGCAGCTACAACAAAATAGAAACAGAAAGAAAATTAATCAATTTGTTCTATGAAGCGACTATTAAGCTTATATCTAAACCACACAAAGACCCAACAAAGAAAGGGAACTTCAGTATCAGTTTTACAAAAATACTCAATAAAAGTCTTGCAAACACGAACTAAGAACACATCAAAACAATAATTCACCATGATATAGTAGGCTTCATCCCAGGGATGCAGGGATGGTTCAATATATGGAAATCCATCAATGTAATCCATTATACAAACAAACTGAAAGAAAAAAAACCAAATGATCCTTTCATTAGATGCTGAGAAAGTATTTGACCAAATTAAACAACTCTTCATGGTAAAAGTCTTATAATGATCAGGAATTCAAGGCCTATACCTAAACATAGTAAAAAACGATTTACAGCAAACCCGTAGCCACCAGCAAACTAAGTAACATGAAGCAAAATCCCTAAAATCGGGGACTAGACAAGGCAGCTCACTTTTCTTACTTATTCAATTCAGTACTTGAAGTCGTAGCCAGAGCAATAAGACAACAAAATGGAACTCAAATGGATACAAAGTTGAATGGAAGAAGTCAAAATATCACTATATGCAGATGATATGATTGTATACTTAAGTGACCCCAAATATTCCACCAGAGAACTCAAAAGATTGAGAGATCTCCCATGCTCATGGATTGGCAACATTAACATATTAAAAATGGCTATCTTGCTGAAAGAAATCTACAGATTCAATGAACTCCCCATCAAAATTCCCACTCAGTTCTTCATAGTTAGAAGAGCAATTCTCAAATTCATTTGGAATAACCAAAAACCCAGGACAGTGAAAACCATTCTCAACAATAAAAGAACTTCTGGGGGAATTACCATCCCTCATTTCAAGTTGTACTACAGAGCAATATTGATAAAAACTGCATAGCATTGGTATAGTGACAGGCGGGTAGATCAATGGAATAGAATTAAAGACCCAGAAATGAACCCACACTCCTAAGGTCACTTGACTTTCGACAAAGAAGCTAAAATCATTGTTAGAAAAAGGGTTTTCAACAAGTGATGCTGAGTCAAGTGGTAGTCAGTATGTAGAAGAATGCAAATCGATCCATTATTTTTTATTATTTTCTTTATTTACATTTCAAATGTTATCTTCTTTCCTTGTTTCCCCCCTGAACACCCCTTTCTCATTCCCCTTCCCCCTGCTTACCAACTCACCTACTCCTGCTTCCCTCCTGAGAGGCTCTGCTAGAGCCTAACAAATACAGCTAACCACTGGACTGAGCAGTGGGGTCCCCAGTGGAGGAGTTAGAGAAAGGACCTAAGGAGCTCAAGGGTTTTGCATCCCATAGGAAGAACAATAATATCAATCAATCAGATCTCCCAGAGCTCCCTGGGACTAAACCACCAATCGAAAAGTACACATGGAGGGAATCATGGCTCCAGCATCATATGTAGCACATGATGGCATTGCCTGTTATTAATTAGGTGGTGAGGCCCTTGGTCCTGTGAAGGCTAGATTCCCCAGTGTAGGGGAATACCAGTGTGGAAAGGTGCTAGTGGATAGTTGGGTGGGGGAGCACCCTCATAGAAGCTGGGGGAGGTGTTATGGCATAGGGATTTCCAGAGGGTAAACCAGGAAAGGGGATAACATTTCAAATATCCAATAAACAATTCAGTGTCCTCATTTTTCTTATGTTAATTCTCCTAGAAATGTGTTTACCTAAATTTCACCCATGAAGAAAATCAAAGCTATCAGACATTATATACTTTATTTGAGGCTATAAAGTGAGTAAATGGTAGAGCCTGAGTCAGAATCAATCAGTATCTTGTTAACATCATTCAAAGTACAACTTGGGTTTTGCCCATTATTAATTTGTAGATGAATATAAGAATCAGATGTTTAATACAAATATATTTCAAGGCATTTTCTTTCAAAGCTGTGCAGGTGCTTTTAAAACAGTCAGATGATCTAAATCCAGGATCCAAGTGATTCACAATCTTGGCAGCTTATGTAGAGAAGGGAGTTATTTTTTGCTTCAGAGAAGCAGGATTAGAAGTAGCTGTTTCTGTCATACTTCAGAAGTAATTTAAAAAGCTTAATCACCCTTGGGCACAGGGTAGTGATTCCCTTAATGTTTTTCAAGAGGAATGTCATGGGCCGAGTCTTCTGTCCTAAGTGCAGCCACGGAGCACATAAAATAATTTGCCTGCCATAAAAAGCTCTGGTTTGTAATTGCAAATGTAATGGATTAACCAAATGCCACACATGTGACTCTTAAGAACTCCATTTAAAATAATAACCTATTTAGTAATAATCACTTAAAGTGTATCCTCTCTAAGCTGCTCCTGGAGGCAAGACACTTAAATTAGTTTAACAAGAGTGTTGTAAAAGGAAAATTTACAAACTGCTTGCTCTATCATTTTCTTTTACAGTTGGTTGTACTTGCAAATGTATCAGTGTTATTAGGTTAATTCTGTTCCTTATCCTAATCCATTGAATGTGAAGAAAGGAAATTATGTCTTAAAGAGAAAATTTGTCTCTGGTCAACTCAGAAGTGACGTTTCAGGGCAGTTGTGGTGTGTATATGGACAGGGCCAAGATCTCAATGGAGGCCAGAAAAAAATTAAGCGAGGCAGAATAATGCATTGAAGACAGTCAAGAAAACTTGTTTCCTTTCTCTGGGCAATTATACATTTGGTGCCCTTTGTCTTGTGCCTTTATTTTGTTGCCCTCTCCTTTGATGCTTTTCTCTACCATATTTGTGCCTTCTCATCAAATTTAAGAGTCTTGATACTGGACAAAAAGTTTCTATTATGTGTATTATAGTCTACTGAGTAAAGAATTTATACAGTTATAAACCAAAGCATGTAGCAGACCAATGATTATAGGGGCTTAATAGTTAACTCCTATATTTTATTTATATTATCTACATTTCATTAAAATCTCTTATTTATATTATATCTCTTAAAGAAAAGGTAAGGTAAATATTCAGTTGCATATGACCAATGTGCATGTGTTCAACTATGTGGTTAAACTAGGAAAGAAACCACAGATTTATAAGCAGTTTCTATAAATTTTCACCATAGAAATTTCCCATATTTTATAGCACTTTAATTGTTATTGGTATAATAATTTTTTAAAGATTACTCCAAGGCTCCTATGGTCATCAAATGTGTCATCTGATATTCGTGCTTATTCACTAATGGGAACATATATTATTCTTAGCATAAATTATAGGAAATCACACACATCTTTATATTTTTTACCTAAAAAACTTACATACGATTATGGCCTAATATGTCATCATTTCAACTATCTCAATATTGTTATTTTAAAGTAAACTGTCTCAATAATTCAATTCTAATACATATATTTTTTATAAATTGCATCTCAAAAATCATTTTTCTAAAAGGTATCTATAGACCTTTTGGGATTAAAAAGGGGTTCTGAGATGTAAACAGTTTTATAATTGCTTTTGTTTGGGCTCCTGGGTCAGACAAACCTTGTGTAAATTGTGTGACTAGCTATGGCTGTTTCTTTAAGAGCAGCAAGTGGAGGATACATGGTGTCACCTTCACAGTCCAGTGATGATCTTATGTGGCAAAAGTATCAACAAATGCAGCTATCTTCCTGTCATTCTGCATTAAGTGTGAACCATTGTTTCATTTTATGCAAAATTCAATAAAGGTGTTAAATGTTTAAAATGATGTCAGAAGTTTTAATGGTTGAGTTTTAACCAACAAAATGATGTCCTGGGGAGCTGAGGAAAGGGCTTAGAGGACAAATCATTAGCTGTGCAAGCCTCAGGTCAGAACTTAGCACCCATAAAATCTCCAGACACAGGTCTATAACCACAGTGCGGGTCAGGATGGAGAAAAGCAAATTCTGAGAGATTTGTTGCCACCCAGATTAAATAAATCCCTGAGCTTCAGAGCAAATATGAGACTCTGTCTCAGAAGGAAATGGAGCTCTGGCATCCATCTATACCTGTATGGGCACACAGACTGCACACACATACATGTACTCAAGCAATGCACACAGATATGCTGAAATTTTCCTTAGTCATACTTTTAAGTATGACCTTATTTGGTGATATTGCTTATTAAATTTTTATCAGTATGACTAGTCTGCATACTAAAAGGCTCCACGAGAAGAAGCAGACACAAATGTAGTCACATTTAATTGAGAGAAATGAATATGAAAACATAAAGAAAAATGTGGAACATAGAGGATTGGATTACCAACAAAAGGACACTAGTGTTTGCTGGCAAGCTACCAAGAGCTGGATAAGGCAAAAGATTCTATTTCAGAGTTCAGAGGAAATATAGGTTTGGTAATAGCTTGATTTTGAACTTGTAGAATCAAGAACAGATAATGTGTTTCTATGACCAATTAGCGTTTTACTATGGAAGCTATAAACTAAAAAAAACAAAAATCACATTTTAAGTAATATAAAAATCTAATTTTGTTCATGCATTCTAAAACATTCAGAACATAATATAGTTTTGCACACACACACACACACACACACACACACAATGTTTTATGTATATTCAAAGCACACATTATTTATATATGATTCCTTAGTCCTCACTTTTTACTTTTTACACAAATTAGAAATTAACAACTCATGAATTAGAAACAACCCATGAATAATTGTGCTTTTGAGAAATGTTATAGAAAGGAAATACTTAATGTATAAAAGAAACTAAATTATCTTGATTAATAACCATTAAAAAGGCAATTTACACCAATGGCATTTTATTCTTCATTGGTTACAGTACTTCATGAATTGAAATTTGTTATGCTACTCTACACATTGAAAATGAGGTCCAGGATCACTATCTAAACAGAATGATATCATTGACATGAGTTGCCTGGAAAAAGCCACTGCAGAGCTAATTTCTCTTAGTTCTTTTAGTAACAAATTTAATTTTAGTGATAAAATTAATGTTTCACATTATGGAGTATTGTATCTTCTCTCTGTTCCAAAGATCATAATGGTTCAAGAGAAGTACTTTTTCCTTGTGGAAATCTTTAAATCAAAGCATTAAAGCCAGAGAAAAACCAGACAAGTTTTCTCTAATGAAAGCTTTTAAGAAAGCAGCAGTGTATCATGATGTCTAAGCTTTGCATAAATCTGTTTTTCTCACACTTGGGCATATTTATTGAGCTACGACATTTGCAATAAAAAAAGACATTTGCAATCAATTACTAATGTCTGATGACCTTGCTACTGGAAGAGAAAAGGAATAAAAACAATGGAAATATCTGAGTGTTTTTTAGTTTAATGAAATGTGTGTTGTATAGAATATACTGTTTTATATGTATTCTTTTACATTCAAAAATGTATTTCTTTTTTTTTTTGCCTGGGATGTGATATTCATGTTTGTGATGTTTGATTGTATATTAGAATATATGATACATGAAAATTATTTGCATCATGTATTAATTTCATTTTCAGTATGAATAAAAGTAAGGTCCATTTTACCTCTGGTATTCCACATTTTGTGTGGTTTAATCATGATGATAAATTGCAAGAAAATAAAGAATGTAAGCAGTATTTATAGTTTAGAAAATGTTCTTTAAAATTCAGCAAGAATGATGGCTTCTTCTTTCTCATCAAAAGCCTTCATGAGAATTGTCCTCCTGTTCTCACCTTTTCCAAATTCTGAAGAAAACAGTAGTAAATATTAAATGCACTGTATTTAGGCTCTATAGGCATATAGTTCCCAAGAAACAGAAGGCTGTGTACCACCTGGCCAAGTCATAGTGTGACACAGACATTCCTGATAGAGATGTAGAGTCATGTCCTGCTTAACTTGTATGGTTTGCTGAGTGGAAGGGACAGAACTACTGAGTGCAGTAGTAGGTTGATGGATAGGGCCTATATGGTTAATTAGAGGAAGAAGAGATCAGCACAGGGAAGAAAAAGCTTCCATTGCTGGCTAGGCTGACTTAGCCTGGACATAGTGGAGGTCTCCAAGGTTAGTACCACTAGAAGGTGGTAGGACAAAAGCACCCAACACTTCACCACTTGCAGAACTGACTCTGCTCTTAACTGTTAGAAGGCAAAAAGTGTCAGGACACAAAGGGTATTCAAAGGAGCATTGAGAAGACACCATTTGTGATGGACCCTGAAGTTAATGCTTAGGCTCTAAAATTTAGATGGTCTTGAAGTGCTACTCTAAGCAAGACATCCAGAGTTTACTAGGAACCTTTAAAAAGGTCAAATTGATTCGTATTAATGCTTCTGTGCAGAAGGGCAAACTCCAAAGTGGTTTCAAATAAACATAACTAAATGTATCCTTCAGAAAAAAAGCATATCTAGTATCCAACTTATTATCAGTAGCCTTACAAAGAAGCAGAAATAATGTGCTTAATCCTGAAATAAAAATCAACACCACACCCGAGTCAAAACATAACATATGCAAATTTATGGGACACAATGAAGATGTCTTTTTAAGAAGCAATTTCATAGTACTAACCACCTACACACAAAATTGGAGTGAGCTAATACTAATAACTATAGAGCACACTTAAAAGAACTTGAACAAAAAAGAGAAAATCACACCTAAAAGCAATAGATTGCAAGAAATAATCTAACTTAAGGATTAAATCAATAAATTAGAAAGAAACAAAACCAAAGAATGTATTCTTTGAGAAAAATCAATATTGCTAAACCCTTAGCCAGAGATGAAATCCTTAGAGATGAACCAGAAGACAAAACCAGACACTGAAGAAACCCATAGAAGCACAAAGAAAATAATGAATAAAGAAACTCAGGCTCAAATTGATAAGATAGAAACAAAGAAAAAATCAATACAAAGAATCAATGAATCAGAGTTGATTTGCAAAAATCAATATGATTGACAAACCTTACCCAAATTAACTAAAAGGCAGACAGAGAAGATCCAATTTAACAAAATTAGACACAAAAGATGGGGGCATAAAAACAGACAACAAGACAATCCAGAGAATTTAATGATGTACTTAAAAATATACTCCAGGAAATTTGAAAAATCTAAAAGAAATAGATAAATTTCTTGATTCATACCACCTAACAAATTTAAACAAAGATCAGATAAATAATTTAACCAGGCAGAGTGAAATACAAGCAGTAATTAAATGTTTCCCAACAAAAAAAAGCTCAGGCCAAGATGATTTTAGTACAGAATTCTACCAGACTTTCAAATAAGAGTTAAACCTAATATTCCTTGAATGATTCTACAAAAATGGAAACAGTAGTAACTTTGCCCAATTCTTTTTATGAGATCATAGTTATGCTCATATCTAAACCAAATAGTCTCACCAAACAATCAGAATTACAAATAATTTTTTTATAAACATAGAAGCAAAAATGTTCAATCAAATACTTGGAAACCAAATCAAAGAACTCATAAAATGATCATCTATTATGACCAAGCAGCCTTGTAAATTATGATTTTTAGGAAACAATAATTTAATAGCCTTAAATATCCATTTTTGGACAAAAATGTTCGTCTAATTACAATTAAATATGTTGAATTGAAAAATATGTTTATTTACATTCCTTTCCAAAATTCTGTGAAAGAAGGAATGATTTTATTTCACAACCTGCTTCAAGTTTTCTGTTCTTAACCTTCCCCATCCATCCCTTTTATTCCTCAGGAAAATTTTGCTTTTACTTTCATAATGTGTGTGTGTGTGTGTGTGTGTGTATGTGTGTTCAGTTTTCTGTATGAAGTCTAGGAACAACAATGACTATCTTGATTTGCTTTGTATGATTGTCTCCAGTTGCATCATTTTCTCTCTAAATATAAGTGCAGCTATATATGTATATATAAAGGTAATGGTTAATTTAAATTATGCTTTTAAATGGTAAAAAGAAGATAATAGCAGCAAAGATGCAATAGAAGATAAGAAAAACTGACAAGTGAAGCAGGGACAGCAATTAAAGGAAAGGTGATAGTTTTGGTTATATATGAAAAATGGGGTGCAGGGTGCGCTGGCCTGACAGGAGCAAGAGTGTGTTATATATGCTATTGGGAATTTCTTATGTTCTTCACACTCCTGCCACTTTATTATGACAATTACTCCACATTTTACAAGAAGAAACCTATTTGTTTTTCTTTTTAGAGGCATATTTTGGAAGAAATGAAACAGAGGCTAGAGTCAGGAGTCCTGCAGATACAGACTTGGAAATTGTAAAAATCTGACTTACTAAAGGTAGAAAAAATTTTCAAGTTTACTTTGTTTCATGAAAATGCAAATTTTTCCAGTTATATCAGAAAAAATCTCACATCAACATTTTAAAAAATAAAGGCATTCCTTTGAAGATGCCAGAGCTATTCTGATAACAAAACCACATTAAAATATTTTTAAATTACAGATCTGTATCCATCATGCAAATATACTAAAACATTAGTAAGTTAGTTGATCAGATTATAAAAGGTACAAGGTAGTACAAGGTTTTGTATTTTAATCACAAAGTATTTTAATTAGGGCTATTATTGCTGTGATGAAACATCATGGCCTAAAACAACTGGAGGAGAAAGAGTTTATTTGGCTTACATTTTCACATTGTAGTCCAAATTGAAGAAAGTCAAGACAAGAATTCAAAAAGGGATAAAATCTTGAGGAAGGAGCTGATGTAGCAACAACCATGGAGAAGTTTTGCTTCCTAGTTTTTTCGTTCTGCTTACTTAGTCTGCTTTCTTACAGGACCACCAGCTCAGGGAAAGCACCACCCACAATGGGCTGGACCCTTCTCCATCAATCACTAATTAATACAATGCCCGACATTTGGATATTATGGAGGCATTTTCTCAGTTAATGTTCCCTCTTTTCAGATAATTCCAGCTTGCTATCTAGTTGATATAAAACAAGCTAGCACACATGGTTTATTGAACACTTTAATGCCAGTCAAGACAATCCACACTAGCAACAGACTAAAATAAATAAATAAAAGGAAAGTCACATTGCTATCATAACATATCTTGAAATTTCAGTAAACTAAATCCAACATGACATCTACCTCTTATATGTGTTAGCTGCAGATGAGGATTAAACAACCAGAAAACAGTCAAGGTTGACCTATCAATTGCATGATAGAGGTTTTCCCCTTCCCCCACAGCATTGAGCTGGGCTTCTCAGCCCATTCGATCAGTCTGCGACATTCCTGGCTGCCACCCCCAGCCTTCCGCTTGTGTTATTCCTGGCCTTTGTTCTTCTGAGAACCATACAGCTGCTTTCACCTGGAAATCAAGGCTGCCTCAGGGCAGTCTCACCTGGAAACATCCTGGGACCTGTAAGACATGAAGTCCTTTAATCCCAGCAGGCAACCCACTGAGAAGAGGAGCCAACAATTTCTCAGATATCTCCTTGAGTCTGCGGGGAAGGGTTTGCCCAAACTGTTAAAAGATCTGACCAACATTAAAGTTCTGGGCTTTGATCAGTGAAATATTGTCCTGGCCTTTTTTCTTTTGGCCCCTTCCCTATCTATCCCTCAGTTTCTGTTCCAGCAACCTAGTTCATAATAGCTGCAGGCAGGTATGGAATCCAATAGAGTGGTGCCTGGACGCAGGGCTGGATACAAGAAGGCTTCTTGAGGTGACCCTGTTTTGACGAAGCTTCATGGAAAAAGGAAAAGATGGTATCCTGCATGGTGAGAAACTATAGATGCTAGAGGATACGGGCTAAGTGAGGAAGTGTTAACCCAGTGCTTAACTTGCTTAGGGGGCAGACAGTGGAATATGGGGTAAGAATTTGGTAGGCATTTGTCCACAGCTCTTAAAAGCTGATTCAGGTGAAAAAGAAAAGGGTTTTAAAAATAGGCATATGTCCACAGCCTCCAAGAGCTGCTTTTAAGAGGAAAATGGATGCAATTGCTTAACAACAAGCTTCTCTTTCTGTGTATCTTTCTGTGTTGTTTGTCCCGGTGCACCGATTGTCTGTCTACATGTACGTTTATTTGTCTGTGCTTTGTGTGAATGAGTGCTTGCTTCATGTTAAAAATAAAAATTGATTAAAATTCTGTCTGCTGGGGTCTTGAGCCAGCAGGCCGCAAGCTAATACAAAGCCGTGTGCAGCATCCGGTAATGGTGGCACACACGCCTTTAATCCCAGCACTTGGGAGGCAGAGCGCATGTGGCACAGGGCACAGGCTTATACTGGCGGCTAGAATGAACCCATAACTCTGCAGGTGGCCCAGGCAGCACCAATGGTGGCTGGCTAGAAGGAGCCCAGTATTCCATGGGCCCTAGGCCGATGGCCCCAGCTGCCGGCAGCAGCAGAGCACAGTGTGACTTGACCTTAGTGGGTGGCCCTGGTCGTGTGTGCTGTGGCCCGGTTTTCCGAGCGGCTAGAGGCAGAGCAAGAGCCCGCACCGGTTGCTCCAGGCCTGGGGGCCGCGTGATGCCTGGCGGGAGGAACAAAGCGGGGCTTGGAGAGAGCCCAAAACTCACGGGCCGAGAACATGGAAGGGTGGCCGGGTGGCCGAGCACTCGAGCCAAGGCATGGCCTGAGGGACTCAGTTTTTTCTGCTTCCTCCCTGCAGCACTATGCCTGGGACCGCGGTTTTCCAAGTGTATGAAAAGGAGTGTTTTGTCTCTGCTTTAATACAAAAAGCTGAGATCTTACATTTTTAAATATATTTTATTTATAGAAATCTCTTTTGTTTTATAAAAATATTTGTTTATAAAAATGTTTTGTTTATAGAGAAACAGGCCTTTGCTTATGGGTTTTTAAATTTTTTTAAATAAATAATTTTCAAAGGTTATTAAAATAAGTTAATTGGCTAAGACATCTCTTTAAGCTTGCCACAGGAGAACTTAAACCTCTATTTTCAAGGCAGATAACGCTGCTATAATCACCTGTTTATGATATGTGTTCACTGCCATTTCTTGGCAAAAATAATGTTGATATAGAATCACATTTTTTGCTCATAAAATAAAGTTTTTTACATCCTTCAATAAAGATATTGATGTGTTGTTAAAACGTTATAGAGATACTTTAAAGAAATTTTTTAAATGCCTAATGAAACGTTTATGCATTGCTTCAAGTAGCAATAAACTTAATTATTATTAATGGTTGATTTATTGCATGGCAAGCCTTTTTAGGCAAAATTAATAATTGTTATCCAAAAAATAAGTTGTTGCAATTTACTTTATATTTCTATATGTACATCTCATAAATTATACATCAACTATGGGACTAAAGTTTATATAACGTCTATTCCTTTAAGTTTTCCCTGCTTTAGCACTTGGTTGCTATAGCAGCTATTTTTAAAATGTTAAAAATCAATCTTTCAATAATAGTAAATATATATAAATCTCATGGTTTACAATTGCTTAAAATTGTACTATTTTTAATACTGCTAATTCTTAATTTTTACAATTGTTTATAAAAATGTAATTCAAATTTCAAAGGATATGTTCTCTAAATTACTGTCCTTTAAATATTTAAAGGTTAACCAAAGGCTGAAGAGACAGCCATGGGTGCTAAGAGCTAAACTCTTGTATTTTTATGTTTATAAGCCTGGAGAGATAGCTCAGCTGCTAAAAGCTAGGTCCTTATTCATGGAGCATGAGAGCTCGAATCCCAGCGACCACATGGTGGCTCACAACCACCTGTGGTGAGATCTAATGCCCTCTTCTGGCGTGTCAGAAGACAACTACAATATACTTATTTCTAAGTAAATGTTTATAAAGGTGCCTGGACAGGACCCCTTGGGGCAGGGCACATAAAGTTTGTATCCCAAACGGCTATGTAAAAACATTCAAATATACAAGCATATTCTTTATATCATCAAAAAGATAATGACTTAAAGAATGATTTTATATTTTTATGTACATCAAATTATAGAGATTTGTTCTTGATGTCCTCAATTTCTACTTCTACCACATAATGGTGTTAATTCTAGAGGACTTAATTAATTATTACAGATAAATAATACTCATTTCTAATTTAGAAAATAAAAATATGTGCATATAACTATGATTCACTTTTAGGGCATTCTAGTTATAACTGTTCTAGCAAAAGGCAACTGAGAATGCTGCATTTATTTTCTATAATTGCATAGTTATTGCCTCTGTTATGGCATATGCTTGGTGTTCCAACTTAGATTGGAACAAACAATAAAACTGGCCATTTAATAAATAAAGGCTATTCATTTGAGATATCTGTGACAATTTGATTCTTTATTATCCTCAAAGATGAGGTAATATAAAACATTTTTACAAAACAAAACAATATCTTCTTACAAAAAAAAACAGAGGGGAAATGGTATCCCTGTGTATATCATTTGAATTATGCATATATAATTTTAAGAACATTTTAAAATTTGGATGCCAAGGAAATCCTTGCTAAATGTATATGGCTTCCTATCACTAGACATGCCAGTGCCTAGATGAGATAGAAGAATTCACTTATTGGCATTGCTGTTGTCCTCAAGATAGATTAATAATGTTTCTTAGATATGCATGAGGTTGTATTTCCTAATATGATCTTTATAGCCTCTGCATAAAAACACTCTTGATTTTCATAGATGGCTCTTCTTAAGGAAGAGCTAGATATCTTATTTATAATCAACAGGTGGTTATAGAAACACCTGGGCTCAGCTCAGTTAGCAGAGCTGACAATGATATTAAATGTTTTCCAACCTATAAATAATACTTTTAATCCTTTTACAATTAGCTTGTATGTTGCAGAATTTGTCCTTTATTGGAAACCTATGGCATGTTTAATTTTAATACGCCATCAGGATCTTTGTTTTCACTATTGTAAAACAATGCCCTAACTGCCTTTCCTTATCTCCAGCTCCCCATTTAGGAGTTTATCTATGTCGCCTTATGCCCTATCATTTTTGACAAATGGATGTAACTCGCTATGCAAAATTGGAAAAAAAGATTTCTTTTCACTTCTCTACATTTGAGAGAAGCCTCTAAATGTAATCAATCATTGTTCACAAGTTTTTATACCAAGGGATTGCCATGGTTAAATGGCGGGACTTGTTAGCCAATACATGGAACGGTCCAGACCCTGTTTTATTATGGAGAAGATGTTCTATTTATATTTTCTCTCAAAAAGAAGATGGAGCCCGATGGCTGCCAGAAAGATTGATATGATAGGTAAATAGAGACCCTGAATCAGGTGGTAAGTATGACTAATTCAATAATGTTCTTAAGGCTACTTTTCCCATATTGGGAAGGTAGGCTGCTTTTCCTCTAGCCATTAATTTGAAAGCCAGGTTTTATTCCTGAGCTACCAATTTACAACCAAATTAAAGACCATGAGCCCTCCAGAGAAACAGCCCACGCAGTTTTTCCCTTTAATCTCTTATTTTGTGTTTCAAGCAGATATCTTTCAGATACAACACTCGAAGGTGGGCTGCTATAGCAATGGCTTCCAGGACTCGAAGTTGGGTGGCTATGAAAGCCAGCCAGTTCATATTCACAGGACATTTACTTTACCGGTGGATCTCCACAGATGGAGCTGCATAGAACTGGATCTATGCATGTTTGTTAATTGAACAAACATGGGCATCAGTTTGAGGTGCGAGGCGAGGCACTGCAAGGGAAAAGGAAATGTCTGCTTCTGAGTTTCCCTGAAAAGCATGCCCGGCTGCATAGGGGTTGACCTTGAAAGACTGTCCTTAAATTATTAAGGCAGTCTATTTCCTCTCCCTTGAAAAAGATGTCAATTAATGTTTAAGGGGGCCAAGGCCTCTTCTTTCCCTCACTGGTTAAAGCCCGTCGTCTTCTGATGAGTATATCTATCCACTGAGTTTTTTAAAAAATAAATAATTAAGGGGGAAATTGTCCCTTTCCCCACAGTATTGTGCTGGGCTTCTCAGCCCATTCGATCATTCCTGGCCACCATCCCCAGCCTTCCACTTGTGTTATCCCTGGCCTTTGTTCTTCTGAGAACCATACAGCTGCTTTCACCTGGAAATCTAGGCTGCCTCATGGCAGTCTCACCTGGAAACATCCTGGTAAGACATAAAGTCCTTTAATCCCAGCAGGTGACCCTCTGAGAAGAGGAGCCAACAATTTCTCAGATATCTCCTTGAGTCTGGAGGGAAGGGTTTGCCCAAACTGTTAAAAGGTCTGACCAACATTAAAGTTCTGGGCCTTGATCAGTGAAATATTGCCCTGGCCTTTTTCCTTTTTGCCCCTTCCCTATTTATCCCTCAGCTTCTGTTCCAGCAACCTAGTTCATAATAGCTGCAGGCAGCTATGGAATACAACAGAGGTTGAAAAGTCTGAATGCTTTAACTTGATTTTATAACATCAAGTAGATTGTGAGACATATATTCTCTCCACCTCTCTAATGGAATGTACTGGTAACTTCAGCCAATGCAAGGGAGGTAACAAAAAATTGGTGCCTACTTTGAAGGACAAGATATGTAATTGCTTGTATACTAGACAGATAATTTCCTTCTGAATTGTATGAATTGCAATTAAAATTTATAAAAAAATAAAGCTAAAAAATGTATGATTAACCTACAAAAACCAGTCATATTTCTAGCACTAATCATTCAGATACTTAATTTAAAAACACAAAGTAACATTAAAATTATGAATTAAAGACAGGTCTTATAAATATGTATGACCTGGAGTTTCCTTACAAGCTGTTTGCTCAAAGATTCAAAGAAGGCATATAGAAAAGGAAAGAAATTCCATGTTTCTGGATCAGGAAATCGCATTACATTCCCCCAGTCTGATTTATAGATTTAATATCATCATTGTCAAAATCCCAGGAGAAACTTTTGTTTAAATATGTAAGCCACTTAGAAAACATATTTAAAAACACAAAGGAACTGGCGTAGTGAAAACGTTGTTCTAAAGAGTATCACAAGTTGAAGATTTCAATTAGACAATGTCAAGGTTATTGGTGTACTGAATAATTCTTGTCGAACTTCAAATATACAAACATTTTAAATTTTTGTCTCAAAACTGTTTCTCACAAAAGTAACAGGGTATTTTCTTCAGCATGTTAAGAATATAAGCTAACACAGAAAAAAATTGCTCAAGACAGAAGTTATACCAATGAGAGAGTCTGCAAAAGGAAATAACACAATGTCTCAAGTCTGAAAGCAGCTCGAGTCAAAAAGGATTTCTAGACTAAATATTATAAGTTTCTGGTTACTTGATAGAGTCAGCAATGTGGAATTTATAAGGAAGAATTGGGGGACCAGAGAAACCAGAGGACTGAAGTGAAAATATGTCACATCAGCAACAACAACAACAAAAACAAAAGAGTATAAAAATGATTACCAAAGGAAACAGAATTAACTAATTTCCTCAGTTGAAAAATACAATAGTAATATTGAAAATGTTAAAGAACAATTTACCTAAAATTACTCTTTACAACAAGAAGTCAAAAGGGTAAAAATACTGAAGACACTGAGTCCTTGACCATATTACATAATTTTTGAAAACTTATTTAGCTGATTGAGGTCTACACAAACCTGGGAGTCCTTTTACTTATTATAGAATCCTCCAAAAAAAAATAATAAGAGCAAGATCAATGACATCTAGATACTAAATGTCCTCAATTTTTAATTTTAAGAATGAAGGTTTATTTTAGCTTACAGTTTTTGAGTATACAGTACATCATGTTAGGAAAGTAGTACCAACAATAATGTAAAGTGGCCACATTATGTCTGCAGTTAAGAAGGAGAGGGATGAGTGCTGTTGCCCAAGGCAGTTTCACCTTTCCCCCTTTTATTCCATATCAGGAGTCAATCCACATTTAGGTCTCCAACCATACTCAAACCTCACTAGAAACATCTTCACAGACATGATCAGAGTCATAAAGTAGAGAGTATCAGAAGAAAATTATGCCAAATTAATTTTGTTTTTTTTGTTTTGTTTTGTTTTGTTTTGTTTTTTTTGGTTTTGGTTTTTTTCGAGACAGGTTTTCTCTGTATAGCCCTGGCTGTCCTGGAACTCACTCTGTAGACCAGGCTGGCCTCGAACTCAGAAATCTGCCTGCCTCTGCCTCCCAGAGTGCTGGGATTACAGGCGTGTGCCACCACCACCCGGCACCAAATTAATTTTTCATTATGCATCTCGAGCTGGTCTAGAACTCACTATGTAGATCAAGCTGACTTTGAACTCACATATGCTCACACACCTCCCAAATTATGGGATTATAAGTATGTTTCAACTTGCACAGCTATGTCAGAATTAATTTTACTTACTCCATAAACCTTTATGTACCCATGGACATAAACAGGCATATACATCAGGAAGCCTTGTTCTTGTTATCCTAAATATGCAGATCAAAGACCAAAAGATTTTAGGTGATCAGAAAATAAATTTTGAGAAAATCTTATGATTGGCAATTGTGAAGCAGGTTGATTTCAAATTATTCATGGAATTTCAAGTATCAGGGCTTTAGTCAACTAAGATTATAAATCTGAGGCTTATTTAGATGATTATATGTAACAATGTTATGCTATATGCATAAATACTCACTTAGTACTTGCTGAGGAATTAGTGTGCCTTTTCACTGGCAGTTACTGGTAAGGGTGAGGAATTTGTAAGTTTTAGCCACTCTACATATCTTCAATTCTACTAACTCCATCATTTATAACTCTTGCCAATGTCCATTTACAAAAACTAGGTAAACTACTAATTAATTTATATAAAACTGGTATTTCTTATATTCATTATGTTAATTATTAAGTCCTAGATGTAGGAGGAGAGACAGGACAGAAGTGTTCAAGGTGACTTCTGAACACTAGGTTTCCTGATCAGCTGACAATGTCTGAGGTATGCATAGAGGATCCCATTACTGTATATGGGATATAATTAAATCTGCATCAGTCTTTGTAGAAATGAAGTGGAGATAGGTGGTAGAAGCCAGAGGGCAACCATGGTGTGTGAGTTGAAAATCTAGAAATTTAAGTACATTATTTGGAGACTTGAATGCAAAAATTGTCAATAAACCAGAAGTGGTGGAAGTCATTATGGTTTGAGAGAAAGAGCAGGGGTGAGCACTATAAATAACTCCCAGTGATACAGGTTAGGTGTTTTGGTAATATCAAAATAATTTAAAAGCAATACACATGTTAATGTTAATGTATCAAAATAATTTAAAAGAAATACACATGTTAATGTTATGCTAAGCATAACAAGCATAACATTAATTTAAACAAGTTGAAAGGTTAGGAATAAAAAAGCTAGCACTGGAATCTTCTACTGAGGAATTAAAAGTTTCTTCATATTCCTTTACTGGGAGAAAAAGTTAAAGCTTTTGAGTCCCTTGTTTCAGAAAAACATTTGTATTGTTACTGTAAGCCACTGATGAATAAAGACACTTTGCTTCTCTCTTTTGAATAAAAGATAAAAGATAGATAGGATGATAATGAAATTAAAATCTCACACTGAATGGGATATAGATGAACTGCTTTCACTGAAAGAACTATGCTTTGCTTCAAATCAACAAACTCCATAAAGGGTTCAGGACCTTTGTCTGAATTAAAATGAAGTAGTTAGAAATTTTCCTGTATTACAAATGAAACAGCTGGGTGAGTTTCCAGAGGACTACAAAGGACATTTTGTTTAGGTTCAGAGCACAAATTCAAAATACAATTCTGTGCCAGGGTGTGTACCAGCTGTTGAAGGACTGTATATGTGGGAGGTGCAGCTGTATGTCTCTGGATGCTTGCTGTTGTTGGAGCTAAACAGAGAGGAACCATCCATTCACAGACACTTTTCTAGATCTGGGAAACTACTGTCATTCTAGACATATGGCCCTGTGTACTTCTTCCTTCTGTCAATAACCATCCCCAGCACTGGCTGAGGAAACTCACTGTGGTTTCACTTGTTCAGCACAACTATTTTTAACTCCCTCCACTAATATGGATTTCCTTTCCTCTCCATTAGCCCATAACATATTTCTTTTTAATGTTTTTTGAAAATATATTTTGAAATTTTTGCTAATTAATTTTGTTTTACATTGACAGTTTCAAACACAGACACAACACATTTTGACTATTTCCATCAATCTCATCTCTCTTCTACCATTGCCAGCTCTCCCTTTCCCTATACATCTCTTTCCTACAATCAGGACTGCTCTGATTTCTGACTCACTGAGTTTAACCAGGACTTTCTATGTGCCCATGGGTTTGTGGGACTTTTACTAAATCTTGGTGAGCTCACTAGTAGGTACATAGCTGAAGACAATAGTTCCTTAGTGAGGATTAGAGCTCTGAGAACTTTTTTACCCATTCATGACTAGCTATTAGAAGGGACAATCTCATGTAGGGCCAGTGCCTGTAACCACAGCTATTGTGAGTTCATGATATTAATGGATGTGCTATGCCTATATTAAACTTTCTGATATATGAATGAAACCATTTCAGGATAACTGGTATATAGTCAAATATTTTTAGTTGCTGCATCAAAGCTTACAGTATTCATGTATCATGGTTTTTTTCAACCTTTTTTCTATTGGGTGAGATCCAATATGCTTTCTTGTTTTGCTACTGAAAACTATGGCAAAGAAAACTTATGTGTAGCAGTGTCATTGATTCGTGGCATTTCCTAGATTAAATTTTCATGTGGGAGATTTATAAGTTTTATAATAAGTATATTTTCTTTTAAATTTTAACTGGCACTGATATATAATTCTTATTATACCAAGAAACTATGAGTACATATTCACCATATGCTTATAAAATATGAATTATCATTGGATTTGATTTTATGTATGTACTGGTCATTTTGATTTGCCATTAGTCAACCACTGACCAATGATATTCTCCTATAATTCTGTATGGTGTTCTTTCATTACAGTTTTAGAAAGGTATTTTTAAAATCTTTAGGTTATTAGGATCTGGGAGAAGCAAGGAGAAGGAGGAAATGATGTAATTATAATATCAAAAAATAAAATAAAAAGTAAAATATGTACACATGATTAAAAAGCAAGCAAATTATAATTCTTTGGGGAGATCTTCTGCTCTTTCTTGGAGAAAGACTTAATCCCCCAGTTTTGTCCTTAGTGCTACAATAGAACATCAGCTGCAGTCTTCTTTCACCCTTGCTCATATCTCATGTGGATTCACAAACTATCTCATCTTAACCTCCCTTCCCACATTCATTCCTGTATCTCAGCCACTAACTCCATCAGGCACTCCCTATTAAACCAAAGGCTGGCCTGGCTATACCATAGAAATCCAGGTAAATTGTAAACAAACCTTCTCTTCTATCTGTTCCCTTAGATCCAATATTACAGTCTACTTCCTGGCACTGCAACAAAACACCAGCTGGGCTTCCTTTCTCACTTCCCACATCTTCTTCAGATCCCACAGACTACCACTCATTACTTCTGTCCCCACATATGCTGTTTTGTATCAGACCCCAAGTCTAGCAGGCAACTCCTGCTAACCAAAGTTCCTCTTTGTCCAAGGCAGCAAGTAGGCTGAAGACAGACCCATAGGTCTTTTAAAGCTCATGAAATCTAAATTTACAAATTTCATCTCCAGCTCTACAGCAGGAAACCTACTGAGGTTCCTCTTTCCTCTCTGATCCCATTACAAATGAATCATAAAGCCATTTTCCACAACCTTTCTTCCCTGAAATCTTTCCAGTGGCTAAGTCTCCAATACCAGCAGTAATTCCCTGTGAACACAGCAGCTAAGCAGACCAGGAAAACAAGCAACACACAGCCCCCACACTCTCTAAGTGTGGTGGCCATCAGGAGAGAAATCAGAAACCCAGGAACAAAATACCTACATAACAAAGACAAATCCAGAAATCAACACCAAGACCCATAGTCATCCCAAACCTAGAGACAGCAGTGTAAAAAGACAATCAACAATAGACGGCAAGAAATCTCCACTAGAGCCCAGCTATCCTTCCACAACAGGACCTGAATATTCCAACATAATTGAAGGCAAAGAAAGACTTTAAAAGAGTCTTTTTCAATATGATAGAGGTTTTCAAAGAGAAAATGAATGAATCTCATAAAATAATTCAGAAAACAAAAAGAAACAATGTGAGGGGGCATAAATAAAACTATTGAAGACATGGAAATGAAAATACAATCAATAAAGAAAACTCAACCTGACTGAATTCTGGAAATAAACAATTGAATAATTTAAAAGGAACTATAGTGGCAAGCTTCACCAACAAAAGAATTGAAAGAGAGAATCTTAGTTTTATGAGGTACAATACACAAAATAGATACATCAATTAAAAAGTGTTAAATCTAAAAAATTTGTGGCATAAAACATCTAGAAAAATCAGGAATACTGTAAAAAGAAATAACTTCAGAATAACAGACATAGACAAATGAGACAAAACAGATCTCAAATGTCTGGAAAGTGTTTTTAACAAAATTATAGAAAAATGATTTTCCAAAACTAAAGAAGGATATGCCTATGAAGGTCCAAGTAGCACACAGAACATCTAATAGATTGAATCAGAAAAGAAGCTGGAAAGAACCCATATGTCCTTCAGTAGAGGAATGGATACAGAAAATGTGGTATATTTACACAAGGGGGTATTTCTCAGCTATTAAGAACAATGAATTAATGAAATTCATAGGCAAATAGGTGAAATTAGAAAATTTCATCCTGAGTGATGTAACTCAGTCACAAAAGAACATATATGATAAGAACACTCACTGATAAGTGGCTATTGGCCCCGAAGCTTGGAAAACCCAAGATACAATTCACAGACCACATGCAGCTCAAGAAGAAGGAAGACCAAAGTATGGGTACTTCAGTGCTTCTTAGAAGAGGGATCAAAATACTCATGGTAGGAAACACGGAGACAAAGTAAGGAGCAGAGACTGAAGGAAAGGTTGTCTAGAAACTGCCCCACCTGGAAATCCATCTCATATACAGACACCAAACCCAGACACTATTGCAGATGCCAAGAAGTTTTTGATGACTGGAGCTTGATATAGCCGTGTCTTGCGAGACTCTACCAGACCCTTTCAAATACAGAAGTAGATGCTCACGGCCAACCATTGGACCGAATACAGGGTCTTCAATGAAGGAATTAGAGAAAGTACTGAAGGAGCTGAATGGGGTTTTCAACCCATAGAAAGAAAAACAATATCAGTATCCAGATCTCCCATATTTCCCAGGGACTAAACCACCAAACAAAGAGCACACATGGAGGGACCCATGGCTCCAGCTGCATATGTAGCAGAGGATGGCCTTGTTGGAGCTCAATGGGAGGAGAGGCCCTTGGTCCTATGAAGGTTCAATGCCCCAGTATAGGGGAATCCCAGGGTAGAGTGGTCAGAGTGTGTGGGTGTGTGCTTCCCTCATAGAAGCAGGGAGATGGAAGATGGAATATGGATTTCTGGAGGGGAAACCAGAAAAAGGGATAACATTTGAAATGTAAATAAATAAAATATCCAATTAAAAAAAGAATGCTTTAAACTTTTACAAGCATGCCGTTTATGAATGTACAGCTCTTTTAAATGGTACCAGGTTCTCTAAAGTATATCCTAAAATAAAATAGAATAAAATCAAAAAGTGAAAGAAAGAAAAGATAATATCCTTTCCACATAATAAATAAAACATTATGCATACTGGACAAAAAAAGAATATTATAAGCTCCAACTGAAAATGATCAAAATTATACAAAAACAAATCTATTAGAATCTCACCTCAATTCTCAGTGTAGAGTCTAAATATCAGAAAAGCCTGCACAGTTGTGCTGCAAAGTCTAAGACATATCAGATGCCAACCCAGACTACTCAAGAAAACATAGGAACTTAATAATATCACACCAGCAAAATCAAAAGAATGGGAATACACACACACACACTCACACACACACACACACAGACCATCCCCCCTCACCATACCACCACTTATTGAGTTGGGTTTTTTTTTTTTTGCTATGTATTGGAATGCGTAATATTGACCCCCAAGGACTGCTTTCCCTCAGGGATGAGAGATTCTCCATATAGACACAAGTGAGGCTATGTAACATTGGCACCCAGGTTATCCATGATTGGTAAATAAAGATGCTGGGCAAGAGATAGGTGGTGGTGGTGGGGTGGTTCCCTTGGCTTGGGGTCAGAGGAGAAAACACAAGGAGAGGAAGAGGGAAAAGAAGAGAGAAGAGAAGATGAGATGAGATAAGAATCATTAAGGCATGGCTATGAGGGCTGGCCAATTGTAGTGAAAAGCAAAATAGATGGAACATAGCAAGTCATCTTGTGGGGTTATTGGCAGTGAAGTAGATATAATAGCTTAGAGAACTGATATCTTCCCAACTTCTTTGCATTATTATAAATATGAAAGTTGTGTGTCTTTCATCTGAGAACTGAATGACAAAAGGTAGGGTAGTAAACTCTAATTTTAGATTAAATATCAACTATGATTACCACAACCACCACCAAAATAAGAGAAATAAACAATAAATTGTCATTTGTAAAGATATCTCTCAATATTAGTGGTATAAACTCCTCAATAAAAAAGAAACAGATCAACAGAATAGATGTAAAAACAGAATACATCCTTCTGCTGCATATTAGAAACATACCTCAACATCAAATATAGACATTATTTCAGAGTAAAGGGTTGGAAAGAGATACTCTAATCAAATGGACCCAAGAAATACACCTGTATAGTCATTTTTTATGTAAAAATAGATTTCAAACTAAAACCAATACACCTGTATAGTCATTTTTTTAAATGTAAAAATAGATTTCAAACTAAAACCAATCAAACAGGAAAGGGAAGGACACTACATACTTAACAAAGAGAAAACCCATAAGATGACATTTCAACTCTTAATATCTATGCTCCAAACTCAAGGCTACCCACATTTGTAAAAGAAACACTACTACAGCTTCAATCATATACTAACATTTACACACTGATAGTGAGAGATTTCAGTACTCCACCAATGGGCAAGTTATTGAAATAAGAACTAAACAAACAAATACCTGAACTAACGTAACAAATCCATCTAAAAGATGATCTAGCAAGTTTCATCCCAGAGACACGAGATGGTTCAATATATGAAAATCAATAAATGTAATCCTGTTCATGTTTTGGGTTATGCAGGAAGATTTTTCAAAGAATAGAGTGTGTCTACAGTGGTTGTCAAATGTAAATGTATTTTTTAAAGTGGCTAGATTTATTTTTCCCCAACTAGCTTCTGAATGAGACTAAGACTATATTACTTAATTAATTAGCTTACAACACAATAGCTGGGCTGTCATTTATCTATTCTACTCCTCTGAGATACTTTGGCTACCTACCAACCCAAGTCCCCAAGATACTTATATTTTAGCATTGGTGTGACTTCTGGGGTTCAGGGGTATACTCCTATGATGTCTCTGGGATCCCTTTCTCATTGTGAATCCCTCTTTCTCCTCTCTCTCTCTTCCTCCACCCCTGCTTGGTAGAAGTTCCTACCTATTTTCTTGTCTTCCCAATCATTGGCAGATTGGCTTTTATTGAAAAGTCAGAGAATAAATGGGGAATAATGCTTACACATATGTGAAACAAAAGATACTTGGAATAAAATGCCATGTCCAGATTGCAATTAGATATGGGGAGAAAAATTCAGCATTTGATTAAAAGATGAATAATTTTGTCCAATGGTACAAAAACATGCTTACAAAAGAGAGCCACTGCAGGATGAATTTAGGTTTCTCTTCAGCAAGAGGATTGTTCTCTTAAAGACTGAACAAGAGTTTTGTAGAAGCTTTTGTTACATAAAAGGCAATTTTATTAAGTCAGTTTCCATATACCAAAACTTCTGATCTGATCTAGGGGTGTCTTGAAAGATCAATCACATTGACAAAGCTAAGCCATAGGTGACTCCCTGATTTCCCCAGCTCTGTGAATACTTTAAAAGAATAACTCCATAAAATACCAGATAACAGTCACAGTCAAAAGGCTACTTCAAAGCTTAGATGCCAACTTACCATATTCATGTCTGATACAATGGTTCTGCTAAATTCTCCTACATGATCCATTACACAACAAAATCCAAATCAAAAACAAAAACACAGGGTCATCTCATTAGATACAAAATGGGTCTTTGACAAAATTTAACAACCCCTCATGATAAAAGCCATGAGAGATTGGGAATACAAGGAATATACCTAAGCATAATAAAGGCAATTTATAACAAGTTTATAGTGAACATCAAATTAAATGGAGAGTAACCCAAAGTAATTCCACCAAATCAAGAACAAAACAATATCTATTGCTTCATCTCTATTCAATATAGTACTTTAAATTTTAGCTAGAACAATAACACAACTGAAGATCAAGGTAATAGAAGTAACATTATTTACAGATAATATAGTATACATGAATGACCCTCTACTCATTCTACTAAGGAGTTCTACAGCTGGTAACTACTTTCAGCAAAGTGGATGGATACAAGATTAATTAAAAGTGAAAAATAAATCAACCCCATTCCTACATAAAAATAACAGACTAAGAAATACATCAGTGAAACTACACACTTTGTAATAGCCTCAAATAATATAAAATATCTTGAAGTAACTCTAACCAAGTAAATGAAAGATCTGTGTTGCAGAACTTCAAGTCTTTAAAGAAAGAAATTTGATAGGGTATCAAAAGATAGATCTCCTATGCTCATGGATCTGTAGAACATAGTAAAAATTGACCATCTGATCAAAACATTTCAGATTCAATGCAATTCCTACCAAAACTCAAACACAGTCCTTTACAGACCCTGAAAAATAATTATCAACTTCATATTGCAAAAAGAAACCCTCAGAATAGATAAAACAATAAAACAATAAATAAACTTCTAGATGTCTCACAATGCTGGATTTCAAATTGAACTATAGAGCTATAGTAATAAGACTTCATGGTTTTGGCATAAAAATAGACAGGTTGACCAAGCGAACTGAATTGAAGACCCAAGTATAAATAGACACTCATATGGGCACTTGTTTTTTGTTTTGTTTTGTTTTGTTTTGTCTTGTTTTTTAAAAAAGAAGCCAGGGGAATTCATTAGATAAAAAGACAGCACCTTAAGCAAATGGTGTCATTCAAACTCGATGTAGATAAATACAAATAATTCCATATTTATTACCCTGTATAAAACCTGACACACCTGGCCTGACAGAAGAAAAAGTACAGAATTGCCTTCAACTCATTGGCCTAGAAGACAACTCTCTGAATATAAACACATATAGCTCACATGTAAGACCAACAAGTAAGTTCTCATGAAACTGAAAAGCTTCTGTAAAGCAAAAGACATTATCAATCAGACAAAGCCACCAAAGATGGAAAAATATTTTTACCATCTTCACATCCAATAGAGGAGTAAGATCATATATATAAAATAACAAGAAACTAGATATCAAAAGAAGAGATAATTTAAAATGGAGTACAGATCAAAACAGAATACCCAACAGAAGAATCTTAAATGTTTAAGGAATTACGCAACATCCTTAGCCATCATGGGAATAAAATTCATACTTCTATGAGGTTCGATCTTAACACCAGTTAGAAGGGTAACACAAAAGCAGATCATTGTGGTGAGAATATAGAGCTAGTGCCTTACTTCTTGTTTTGTTCTTTTCTGTTTGGAGAATGTAGAATGGCTATCCTTTATTTTATGCGTAATATCCACTTACATACTAGGAATGTCATGTGAGGACTGGATTACCTCACTCAAGATGATATTCTCAAGTACCATCCATTTGCCTGAAAAAATTCAAGTCTTTGTTTTTCCATGGTGAAATAATATTCCATTGTGTAAATTTTCCTTATCCATTCTTCAGTTGAAGGACATTTGGGTTGTTTCCAGTTTCTGACTATTCTGGCTAAAGCTGTTTTGAACATAATTCAGTCAATGTCTTTGTGGGATATTTGTATATCTTTTGGTTATATGCCCAGGAGTGGTATAGCTAGGACTCTAGATATAACTATTCAAAGTTTTGGAGAAACCATCCAACTCAATAGAAGAAGCACTGTTAAGGCATTTGAACTTGCCTATATTTGGTGAGCAATATGTTTGGTGTAAATGAATTTGTTCAAAAATAATTTGAGCATTTACAAAAGGTTTCCAAATATTCAAGGTCTCATTTATTTATATAACCTCAAAATTTGGAAATCACTATGATAAATATCTGCAAAATTCTATGAAAATGACCCCTTATTAATATACCATTAATGCCTATTAAGGTTTTTGTATAGACTCTTAAGGGTAAACTTCACTAATTTAATTTCAGACATGATATATTTCTAATCCTGTCTCATTTTCCTAAAATACTATTTTATATCTTAGGAAGTTAATCTATTTCCATGGAATCCTAGTAATTTAATTTAAAGCTGATTCCTAAGCTCCCTTTCTTAAGTCTCTACAGTATTTATTTAATCATTTTGTTTTCATAATTACTCCATAAGAAAGGTAGTATTATTTTTCTCGTGAGTAGGACATGGTAACTGTATGTTGGATAAAATCAGTATGCTATAAACAGAGGAAGCCTATTCAGCTTGTCTGTACTTATATAACTACCATAGTACATGAGATGACAGTTATTTCTTTCTTGTCGTGGAGTCTCCTAAGTCAGCAGTTTGCACTGTGCACGCAGCTGGAGAGTGCCATAGCCAACCATATCGATCACAAGTACCATGGCAGCAGAACTTGATGAGATGCCATCTGATTTTGCAATGAGATTGCTGTTCCCTTCAGAAGTTTGTGGAACTGGGATTTCTATGAAATGGTTTCTTCACTCTTCTTGAAGCACATTCTTGACACATGGCATGAATTTATATGGATATTAGGCCCTTGCTCCTAGTTGCTCCAGTTTAGTTTCCGAGCATGAAACTATAACATTCACAATTGTGATTTATTGTTTTTCTAGTTCTCTTTGTTATATTTAGGTGATGAGATAAATGACAAAATGTAATACTTGTTTTATCATTTAGGTGATGAAGAAGAGAAAGCATGAACTTGAAGATGGAGTTCATATCTAGAACTTTTTAACTCTAATTCCATTGTGCACTAGTGATAGGAAAATTATCTTTGCCTCATGCTAACTCACTGTCCCCAACCCACTGTGCCCTTGTGAAGCTGATCTTTGTTTTATTCCAAGTGACACAGAAAAGAATAACAGAAAACCAGTCACTCTCTGTTGAGCACATTTATTGTTCAGTGAAAAAGCTGAAATCACTTTGCTATAACAGTTGACTTTCCACTGAACTCTGAAAAAAAGTAAGCAATTACTTGGTTCATGCTCTTTAGTAGATTGAGAGCTTGCTTAGTTTATTTTAAACTTCCAGATTTGATCTGCCACAGCAGGAATGATAATACCCCTAAGTAATTATGGCATTTGTCATTTGTTGTTCTATTGTATATTTCTCTAAGCTCCAGATGAAAAATAAATCTCCTTTGAGTGCTCCATGTATAAACAATTTGGTAACAGCAATAGCAGAAAGAACTACTCAGTGCTGTAGAACTAACAGGAATAATGTTGGACTTCTTCCTTTGTACTCAGCATAAAGTCATCTACCATATTAAATCCAGGTGGACTCACTGGAAGCAAATGTGCTTCAGAATGTGCTTAAATGCTGAAAGAGAAGTCAATCAGTTGCTCAATGACATTCATCATAGAAAATCGAAGGGTTTACTTGATTTTGAGTCTGAGAACTCTACTTTTTCTTTCTTTTTTAGTCAGCTTTTTAAGACAGTAGATTGCTTGTTTTCTAACATAAAACCATAATTTAAACATTTCCCTTGATAATAACTGTTTAACTCAAGACATTGTTTAACTTGTAAATACATAGCTAACGATCATTTTTCAATTACATGAGGGAAAGATGAATTGGTAAAATCAGTTCACTCCTTTTCTCTATTACATCTTTAAATTTAAGTTTATAAATGAATGCTACAGGATATGCATCACCAGGAGGATAAAAAAAAATCATAGACTCACAAATTAGTAAGAAAAAAACAAATAAAGCTTTTTTTTTAAATTAAAGGAGCTGTTTCTGATGCTTTTGTTGGATTTTGGAACCCATATCTTCCTACTGGGTTTCTTTTTCCAGTCTTCATATATGCGAAGGTGCCTAACTTTATTGAAACTTGACATGCCATGTTTGGTTGATGTTCTTGGGAGGCTTGAACTTTTTTTTTAAGATTTATTTATTTCTTATTCATAAGCTGTCTTCAGACACCCTCAGAAGAGGGCATCAGGTCTCATGATGGTTGTGAATCACCATGCGGTTGCTGGGATTTGAACTCAGAACCTTTGGAAGAGCAGTCAGTACTCTTAACTGCTGAGCCAACTCTCCAGCCCCCAGTCCTGAACTTTTCTGAGGCAGAGGGTGACTGGGGAGGAAGAAGGAGGAAAGGATAGAGGAGGTTGGGGGTAGAAGGAGGGAAGGGAAAATGTGCTTGGGGTGTAATATATGAAAAAATAATTTAATAACAGTAAAAAGAAAAAGAAAGAATGACAGAATTTCAGTTCCTTCTAAAACAATACCTGCAAAACTTAATACCAAAATGGCAGTTTCTAGGTCTGTAAAGTCACAGGCTTCAGATAAATAAGATGAATAAGCTTGGTAGATATGATATATGGTGTCTTCACTAATTTACATTTTAAAGAAGATTTGCCTCTTTTAATGTGCCCAGATAAATGTTTTCAAAAGATAAATGTTCTTTGAGTCATATACATAGGTGGTAGTAAGGACATTTTCCAAATAGAATTGTTAGTTACAAAAAGAAAAAAGTTCAGATGTATATTAAAAAACCATGACATTGTGAATGTAATAGTTCTTATCATTGTCTCTATTAAATACAAGTAGAAACTTTCTGAAAATGCTATTCCCTACGTAATAGAAAAATGCCATTTTAATTTTAAGAGAATAATATTTTTTGATATTTATTGAACAGTTGAAGGATAAAAAATAGTTTCCAATATTATATCAAAATTTTAAGGCTATTAGATATAAAGCAGCATTATGTTCATATTCACAGAGCATACAAATAAAAGTCAGATACTCATGCTCATACTTGATACACTTATCTTCTGCCCAATACTCAAAATGAATATCTTCAAGTTCACAACAAAACTGAAAGAAATATGAATATTTCCCTATATGCCTTTCTGCCATACATTCTCAGAATCGCCCATTGTCAATATCCATCAGAATGGAACACTCATTGCAACTGATGAATCTAAAATGATATGTCATATTATCCAGAGACCATAGTGACATCTGAATCAACTTTTAATGTTACACATTGGACATATATTATCATATGTATATGTTTATAATGACTTTATGTATTTTAAATGAATAGAAATACTCTGATAATGCATTGGATACGATTTTTTCTTATGGTTTATTTTATCTTTCTGAGTCATACATTCATATGCTAATTGAAGGCATTATTCCTTTAAGAAGCTTTGGTTATGAGGAACAAAATATTTGCATGTACTCATTTAATTTAGAACTTTACTAAATTAGTTTGTATTTATTTTGCCTGAAAATTTTAAGTCATTTTAACTGCAAAAAACAAGTTGCTTTCAAATCAAATGTGTTTTGTCTTATATATTGATGAAATGAGAAATTTAAAGGGTCCATTTTCAACATTGTCTAAATGTTGTCTAGTACATGAGCATTAATAAGAGTCTGATTATCAAAAATCATGTATCTCTTCAATTATATCAACTATAATTCAACTATAATTATAATTATAGTATCAACTATAATTGAATTAGTAGATCTATTCATTAATTACCACTTTTTACAATTAATTATAACTCATTATTTAGTCATCTTAGGATGAATTAAAAATATTAGAAATGATGTTAATAAGTGTCTGGGCTTTTGCATCTATTAATACTCTAAAATTTTCTCCCCAGGTATTAAGTCAAGGAAAGACAGTTGTCCTGCATGCAGCTCTGAGAAAGCCTTAGGAGTGTGCTGACATCAGTGAGATATCTACAATCATTTTTTTCTACTCAAAGCTGATATTCACAGGTTTTAATACCTTATGTAGGAATAACATTTGTAATTGCTTTCTAATAACTTATATTAAATATTATTTCAGATGTAACTTGAATACATAAAAGACAAGTGTGTTTATACTATCTTATATTTAAAAATATTGATCAATAATTACTGTTAATTGCAAGTTTGCAATTAATATGATAATTTGCAATTAGTATGATAATTACAGTATTAACAATGTATAGTGAATAAGACAAGAAATATTTCATCAGTTGCAAAGCATTTTTTAAAATATGAAGAGCATAGAGAAAATATATACAAAATAACATTGAATGAGTCTTGCATATTTGTAACAGTATAACATTAGAATTACTTAGTCAGGTGAGAGTAATAAGCATTACATTACCTGCAAAATCCATTCCACTAATGTCAATATTGCCCTTATTTTATGTCACTACCTTGTGGAATAAACATGTAGAAAGAAGAATATCTGATCCCTGTGTCACAATAGGCCTCAAAGAGAAAACAAGAAATAGAACAGAAGAGAATGGGTCAAGGTCAAAGTGCTGGTTCTTGAAGGGGGCAATTTTGTTTCCCAGAAACCTTGTGGATCAGTGAGGCTGGCATCTGGTGAGGCCTGGGTATATGGTATAGTATTGACTTAGAATTAGCTTCAAAATTTACAACTAAATTCCTAAACAGTAATCTAAGGGCCTAGGTATGTCCTAAATAATGTTTTATGTGGAGAAACAGGAACTGTCTGTCTCTGGGCTTCTATAACTAAAAGTGTGTCTTCCTAGACTTGTTTGCAGCCTGGTGATCAGTTACTGTTTATCATACAGTACACAATAACTTAGTTCATTTTTATGAATGCTATATTTTCTATATAAGGAGGAAGATCCAAAAATAGCTGGCTATACTCTTGGTGTTTTAGAAAGGTATATTTAATTGAAGAGTAAACCCAAAGAGGAAAGTAATTTTATTTATTTATTCCCTTATGTAGTTTAAGAAAATAATGCAAACATCTATATTAACTGTATTAATTAAACACTTGAGCTTCTGAAATTTTAGATTCATATTTCTGTGTTGCTACAGTTTTATAAATATTTATATTCTTACTCAATGATCTAAGGCAATGAAAAATTCATTGATTAAAGAGAATTAAGGACTGCAAGTTTTGCTGAGAATAACTTTTACACAGTCATTCATTAAACTAACATTTGTTAAGCATATAGTACTAATACATGCTCAATAAATGGTATTGAGAACACAAAGTAAGATATCAGATATAACTTGATTAATATTTCCAGAGAAAGTATGGAAATACGACAGAGGCACTTTGATTTTTAAAGAATTGGATAGAGTCTATGGATTTATGTTTTGGTACAGGAGAGCTACATTTGGGGTGGGAGTTGGGGGAGGACCTTCCTTCAAGTAAAATGTCTTCTGTGGGTTAGAGTCATGGATCAATCACAGGAATGCTTCTCATGAGTTTGGATCCAGGACTGAGAGTTTGCCAATCCTGCTTTTATATGTGATAAAATGGGGTAAAAGACACTGGACAGAACCCAGGAGTCATGGAAGGCAGGGGTGGAGGGACTTCTGCCTGATCCCTTCTTGCTGTCGTTCTTACAGCATTTTTTCAGAGACTTCTTTGCCTTAGCAACTATTTGAGCTTTATATTTTACATCATTTTAATGACATAGTTACATGGTTCCTTCTTAGAGGGGGTCCTTCATCAGTTTGAAGCATTCAGAGTTCAGCATTTATAGGTTCTTTATTGAAAATAAATGTTTTAATATTTTTTACATCTTGTTTCACCAGTCCCTGGGATGACAGATGCTTCTAAAAGTCTCCATTTTCACTATACTTTATTGTTTTCTTGTTCATCTACCAATGATATTTATAGTATTCAATTCATATTGAATTCTTTCAGGTCTGGATTATCTCATTGGAATTGTTTTTTTCTAGTTTCATTCTTTTGCTTGAACAATTTACGATGTGCTTGATGTTAATAGCTGGATTATAAAAATAATCCTAATTTTCTATAACCTTTCTTGAGTTGGGCCACATATGGATTATTTCCAGTTTCTGGCTATTACAAATAAGGCTGCCATGAACACAGTGGAGCACATGTCTTTGTGGTAAGATAGAGTATCTTTTAGGTGTATGCTCAGGAGCAATCTATAGCTGTATCTTCAGGTACAATTTATTTCCAATTTTATGATGAACCACCATATTGATTTCCAGATTGTTTGCACCAGTTTGCAATCCCACCAGCTATGGATGAGTGATCCCCTTTCTCCATAGAAGGATATGCATGGTATGTACTCACTGATAAGAGGATATTAGCCAAAAAGTACAGAATACCCATGATATATAACCACAGAGCCTAAGAATTTAAAAAAGAATCCCACCTAGGAAGGGGGAAAAATAATCATGGGAGGTAGAGGAAGGGAGAGATTTGGATGGAAGAGGCAAGTGGGAGGGAAAGAGGAGGGCAGGATTAGGTGGGTGGGGACAAGAAAGAATCCCAGAGAGCCAGGCGAATGAATGGAAATATGCAGGTGCTGGGTGCAGGGAGTGGGAAAACTTCTAGAAAGTTTCAGAGACCTGGGATGGGGAGGCTCCGAGGACTTAATGTGGGTGACCTTAGACAAAATGCCCAACAGTGGGGATATGGAACATGAAGAGACCACCTCCAGCAGATAGGCAGGACCCCAAGTGGAGGTATTGGAACACCAAGCCAACTACAAATATTTCAAGCCAAAATTGGTCCTGTCTTTAACAAAATGCGGGGGAAAATGGAGCAGTTACTAAATGAGTGGCTGACCAGTGACCTGCGCAACTTGTGATCCATCTCATGGGAGAACACAAAACATAGGCACTATTACTGATGCCACATTGTGCTTGCAGACAGGACCTTAACATGTTTGTCCTCTGAGAGGCTCTACTGGAGGCTGATTGAGACAGATGTACATTCTTACAGCCAGCCATTAAACTGAGGTTGGGGAACCTGAGTGGAAGAGTTAGAGAAAGGATTGAAGGAAAGTAAAGGAGATGGCAACCCCATAGGAAGATCAACTAATCTGCACCCCTGGGATCTCCCAGAGACTAAAGTATTAACTAAAGAGCAAAATGGGCTGCTCTGATACTACTGGCACATATGTAGCAAAGGACAGCCTTGTTTGGCCTCAGTGGGAGAGAATGCACCAAATCCTGTGATGACCTGATGCTCCAGAGAAGGGAGATCACAGGCAGTGGGCACACTCTCAAAGGCAAATCTAGATGGGGGAAAGAACTGAGATGGGGACCTGTAGAGGAGGCAACATTTGGCATGTAAATAAATAAAATAATTAATAATAATAGAACATAAATAAAAAATCTTTCTGTAAATTCAATTAGTGGTTTTGGACCCCTAAATGCTCAGAGATTAAGGCTTTCCTAGTATTAGTCATAATCACGATCTTGATAATACTACGTGCCCTATAAGATCCAGAATGTAAGCACTATATTCATTTGATAAATTTTAGTAGTAACAATACATGTGATACATTTCATGCTTCTCTTTGTGTTTATATATGCAATATATAAGTATGTAGGCATATATGCTTACATTATATTTGGGTATATAAAGCATATATGTTAAATGATATCAGTACAGATCAAAGGCAATAGGTAATAATATATTAGTGCTCTTTTTCTTTGTAGAGCTTGTAACAATTTAAAATTTTTCTACATTTATGAGACTGTACAGAGTATGTCCAAGAGTAAGCATTCATTTCAACAGGTATTTTCTCTCAGGTAAAAAAAATATCAATAGCTTATAAGCAAACATACTACTAATTTCTCTGCCTTGCATCTTCTCTTATGTCCATAGTTAGGGCACCTAGCAGCCCAAAAAATAATTCTATGAGACACTTCTATTCAAACTACATTGGGAGAAGATAATACATATAATATTTAATTCTTAAAGATTAGTCATGGTTCAAGTTTCTGAAGTGAAAAATATTCTTTTGTCATCATAACTCAATAGATACTTTATTTTTTTGAACCCCCAAAAAGTAAACATTCCTGCAGGCTAGTTTGTGGGACTTATTTTAAAAAGAGCTAACTCTGGAAAGATTTTGATTCTCACTACAAACCCAGAATACATGAGTAATCTATTGTACAAGATTGATATTGTATATTATCTATGAGGTCTTTTGGAAATCTGTATCTTAAGGGACCAAGGAAAACTTCTCTTACTTTTGTACATCTGTCTGTGAAATTGCGCATATATGAACATATAAGTTAAAATATTAAACACAAATGGACCTCTTAAATTTCCATCAAAATGTCATTCACCAGCCGAGCAGTGGTGGCATACACCATTAATCCCAGCACTTGTGAGGCAGAGGCAGGCGGATTTCTCTGTTTGATGCCAGACTGGTCTACAGAGTGAGTTCCAGGACAACCAGGTCTACACAAAGAAACCATGTCTTGGAAAAAAAATGTCATTCACCATTGATTATATTTTAATCCTGGCACTACATACTTGTGCCATTCATATATACATACATAATGAACAATATTTTATCAAGAAAGAATTTTCAAATACTAAAATATTATCTCTTTCTGCCTATCTTCAACTAGCAACATAGTTAGCTGGACATTTGTTATGTCTTTAACTTTGTAGAAGATGAAAACCGAGGACTTCATGGGACTTGATGTTGTGTTTATCAAATTCCCAACAATTTTGAATTTTTCTATGGTGTCATAAGACAAAAACATAATTATTGTCAACAAATAGAGCCAATGGGTCTTGCTATTTATTCTTTGTCAGCTCTTGATATTTTTAATTGTTTAGTTACACAAAAAATTTCCTTTTTATTATAAGAAAAATGTATACAAATTCATGGAATTCTTAGGCATCAACTCTGTAGATACATTGATTTTTCACAAATATTACAGAAAATTATAGGTATATGTCCTTGTTTTCTGTTTTTAAAGTTTATTTGTGTTTCACTGTATTAAGATATACTCCAACTTCAGTAAACCCTGAAGTTTTATAACCTACTTTAAAATGCAAAGCATTAAATACTAAAACCCTCATGGACATTTGCTGACTTCTTCTTTTAAACACAAAAAGAATAAAGCCTTCTATGTGATATTATAGATGGAGTGTAAGATTTGCTACTTAAGTAGAATTGAAAAGATATAAGCTTTTCTTATGAAAACGTTTTAAAAAATCAAGGTATAGAGAGCTTAATATGTTTGTAGAAAGCCATTACTTTCATTTATTTTCAGAGCCTTGGGCTTTGATTTAACAAGAGAACACTTTAAGAGTTGTAAATTGAAAGTCTTAAAAGAGGCTGCCATCTGCACCTGGGAGGTAAGGCTGTTCCACAGGCCTCTTTACAAAGGTCCCACCAGGAGAGAGCTGGTCTCCCAAAAGTACAATCACTCCCAGACTGAGAGGTGAGATCTCAACTTTCTCTCCAATAACTCTCCAAAATGGGACTGGCCAGGAGCATGCAAGGGGCACAAAATCAGTGGAGCACCTGGGATACGATCCTTCTAATCACCATCTGTATGCATGTGCTAAGGCTGTTCCACAACCCTCTGTACACAGGTCATACCAGGAGAGGGCTGGTCTCCCAGGAGTACTGACACAGGCTTACAGGCCTGCAGGAGGGACAAACTCCAGCTAGAGACAGCAAGACCAACTGACATGAAAGATAAACAGATGGTGAAAGGCAAGCATAAAAACCTTACCAACAGAAAGTGAGGCTACTTGGTAACAGCAAAACCCAGTAATCCCACCATAGCAAGGCCTGGGTACCCCAACGCACCAGAAAAGCAAGATTTGCATTTAAAACCACTTCTCATGATGATGATAGAGGACATTAAGAAGATACATAATGACCTTAAAGAAATCCAGGGGAACTTAAGTAAACAGGTAGAAGCCCTTAAAGAGGAAACACAAGAAATCCGTTAAAGAAACCCAAGAAACTCAGGATACAATCAAAATACCAAAACTTAAGGAAAATAGGTACAGAAAAGAATTAAGATGTCCAACTTAAAGGGCCAGTAAATATCTTCAAAAAATTATAGAAGAAAACTTCCCTAACCTGAACAAAGATATGCCCATGGACATACAAAAAGCCTACAGAACTCCAAATAGATTGGACCAGAAAAGAAATTCCTCCTGTCACATAAAAACCAAAACACCAACAAAGAAAGAATATTAAAGGCAGTAATGGAAAAAGGTCAAGTAACAAATAAAGGCAGACCTATGAGAATAATACCAGACTTCTTACCAGAGACTATAAAACTTAGAAGATACTAGTCATAAGTACTCTAAAAGAACATGAATTCCAGTCCATATAACCAGCAAAACTCTCAATTACCATCAATAGATGGAGAAACCAAGATATTCCATGACAAAACAAAATTTACACAATATCTTTCCACACATTCAGCTTTACAAAGGATAATAAATGGAAAACTCCAATACAAGGGGGAAACTACACCCTAGAAAAAGCAAGAAAATGATCTTCTTTTAACAAACCAAAAAGAAGATAACCACATAAACATAATTCCACCTCTATCAACAATAATAACAGGAAGCAACAATCACTTTTCCCTAATATCTCTTAATATCAATGGACTCAATTCCCCAATAAAAAGCGATAGACTAACAGACTGCATATATATAAAAAAGACCCAATATTTTGCTGCATACAGGAAATGCACCTAAGTTACAAAGATAGATACTACATCAAAGTAAAAGATTGGAAAACAATTTTCCAAGCAAATGGTCCCAAGAAACAAGCTGGAGTAGCCATTCTAATATGGAATAAAATATATTTTCAACCTAAAGTAATCAAAAAGGATAAGAAAAGACACTTAATATTCATCAAAGGAAACATCTGCCATGAAGAACTCTGTTTTGAATATTTATGCTCCAAATGTAAAGGCACCCCCATTAATAAAAGAAACTTTACTAAAACGCAATGCACACATTGCACCTCACACAATAATATTTGGAGACATCAATATCCCACTCTCATCAATGTTCAGATCATGGAAACAGAAACTAAACATAGAAATAGTGAAACTAACAGAAATTATGAACCAAATGTATTTAAAAGATATCTATAGAACATTTTGTCCTAAAACAAAAGAATATAACTTCTGAGTACCTCATGCTACCTTCTCCAAATTGACCACATAATCAGTCACAAAACAGACTCAACAGATACAAGAAGATTGAAATAATCCTATGCATCCTATCAGATCACCATGGGTAAGGCTGTCTTCAATAACAACAACAACAACAAAACAAAACAAAAATTAGAAAGCCCGCATATACTGGGAAGCTGAAAAACACTCTACTCAAGAGGAGTAGACTGCAGGAAATAATCACTCTCAGGACTGAAATCAACCATGTAAAAACAAGACAAAACAAAAACTATACAAAGAATTAACCAACCAGGAGCTGGTTCTTTGAGAAAAGCAACAAGATAGATTATCCCTTAGCCAGACTAATTAGAGGGCACAGAGACTGTATCCAAATTAATCAAATTAGAAGTGAAAAGGGAGCCATAACAAAAGAAACCAAGGAAATCCAAAAGTCATCAAATCATACTAGAAAAGCCTATACTCAGCAAACACAGAAATCTGGATAAAATGAACAATTTTCTAGACAGGTAACAGCTACAAAACTTGAATCAGGACCAGACGAATGATCTAAACAGTCCCACAATACTCAAAGAAATAGAAGCAGTCATTAATAATGTCCCACCCAAAAACAAAAAGCCAGAACCAGACGGGTTTTGTACAGAATTCTATCAGATCTTCAAAGAAAGCCTGATACTAATAATCTTCAAACTATTACAGAAAATAGAAACAGAAGAAAATCTTCCCATTTCATTCTGTGAAGCCACAATTACTCTGATACAAAACCACATGAAAACCCAACAAAGAAAGAAAACTTCCAATCAATCAGTGTAAAATTACTCAATATCATTCTCACAATGCACAGTGCAAAAAAGAGGCAGCATTTTCAATAAATGGTGCTGGTTTAATTGGGAGTTAGTATGTAGAAGAATGCAAATTGATCCATTCTTATCTCATACAAAGCTCAAGCTCAAGTGGATCAAGGACATCTACATATAACCAGATACACTGAAACTAATAGAAGAAAAAGTAGGAAAGAGCCTGGAGCACATGGGCACAGGGAAAAATTTCCTGAATAGAACACCAATAGCTTATGCTTTAAGATCAAGAATTGACAAATGGAACCTCATAAAATTACCAAGCTACTGTAAGGTAAAGTATACTGTCAATAGGACAAAACAGCAACAAACTGATTGGGAAAAGATCTTTATCAATTGTACATTTGGTAGAGGGCTAATAGCCAATATATACAAAGTACTTAAGAAGTTAGACTCCAAAGAACCAAATAAATCTAGTAAAAAATGGGGTACAGAGCTAAAAAAAAAGAATTCTTAACTGAGAATACCAAATGGCTGAGAAGCACCTAAAGAATTGTTCAACATCTTTAATCATCAGGGAAATGCAAATCAAAACAACTCTGAGATTCTACCTCACACCAGTCAGAATGGCTAAGATCAAAAATTTAGATGACAGCAGGACTGGCAAGGATGTGGAGAAAGAGGAACACTCCTCCAATGCTGGTAGGATTGCAAACTGGAACAACCACTCTGGAAATTAGTCTGGTGGTTCCTCAGAAAACTGGGCATGACACTTCCAGAGGACCCTGCTATACCATTGCTGGGCATATACGCAGAGGATTCCCCAGCAATAGCCAGAAGCTGGAAAGAATTCAGATGTCCTTCAACAGAGGAATGGATACAGAAAATGTAGTACATTTACACAATGGACTACTATTCAACTATTGAAAACATTGAATTTGTGAAATTCTTAGGCAAATAGATGGACCTAGAAAATATCATCCTGAGTGAAGTAATGTAATCACAAAAGAACACACAGGCTATGTACTCGCAGATAAATCGATATTAGCCCAGAAGCTCAGAATATCCAAGATATCATTCACAGACCACATGAAGCTCATGAAGAAGGAAGACCAAAGTATGAATGCTTCAGTCCTTCTTAGAACGGGGAGGAGTTCTCCCCAGTGTAAGCAAATGACAGAAAAGTGGGAGTGGCTAGGTTGGTGAGCAGGGGCAGGGGGAATGGGATAGGGGGTTTTGGGAGGGGAAAAGAGGAAAGATTCTTAAATGAATCATTTGGAATGTAAGCAAAGAACAGAGAAAATTAAAAAAAAGAAAATGAAAAATCTTAGAAGCATAAAAAAAAAAGAATCTTAATTATTCCAGTTGAGTTTTATAATGTTTTTCTTTTTAAATTGAAGTCTTACATATAGAATTCTCTTTCACAGAAATAGAAGCGGAGACCACTAAACAGTAGCAATCCAGTGACTTTAATTTTTCTAGGTAACGAAAACTAACTTTGTATCAGCCTGGCCTCTTATAGTTAGTGCTTGGTTAGCACTAGCTCACCAAATACAGAGATGTGCTTCATTTTCCTCTGTCATTTTAAACATCCTACTAATGGCTGTTCATTTTTTTCATTTTTTATTTTCTATATTCTTTGTTTACATTCCAAATGAATTCCCCTTTTCCAGTTACCTCCTCTCCATAAGCCCTTTTCCCTCCCCCCTGGTCCCCCCTCTACCTCTTCCTGCTTCCCTGTCCTGGTAGTCTCCTACACGGCAGCACTGAGCCTTTCCAGAACCAGGGGCCACTACTTCCTTCTTCTTGGACATCATTTGATATGTGCATTGTGTCTTTGGTATTCCAAGCTTCTAGGCTAATATCCACTTATCAGTGAGTGCATACCTTGGATGTTTTGAGGCTGGGTTACCTCACTTAGGAAGATGTTCTCCAGCTTCATCCATTTGTCTAAGTATTTCATGAATTAATTGTTTCCAATGGCTGAATAGTACTCCATTGTTTATATATATCACATACTTTTTCTTTTTTTTATTTGATATATTTTTTATTTACATTTCAAATGATTTCCCCTTTTCTGGTCCCCCACTCCCTGAAAGTAACATAAGCCCCCTTCCCTCCCCTGTTCTTCCACCCACCCCTTCCCACTTCCCTGTTCTGGTTTTGCCTTATACTGCTACACTTAGTCTTTCCAGAACCAGGGGCCACTCCTCCATTCTTCTTGTACCTCATTTGATGTGTGGATTATGTTTTGGGTATTCCAGTTTTCCAGGCTAATATCAACTTATTAGTGAGTGCATACCATGATTGATCTTTTGAGACTGGGTTACCTCACTTAGTATGATGTTCTTCAGCTCCATCCATTTCCCTAAGAATTTCATGAATTCATTGTTCTAATGGCTGAGTAGTATTCTATTGTGTATATATACCACATTTTTTGCATCGATTCTTCTGTTGAGGGATACCTGGGTTCTTTCCAGCTTTTGGCTATTATAAATAGGGCAGCTATGAACATAGTGGAGCATATATCCTTATTACATGCTGGGAATCCTCTGGGTATATGCCCTGGAGTGGTATAGCTGGATCTTTCAGAAGTGACATGCCCAGGTTTCTGAGGAACCGCCAGACTGATTTCCAGAGTGGTTGTACCAATTTGAAACCCCACCAGCAGTGGAGGAGTGTTCCTCTTTCTCCACATCCTCACCAACACCTGCTGTCTCCTGAGTTTTTAATCTTAGCCATTTTGACTGGTGTAAGGTGAAATCTCAGGGTTATTTTGATTTGCATTTCCCTGATGACTAATGAAGTTGAGCATTTTTAAAGATGTCCAGCCATCCGATATTCTTCAGGTGAGAATTCTTTGTTTAACTCTGTACCCCATTTTTAATAGGGTTATTTTATACCACATTTTTTATCCATTCCTCCATTGAGGGACATCTGGGTTCTTTCTAACTTTGGGCTATTATAAATAGGGCTGCTATGAACATAGTGGAACATGTGTCCTTATTAAATGCTGGGGAATCTTCTGGGTATATGCCCAGGAGTTGTATAGCTGGGTCCTCAGTAGTATCATACCCAGTTTTCTGAGGAATCGCCAGACTGATTTTCAGAGTGGTTGTACCATCTTGCAGTCCCACCAGCAGTGGAGGAGTGTTCCTCTTTCTCCACACCCTCACCAACACTTGCTGTCTCCTGTGTTTTTAATCTTAGCCATTCTGATCGGTGTGAGCTGAAATCTCAGGGTTGTTTTGATTTGCATTTCCCTAATGACTAATGATGCTGAACATTTCTTAAGGTGCTTCTCAGCCATTCGAAGTTCTTCAGGTAAAAATTCTTTGTTTAGCTCTGTACCCCATTTTTAATAGGGTTATATGGCTCTCTGGAGTCTAACTTCTTGAGTTCTTTGTATATATTGGATATTAGTCCTCTGTCGGATGTAGGGGTGGTAAAGATCTTTTCCCAATTTGTTGGTTGCCATTTTGTCCTTTTGACAGTGTTCTTTGTCTTACAGAAACTTTGCAATATTATGAGGTACCATTTGTCAATTCTTGATCTTAGAGCATAAGCTATTGGTTTTCTGTTCAGGAAATTTTCACCTGTGCCCATGTGCTCAATGCTCTTCCCCAGTTTCTTTTCTATTAGTTTCCGTGTGTCTGATTTTATGTGGAGGCCCTTGACCCATTTGAAGTTGAGCTTAGTACAAGGAAATAAGAATGGATCGATTTGCATTCTTCTGCATGATGACCTCCAGTTGTACCAGCACCATTTGTTAAAAAGACTATCATTTTTTCCACTGGATGGTTGTTGGTCCTTTGTCGAAGATCAAGTGACCATGGGTGTTTGGTTTCATTTCTGGGTCTTCAACTTTATTCTGTTGATTTACTTGCCTGTCACTGTACCAATACCATGTAGTTTTTAACACTATTGCTTTGTAGTACTGCTTGAGATCAGGATACTGATTCCCCCAGAAGTTCTTTTACTGTTGAGAATAATTTTAGCTATCTTGTGTTTTTTGTTATTCCAGATGAATTTGAGAATTGCTCTTTCTAACTTTATGAAGAACTGAGTTGGGATTTTGATGGGAATTGCATTGAATCTGTATATTGCTTTTGGCAAGATGGCCATTTTTACTATATTAATCCTGACAATCCACAAATATGGAAGATTTTTTCATGCTGTTCATTTAAATTAGGCATGTACTCAATTTCTCCCACAGGGGATGAAACATAGGAAGAAGTCCTCTTCCATATGCCTGGGATTGGAAAAGAAAGGTGTAAGGGGTTGGCACAAGAGAAACTATAGTCATGTAGTACATGAAACATTGAGAAAACAGCAAAAGTCAGGACTGACTTGAAAGACCTCTTAAACAGAGAAACCTCTCAGTTTTGCTGGGACTGATCCTCTGTAATAAACAGGATATAAAGTGCATATCATTGTAAGTTATATCAGAATTCATCCCTGATTCTTGGGTAGTGTTCACAATAATGATATCAATAAAGAAGTCATTATATGCTAAGTATGTAAGTGATCTTTACTCATTTTATGAAAAAATGCACAGTGAAAAGAATCAATAAAGTTCTTAACTTAGGGTTTGTGCAACAAATAGGATACTTTATTTACATAGTCAGAATTAGTTAATGAAATTACTCTTGAAAATCAGAAAAATACAGCAAGTTTACTAATTACTCTATTGTATGCCAACCCGGCCAGGGGGTCATTTGCCCTGCAGACTGTGCAGCACTTGCAGAGGTGCACCACCATCTTCACTACAGAATGCCAGAGAGTTCTAACAGACAAAGCCAACTAGCAGACATAGCCTGAAGCTAACATCGATTGGGTCTAACCCTGTCAGACTTTTGCCTGCACCCAGGCCCTGGGCAGCTCTGTGGGCCATCTGTGCTCCAACCCAGTTGGGGGGTCTTTTGCCCTGCAGACTGCCCAGCACTTTCAGGGGAGCACCTTGCCATCTTGGCTACTTGACAGAACAAGTTAGCAGACATAACCCGAGGCTGAAATCCCTTGGACCTAAGCCTGTCAGGCTTTTACCTAGACTCAGGGCCTGGGCAGCTTGGTGGGCCATTTGTGCACCAAACCAGTTGGGGAATTTTTTGCCCTGCAGAGGGATCAGTACTTGGAAAAGGTCCCCAGAGCATCCACCATCATTAATCCCTGAAGGAGCAGACAAGGCAATACCAGGTTCACAGAGACAACTTGGGGCAGGACACACTAGGGCTCCAAGGGCCCCCAAGAGGAGGGCAACACATCAGCAATCTGTGTCAGGGGAAACCCAGTCATCCAGAGGTGCTGAAATAGCCTTACAGGGTCACAGGAGGTTCAAATACCAGCCAGTGACAACAAGACCAACTAACACCAGAAATAACAAGATGGCAAAAGGCAAATGTAGGAACATTACTAACCAAAATCTAGGCAATATGGCAGCATCTGAACCCAATTCTCTAACAACAGCAAGTCCTGGATACCCCAACACACCAGAAAAAAAAGATTTGGATTTAAAATTACTGGTCATGATGCTGCTAGAGAAACACAAAAAGGACATAAATAAATCTCTTAAAGAAATACAAGGGAACATGAATAAGTTAGAAGCTCTTCCAATGGAAACACAAAAATCACTTAAAGAAATTGAGGAGAATAGGGTCAACAGATAGAAGACAATAAAGGGGAAATGCAAATATCACTTAAAGAAATGCAGGAGAACTTGAGTCAACACGCAGAAGTCATGAAAGAGGAAACACAAAAATCTATTAAAGAATTACAAGAAAACACAAACAAACAAATGAAGGAACTGAGCAAAATCATCCTGGATCTAAAAACAGAAGTAGAAACAACTACCAAATAACAAAGGGAGACAACTTTGGGGATAGAAAACCTTGGGAAGAAATCAGGGGCCATAGATGAAAATATCAACAACAGAATACAAGAGATGGAAGAAAGAATCTCAGATGCTGAAGATACCATAAACATCATTGAATCAACAGTCAAAGGAAATGCAAAATGCAAAAAGCTTGTAACCCAAAACATCCAGCAAATCCAGGACACAATGAGAACAAACGTAAGAATTACAGGTATAAATGAGAGTGAAGATTTACAACTTCAGGGCCAGCAAATATCTTCAACAAAATTCTGGAAGAAAACTTCCCTAACCTAAAGAGAGAGATGCCCATGAATATACAAGGAGCCTATAGAACTCCAAACAGACAGGACCAGAACAGAAATACCTCCTGTCACATAATAATCACATCCCCAAATGTACTAAACAAAGAAAGAATATTAAAGGCAGTAAGAGAAAAAGGCCAAGTAACATATAAAGGAAGACCTATCAGAATTCCACCAGATTTCTCACCAGAGACATGAACACTAAAAGAGCCTGGGCAGATCTCATGCAGACTCTAAGAGAAAACAATTGTCAGCCAAGACTACTGTACCCAGCAAAACTGTCAATCACCATAGATGGAGAAACCAAGATATTCCATGACAAAACCAAATTTACACAATATATTTCCTCAAACCAGCCCTACGAAGAATAACAGGAGGAAAACTCCAATACAAGGAGGGAAACTACACCCTGGAAAAAGCAAGATAGTAACCTTCTTTCATCAAACCCAAAAGACGATAACCACTCAAATATGAAAATAACATCAAAAAAGACTTTAAGTAATAATCACTATTCCTTAATATCTCATAACATCAATGGACTCAATTCCCCAATAAAAAGAAATAGACTAAAAGATTGGACAAGAAAACAGGACCCTACATTTTGCTGCATACAGGAAACACACCTCAGTGTCAAAGACGAAAACTACCTTAGTGTAAAAGGCTGGAAGACAATTTTATAAGCAAATGGTCTTAGGAAATGAGCCAGAGTAGCCATTCTAATATCAGATAAAATTGACTTTCAACCTAAAGTCATCAAAAGAGACAAAGAAGGACACTTCTTGCTGGTCAAAGGAAAAATTCACCAAGAAGAACTGTCAATTCTGAGCATATATGCTCCAAATGCAAGTTTCCTCATTCGTAAAAGAAACTTTATTAAAGCTCAAAGCACACATTCCACCTAACACAATAATAGTGGGTGACTTCAACACTCCACTCTCCTCAATGGACCAATCAAGAAAACAGAAACTAAACAGGGACACAGTAAAACTAATTGAAGCGTTGGACCAATTGGATTTAACAGATATATATGTATCTTTTTCTCAGCACTTCATAGTACCTTCTCCAAAATTGACAATATAATTGGTCACAAGAGAGACCTCAACAAATATAAGAAGATCAAAGTAGTCTCATGCCTCTTATCAGATCACTATGGATTAAGAGTGGTCTTCAATAGCAACAAAAACAACAGAAAGCCCACATGCACATGGAGGCTGAACAACACTCTACTTGATGATACCTTGGCCAAAGAAGAAATAAAGAAAGAAATTGAAAAAGTTTTAGAATTTAATGAAAATGAAAGCACAATATACCCAAATCTATGGGACAAAATCAAAGCAGTGCTAAGAGGAAAACTCATAGCCCTGAGTGCCTCCAAAAAGAAACTGGAGAGAGCATACACTAGAAGCTTAATGGCACATGTGAAAGCTCTCGAGCAAAAAGAAGCTAATTCATCCAGGAGGAGAAGAAGACAGGGAATCATCAAACTCAGGGATAAAATCAATCAAGTGGAAACAAAGAGAACCATACAAAGAATCATCAAAACCAGTAGCTGGTTCTTTGAGAAAATCAACAAGAGAGATAAACCTTTAGCCAGACTAACAGACACAGTATTCAAATTAACAAAATTAGAAATGAAAAGGGAGATATAACAACAGAAACTGAGGAAATTTAAAGTCATCAGATCATACTACAAAAGCCTATACTCAAAACAACTGAAGAATCTGGAGGAAATGGACAATTTCCTAGAGAGATACCAAATAACAAAATTAAGTCATGATCAGATAGATCATCTAAACAGTCCCATAACCCCTAAAAAAATGGAAGAGGTCATGGAAAGACTTCAAACCAAAAAAAAGCACAGGACCAGATGATTTCAGTGCAGAATTCTATCAGACCTTTAAGGCAGACCTAACACCAATACTCTTCAAACTATTCCACAAAATAGAAACAGAAGGGCCACTACCCAACTCTTTCTGTGAAGCCACAATTATGCTGATACCAAAACCACACAAAGATCCAACAAAGAAAGAGAACTTCAGACGAATTTCCCTTTTGAATATCGATGCAAAAATACTCCATAAAATTCTTGCCAACTGAATCCAGGAACACATCAAAATTATCTTTCACCATGATCAAATAGGCTTCATCCCAGGGATGCAGGGATGGTTCAATATGAGGAAATCCATCAATGCAATCCACTACATAAACAAACTCAAAGAAAAAGAAGACATGATCATTTCATTAGATGCTGATAAAGCATTTGACAAAATTCAGCATCCTTTCATGCTAAAAGTCTTGGAAAGAAAAGACTTCAAGGCCCATAACTAAACATAGTAAAAGCAATATACAGCAAATCGGTGGTAGCCAACATCAATCCGAATGGAGAGAAACTTGAAGCAATTCCACTAAAATCAGGGACTAGAAAAAGCTGTTCCCTCTCTCCATATCTTTTCACTATTATACTTGAGGTACTAGCTAGAGCAATTAGACAACATAAGGAGTTCAAAGGGATACAAATTGGAAAGGAAAAAGTCAAACTATCACTATTTGCAGATGATGTGATAGTATACTTAAGTGACCCAAAAAACACCAGAGAACTCCTACAGTTGATAAGCAACTTCAGCACAGTGGTAGGTTATAAAATCAACTCAAGTAAATCAGTAGCCTTTCTATACTCAAAGGATAAGCAGGCTGAGAGAGAAATTAAGGGAATGACCCCCTTCATAATAGCCACAAACAATATAATGTACCATGGTGTGCCTCTGACCAAACAAGTGGAAGATCTGTTGACAAGAACTTCAAGTCTCTGAAGTAGGAAATGAAAGAAGACCTCAGAAATTGGAAAAATCTGCCATGCTCATGGATTGGCAGTTTTAATGTAGTTAAAATGGCCATCTTGCCAAAAGCAATATACAGATTCAATGCAATACCCATCAAAATACCAGCTAAGTTTTCCATAGAGTTAGAAAGAGCAAATCTCAAATTCATCTGGAATAACAAGAAACCCAGGATAGCTAAAACTATTCTCAACAGCAATAGAATTTCTGGGGGAATCAGTATCCAGGACCTTAAGCAATACTACAGAACAATAGTTTTAAAAACTGAATAGTATTGGTACAGTGACAGGCAGGGAGATCAATGGAATAGGATTGGAGATCAAGAAATGAACCCACACACCTATGGCCACTTGATCTTTGACAAAGGAGCTGAAAACATCCAGTGGAGAAAAGATAGCATTTTCAACAAATGATGCTGGTTCAATTGGAGGTCAGCATGCAGAAGAATGTAAATTGATCCATCCTTATCTCCTTGTACTGAGCTCAACTCCAAGTGGATCAAGGACCTCTACATAAAGCCAGACATATTGAGACTAATAGAAAAGAAACTTGGGAAGACCCTTGAGGACACTGGTACAGGGGGAAAGTTCCCGAATATAACACCAATAGCTTATGCTCTAAGATCAAGAATTGACAAATGGGACCTCATAAAATTACAAAGTTTCTGTAAGGCAAAGGACACCATCAAAAGGACAAATCGGCAACCAACAAATTGGGAAAAGATCTTCAGCAATCCTTCATCTGACAGAGGGCTGGTATCGAATATATACAAAGAACTTAAGAAGGTAGACCGCAGAAAACCAAATAACCCTATTAAAAATGTGGTACAGACCTAAACAAAGAATTTTTACCTGAAGAACTTCGGATGTCTGAGAAGCATCTTCAAAATTGTTTAACATCATTAGTCATTAGGGAAATACAAATCAAAATAACCCTGAGATTTCACCTCATACCAGTCAGAATGGCTAAGATTAAAAGCTCAGTAGACAGCAGGTATTGGTGAGTATGTGGAGAAAGGAACACTCCTCCTCTGCTCGTGGGGTTGCAAATTGGTACAACCACTCTGGAAATCAGTCTGGGGGTTCCTCAGAAAGCTGGGCAAGTCACTTCGGAGGACCCTGCTATACCACTCCTGGGCATATACCCAGAGGATTCCCCAGCATGCAATAAGGATACATGCTCCCCTCTTTTCATAGCAGCCCTATTCATATTAGCCAGAAGCTGGAAAGGCCCCAGATGTCTGTCAACAGAAGAATGGATACAAAAAAATGTGGTATACATACACAATTGAGCCAGTAGAAACAATGATATCATGAAGCTCTTAGACAAATGCATGGGGCTGGAGAACATCATCCTAAGTGAGGTAACCCAGTCTCAAAAGAACACTCATGGTATGCACTCACTTATAAGTGGATATTAGCCTAGAAACTTGGAATACCCAAGACATAATCCATATATCAAATGATGTCCAAGAAGATTGGGGGAGTAGCCCCTGCTCCTGGAAAGGCTCAGTGCAGCAATGTAGGGCAATACCAAAACAGGGAAGTGGGAAGGGGTGGATGGGGGAATAGGGGGAGGGATGAGGGCTTATGGGACTTTCAGGGAGTGGGGATCCAGGAAAGAGGAAATCATTTGAAATGTAAATAAAAATATATTGAATAAAAAAATCTACTGAACTCTTCTTCATTCTATGCATGTGATTGACAAAGGAGAGCATATTCTTTAATTAAAATGACATAAACTAGCCATGTTATCCAAACAAATAGGAGCTAAAAATACTAGAGAATTTTTGGATCTTATAAAACAAGTAGTCATCTCACATTTTGGATAAATGAGATGATAAAATATACAAAAAAATCTACTTAATTTTGCGGGCTCTGTTTTTATTTGTGAGAAGCCACTAGGTGACAGTGTAACTTTAGAACAAAATGAACAACCTTTTCTGAATTCATAATAACTCTCAGGTTGAGAATTTATTCTAAAATAGTAATTTGATAATTATACATTTGCTTTGAAAGACAACAAAAATTACCGCTTACAGAATAACTTCCAGGTGGGACAGCTTTCTACAAAGCCCCACCATAATAATACCTGCTTGCTTTTCTGAGGTTCAATTCAGAAAAATGTAACTTTTCTTTTTTCTGTCTTTTTTCTTTCCTTCTAATTCTGGTGAAAGGCCTCAGCAAGTTTTTGATTTGTTTTGTTTTTTTTTTTGTTTGTTTGTTTTGATACCGCTGGTCTTCCTTATAGTTTTTATGAAACCTTCCTCCTCTTCTATAACACAGATGCTAGACAAGATCCATGCCCAACATTTAAAAGGTATGATTTGCTCCCCTCTTCTCTCCTTTCCCCAGCTGCCAGGATTTATAGTTCTCCTTCACTTTGTTTTTCTCTCAAACTGCAACAAAATATCTCTTAATTAAAAATATTACTTCCACATGAGAAACTAAAAGGATGAAATATTTGTTCTTTTCTCAATAAACACATTCTCTATCTTCACAGCATCAAAGGAGTTAGAATGGAATATTTTCTATCGTACAACAAATAAACCTCATACAAACAAGTCTCTATTGCCTTAGATGACTATTAATTATTTCTAGATATTGCTTTTTCATTTAGGTATTTTAGTCTGTCTTCATTTGCCACACATCTATATAGTAAAAAACAGAATATTATTCCCCTCTCATCTACTTATTTTGCACAAAAGTAAAACTAAAACAAACACCATTTCCTTCATTTACATACACAATAATATTTTATGATTATTTTGGCAGCTTAAGTCTTATTGAAAAATGTAGACTATTTGGATTAATAGTTGGTATTTACTCTTTGTAGAAATCTCAGAGATCTTGCCGGAATTCCTTTCTCTTGTAGAACCTGGGATGTGTAGTGTAACTCACGGATATATATGCAATGCTAAAACAGACATACATATATGTAATAAAGCAATCAGTTGGTATTTGACCAGGTTCCTGGAAAGTAGTCTGAAATATCTGAGAACTTCCAATGTATTGACCATTCTTTATTTTTTTATTGTGGTCTTTATGGTGACATATGCCAGTTCTTCCATTGTTGACACTAACATATGTAGTATTTGTGATGGAGAGCTAAGTACTACAGAAAGACAAATGTGTCATTAGAAAAATCAAGAGTTTCAATCATTCAGAATTAGTTAATCCTAGGGAGAGGAAGAGAGCTGGGCAACAAGCTCCAATTTACTCCCAGTAATTCAGTCAGTAGCGAGCACAGTGAACCATCCCCCAAGCCTCTGCTTAGAAAATGTGGGTCAGATTCCTGGTTATACTCTTACATACTAAAAAGAGACTCTTCTTGAAGAGATGACAGCATCATTTACAAAGTCTTTCCTGACCTTTCCCAATTCTCTTTTTGGTTGGTTCTGTTGCATATCTCCTTGTAATAGAAAAATTGTAGCCATAAGGATAACATTTTCTTTAGTTCTATGATCTTGAGATAATTATCAAATGTGAGGATGAAGTGGGGTCTTCTGAATTTTTAGGTAGTATGACATAAACTAGGGCAGCTTAGATACTGCTAAGATTGTGGCTGGTATCTGAAGTAAGGGAGTGTTAAATGGGACTTGCCCTTAACCTCAAGTTTGGCAAGCCTACAAGATACCAGATTGAAAATTCCACACTTCAAATTATTAAAATATAATTTGATTGGTACTTCAGCTATTTCTCAAAATCATCATTTAATTCTCCTTCAAAATTCCCTCAGGCATTGGTGATACCTGCCTATGAATAGCTCTTTTCAATTAATCACTCTATCAACTCTATCTCTCAAAAATAATAAGCTATCTTGTGATTCACATATGAAAATATTGATATGAAAGCTGACAATTTGAGTGAAATAGAATCTTTTGCAAGGTGAGTGGATTGTGGCATCTCATTGTTGTACTAATGTCTGTTCTTTTTCATGATTTTCCATCATGAGAAAAAGTGTCATATTGAGAAGCAAGAAGTTGAGAGAAATAAAGTATTTTAGGGCAGATCCATATGAGTGTGGAGAGGAGACCAGATAATCTGACAGAAATGACAATATTAGACCACCGTTTTATTTTCTGTCTGTGGTAAAGACAAAGGCAACTTGCATTCCTTTGATATGATATGAAGCATTCCTTCTATTCTATTATCTTGATAATGTTTTCAGCTCTTACTAATTGGCAGTGGAATTATTGGCGACACTATGTCTATTGTTATCCTTTCATTATTGTAATGCACTGAGGGAAGCATATATGGCAATTGTATACTTTACTATGGTGGCACAGCAAAGAGAACAATTGTAGGTCTGTCACCTTCTATAGCTGAAATATTCTTCTTTTCCTTTTTCTCAGGTCTTGTGTATTATTTAAATTTTTAATAATGAATAATTTTCTCTTAAGCAAACACTCAGGTTTTGTTGCTTTGTTTGTTTGTTTGTTTGTTTTTACTACAGCCAGTACTCTTGACACATAGGGGATTCAGAATATTACTTTGTGTGTAATGGTAAGAAAATGTCTTAAAATAAAATATTCTCTGTTAGTAAGTCTCCTACATAAGAGTGTTCTCATGAAGACCAAAGTAGATATAGATTAAAGCAGAATATTTAAATGGCCCTAACAATACCATCATTCCTGGCATGCATGAATGAATAAGGGTCAGCAAGGACATTGTAGTCAAAGGTACTGTGTACAAAGGTACACAGTAAATGGTACTTGCCCTTTGAAGTTAGAAAAAACCAGGTTCTAACTGGGCAATGTTGGTATACGCCTTTAATCCCAGCACTTGGGAGGCAGAGGCAGGTAGATTTCTGAGTTTGAGGCCAGCCTGGTCTACAGAGTGAGGTCCAGGACAGCCAGGGCTACACAGAGAAATCCTGTCTCAAAACAAAAACAAAAACAAAAAAAAACAATAACAAAAACAAAAAAAACCAAACAGGTTCCAATATGTTTCAGTCTAAAGCAAAGAAGTGAGGGTTAAGTCAAAGTATGTGTATGTGGATAAAATCATTATTTTACTATCTGAAAAAACTTTATTAAAGAGCTAGTATATCCACCACTAAAAAATAGAACATCATAAAATAGAAGGTGAGATTTTATATATAGGCAGTAATTTCTCTTTAATGATATTCTATTTAGAAAGTATTATTTAAGGGGAAATGTAACTGAAAAATCTTATGGAATATAGACTACATTTTTTGGTCATTTTGTGTATTTATCAGCATAGATAACTGAAAAATATCAATATTGATAAGTAAGCATTGTGAATATAAATATTCCTTTAAGTAAACTTTGTATAACACTGTTACCATGTGGCAAATCTGGCACCATCAGTATCTTGGATCTTAAAATAATGAAGAATCTCAACCCCATCTAGCTCTACTGACTCAGATCATGTGTATGCACAATATCCCAATGCAATTTGTATTAGAAGTATTAGTGTAGAATAGAGAGCAAATATTTTATTGAGTCCAAATCTCCTGGTTTCTAAGCTACTCTTTACAAGTCAATAAGTCACTTTTAGAACATGAATTAATTGCTTAGTTCACTAGAATTTATTTAATGTAGTATAGGTCTAGGCTAAAGGAATTAATTAAACTGACAAGTTATATTGCAGGTTGAAGCTATGTGGTCATTTGAATTAATCTTCAGAATCAAATCTAGGCAATTAATGTACTTTGAGCAAAGTTAGCCTCCTTAGATCATGGCATAGAGAATAAAATGAATAAAAACTATAATGTACTGATTTTAAACATTAGGACTCTATGCAGATATGAAAAATTCAGTGTAGTAAGAGTAGAAACTATTTTTGTAAACCATTAATATCTTTATTTAATTGGCTTTTCCTGGAAGGTCATAACTTCTCCTATATTTTTATTTTTTATTTTTTTACACTCCAGATTTTATTTGCCCACCCTCCAAACACCCTCCAACTGTTTCACATCCCATACCTCTTCCCAAATCTCTGTCTCCATGAGGATGCCCACTCCCACCCTCATCCCACCCCTGCCAGAGCCTTACAGATACAGAGGCAGATGCTAGCAATCAACCATTGGATTGAGTTCAGGTTCCCCAAAAGAGTAGTTGGAGGGAGGACTGGAGGAGCTGAAGGGGTTTACAGCCTAATGGGTCCACCAACCAGACCCTCCAAGGGCTCCCAGGGACTAAACCATCAACCAAGGGGAACACATGGTTCCAGCCATAATTGTGGCAGAGAAATGCCTTGTTGTGGCATCTGTGGGAGGAGAGGTCCTTGGTCCTATGAAGGCTAGATAGATGCCCCAGCATGAGGAAATCAAGGGGGGGTTGGTGGGAATAGGTTAGGTAGAGGGACATCTTGGAGGAAAGGGGAAGAAGGATGGGTTAGGGATTTTCTGGGATGGGGGAAACCAGTAAAGGGTATAACATTTGAAATGTAAATGAAGAATATATTAATAAAAAAATCATCCCACCTAGCTCCTAAATTCCCTGGGGCCTCCAGTCTCTTGAGGGTTAGGTATATCATCTCTGATTGAACTTCGGCTGTATATGTGTTGGGGGCCTCATATTAACTGGTGTATGCTGCCCATTTGGTGGTCCAGTGTTTGATAGATCTCGGGGATCTAGATTAATTGAGACTGCTGGTCCTCCTACTGGGCCGCCCATCTTGTCAGCTTCTTTCTGCCTTTTCCTAGTTTAACCACGGGGGTCAGCAGCTTCTGCCTATTGCATGAATCTGCATCTGACTTTTTTTTTAAATTATTATTCGATGTATTCTTTATTTACATTTCAAATGGTTTCCCATTTTCTGGGTTCCCACTCCACACAAGTCCCATAAGCCCTCTTCCCTCCCCCTGTTCCTCCATCAACTCCTTCCCACTTCCCTGCTCTGGTATTCCCCTATACTGTTGCATTGAGTCTTTCCAGAACCAGGGGCCACTCCTCTGTTCTTTTTGGACATTATTTAATATGTAGATTATTTCTTGGGTATTCCAAGTTTCTAGGTTATTATCCACTCATCAGTGAGTGCATACCATGACTGATCTTTTGAGACTGGGTTACCTCACTTAGTATGATGTTCTCCAGCTTCATCCATTTTTCTACGAATTTCATGAATTCATTGTTTCTAATGGCTGAATAGTACTCCAATGTGTAAATATACTACATTTTTTGTATCCATTCCTCTGTTGAGGGACACCTGGGTTGTTTCCAGATTCTGGCTACTACAAATAGGGCTGCTATGAACATAGTGGAGCATGTGTCCTTATTACATGCTGGGGAATCCTCTGGGAATATGCCCAGGAGTGGTATAGCAGGGTCCTCTGGAAGTGCCATGCCCAGTTTTCTGAGGAACTGCCAAACTGATTTCCAAAGTGGTTGGACCATCTTACAATCCCACCAGCAGTGGAGGAGTGTTCCTCTTTCTCCACATCCTCACCAGCACCTGCTGTCTCCTGAGTTTTTGACCTTAGCCATTCTGACTGGTGTGAGGTGAAATCTCAGGGTTGTTTTGATTTACATTTCCCTAGGCCCATATCTAAACATAGTAAAAGCAATATACAGCAAACCAGTAGCCAACATCAAACTAAATGGAGAGAAACTTGAAGCAATCCCACTAAAATCAGGGACTAGACAAGGCTGCCCCCTCTCTCCATATCTTTTTAATATAGTTCTTGAAGTCCTAGCTAGAGCAATTAGACAACATAAGGAGGTCAAAGGGATACAAATTGGAAAGGAAGAAGTCAAACTATCACTATTTGCTGATGATATGATAGTATACTTAAGTGACCAAAGAAACTCTATTAGAGAACTCCTACAGCTGATGAACAACTTCAGCAAAGTGCCTGGCTACAAAATCAACTCAAGCAAATCAGTAGCCTTTCTATACTGAAAGGATAAGCAGACTGAGAAAGAAATTAGGGAAATGACACCCTTCACAATAGCCACAAACAGCATAAAGTATCTTGGGGTGACTCTAACCAAACAAGTGAAAGACCTATATGACAAGAATGTCATATCTCTGAAGAAGGAAATCGAAGAAGATCTCAGAAAATGTAAAAATCTTCCATGCTCATGGATTGGCAGGATTAATATAGTTGAAATGGCCAAAGGCAATCTACAGATTCAATGCAATCCCCATCAAAATTCCAACCCAGTTCTTCATAGCGCTAGAAAGAGCAATGCTCAAATTCATCTGGAATAACAAAAAACCCAGGACAGCTAAAACTATTCTCAACTGTAAAAGAACTTCAGGGGGATTCAGTATCCCAGACCTCAAACTTTACTGCAGAGCAATAGTGATAAAAACTGCATGGTATTGGTACAATGTCAGGCAAGCGGATCAATGGAATAGGATTGAAGACCCAGAAATGAACCCACACACCTATGGTCACTTGATCTTTGAAAAAGGAGCTGAAAGCATCCAGTGGAAAAAAGATAGTCTTTTCAACAAATGGTGCTGGTTCAATTGGAGGTCAGCATGCAGAAGAATGCGAATTGATCCATTCTTATCTCCTTGTACTAAGCTCAACTCCAAATGGATCAAGGACCTCCACATAAAACCTGACACACTGAAACTAATAGAAAAGAAACTGGGGAAGACCCTTGAGGACATGGACACAGGGGGAAAGTTCCTGAATAGAATACCAATAGCTTATGCTCTAAGATCAAGAATTGCATTTGACTCTTTAAGCTACTTGATTAGTCATCCTGAGTGCAGTCATGCTAAGTCATTTTGTGAGTGCTCCATAGCCTCAGTAATAGTTTCATGCCTTGGGACTACCCCTTGAGCTGAATCCCACTTTGGGCCTGTCGCTGAATCTTCCTTTCCTCCATTTCTATGCCTGCAATTCTTTCAGACAGAAACAATTATGGGTCAGAGTTTTTACTGTGGCGTGGTAACCACCTCCCTTGATGTCCTGTCTTCCTGTTGGAGGTGGGCTCTATAAGTTCCATCTTCCTAGTTTCTGGCATTTCATCTAAAGTACCTTCCTTTGAGTCTCTTACTTCCCAAGTATCTGGTACATTCTTCAGGGTCCCCCAACCTCCTACCTCAGGAGGTTGCCTGCTTCAATTCTTTCTGCTGCCCTCAGGACTTCAGTCCTTTTCCCTCACCCAATACCAGATCAGGTTCACCTCTTCCTCCCAAATCCCTGTCCACTTTCCTTCCCAGACCCCTCTCTTCGTCCCCACTTGTGATTGCTTTTTTTCTTCCCTGCAAAATGAGACTGAGGTATCCTCACTTGGGCCCTTCAGCTTGTTGACCTTTTTGAGTTCTGTGGACTGTATCTTGGGTATTCTATAATTTTTTGTGTGTGGCTAATATCCACTTATTAATGAGAATATACCATCATTCCATGCATGTCCTTTTGGGTCTGAGTTAGCTCACTCAGGATACTTTCTAGTTCCATCCATTTTCCTGCAAAACTTAGGATGTCCTTGTCCTTAATATCTGGGTAGTATTCTGTTGTGTAAATGAGTCACATTTTCTGTATCCATTCTTCTGTCACAGGACAGCTGGGTTGTTTCTATCTTCTGGCAATCACAAATAAGGTGGCTATGAACAGTGGAACAGGTGCTCCTGCGGCATAGTGGGGAACATTTTGGGTATATTCCCAAGAGTGGTGTTGCTTGTCTTCGGGTAGATATATTTCAATAATCTGAGGAACCTCCTGATTGATTTCCAGAGTGGTTGTACCAGTTTGCAATCCTACCACCAATGAAGGAATGTTCCTCTTTCCCCACATCCTCTTCAACTTATGCCCTTTAGTTAGTTTGGCTAGGGGTTTATTTATCATGTTGATTCTCTCAAAGAACCAGCCTTCGGGTTTGTTGATTCTTTGTATAGTTCTCTTTGTTTCTATTCGGTGATTTAGGCTCTGAGTTTTACTATTTCCTGCTGTCTACTCCTCTTAGGTGAGTTTGCTTCTTTTTGTTCTAGAGCTCTCAGGTGTGCTGTTAAGTTGTTGGTGTAAGATCTCTCCAGTTTCTTTACCAAGGCCCTTAGAGCTATGAATTTTCCTCTTAACACTGCTTTCATTGTGTCACATAAATTTGGGTATGCTGTATTTGCAGTTTCATTAAATTCCTGGAAGTCTTCAATTTCTTTATTTTTTTCCCTGACCAAGTTATCATTGCATAGAGAATTGTTCAGTTTCCATGTATATGTGGGCTTTCTGGGTTTTTTTTTTGTTGCTGTTATTGAGGCCTAAGGCCATGGTGATATGATAGGATGCATGGAATTATTTTAATCTTCTTAAATCAGTTGGGGTTGTTTTGTGACCAATTATATGGTCCGTTTTGGAGAAGATACTGTGAGGTGCTGAGAAGAAAGTATATTCTTTTGTTTTAGGGTGACATGTTCTGTTAAATTCATTTGGTTCATAACCTCTATCAGTTTCACTATGTCTCTGTTTAGTTTCTGTTTCAATAACCTGTCCATTGGTGAGAGTGGGATATTGAAATCTCACACTATTATTGTGTGGGGTCAATGCTTGTTTTGAGCTTTAGTAAAGTTTCTTTTATGAATGTAAGTATTCATTCCTTTGGGGCATAAGATGTACAGAATTGATACTTTCTCTTAATGAATTTTCCCCTTGATGAATATCTTTATCATGCTTGATAACTTTTGGTTGAAAGTCTATTTTATTGGATATTAGGATAGCAACTCCAGGTTGTTTCTTAGCAACATTTTTGTTGCACAGCTTTTAATAATGAAGTTGCCAGGCCTGAAATAAGACCCAATGACTAGGCCATTCACAGTTTTTTCATATATCCAGTTCTTTTAGAATACCAGTGCTTGTCACACAGGCATTTGGCTCGTCCTGTATGTAAAGAGTAGCTTGTAGATATAGACTTCACTTTTTAAGAAGCTCCCTGGTTCATTCTGAATAGCATGCAAAATTGTAGATTCAGGAAACACTGATAAGGTTTGCCTGCAACAGCAGAAATAGTGACATCATTCCAAAAGCAGATTTCAGGTAGACTTCTTACAATACAATTCAAAAAAGGTAGAGACCATATCTGGTTTAAAGAAAATAAACATACTGCTTGGAATTTCTCAAAAACAAGACATATAATAAGATTAGCATGACCATAATGAACAATATATATTTCAATGATTAGATAAAATTTCAACCCAATAACTATCTAGGAAGATATTCAGGAAACAATGACATCACATAACAAGGAAAAGGAAATGACAAAAATTGATCAGATGGTGAAGTGAACAGGAGAACTTCAAGAAGAAGAATTTAAACAGCTGTTGTAAAAAAAAAAACTCAATAAGCTTGGAAAAAACAGAGAAGTGTTTCGATCTCTTTAAGAGATAGATCCCATTTTCAAAAGAATAAAACAAGTTATTGAAGCTAGAGAAAGGATACAAGGAGCTGAATGGGTATGCAGAGCCATAGGAGGAACAACAATATGAGCTACCCAGAGCTCCCAGGGATTAAACCATCAATAAAAGAGTACACATGGAGTTACCCATGGCTCCAGAAACATAGGCAGCAGAGGATGGCATTGTTGGGTATCAAAGGGAGGAGAGGCCTTTGGTCCTGGGAAGGCTTGATGCCTCAGTATAGGGGAATACCAGCACAGGGAAGCAGGAGTAGGTTGATTGGGGAACAGGGATAGGGGAGATGGATTATGGTTATGGGGTTTTCCAGGGAAAACTAGGAAAGGGGACAACATTTTAAATGTAAATAAATAATATATCTAAAAAACAAAATAAAACAAAACAAAACAAATAAGTTATTGAGCTGAAAAATATTCTAGCAAAGCTGCAATTGTGATAGAAAAAATTAGCATCAGGAAAGACTGATAAAATAAAAAGTATTGGATCAAAATCAGCGTATTTGAAAATATCCTGGACTCCCAGGCACTTTAGCACAGCCTGGATCATAGGATCATAGATGAGGAGGACACAACATCTGTCCAAACACAAGGAGTTCCTCGGAGCAGCAGGACCCAGGCATGCAGAAACCCCTCCAGACCAGTGGCCTAGTTTCCTGCCAGTATGTGTGGGTTGCACTCAGGAGAAGACCTTGGGTGCAAACTCCACAGCGAGTCCCACAAGATCCAGAGGAAGCTCTACTTCCAGGTGTTCTAACATGCCCAGCATCCCAGGATCACAGGAGCTTGGTCACACCAGGATCTCAAGGTCCCAGAGGCAACTTGACTCCTAGGAGCTTGGACACACCCAGGATCTCCAAATCACAGGATCCCAGAATCAAGAGGATCACAGAGACAGCTTGACTTTGTGGAGTTTTGACACAACCAGGATCACAGGACAGACAGGCTCTAATTTGATATAGCAAGGACAGGTAGCAATAGAGATAACCAGATGGTGGTAGGTAAGTTTAAGAATATAAGTAACAGAAACCAAGGTAGCATGGAATCATCAGGACCCAGTTCTCCCACCATAGCAATTACTGGATACACCATCATACCAGAAAATCAAGATTTGGATCTAAAATCATTTCTTATAATGATAATGATAGAGGACTTTAAGAAGAACATAATAACTCCCTTAAAGAAATACAGGAGAACACAGGTAAACAACAAGAAGCCTTTAAAAAGGAAAGACCAAAATCAATTAAGGCTAATATCAAATATATACAAAGAGCTCAAGAAGTTAGACCACAGAAAACCAAATAACCCTATTAAAAATGGGGTACAGAATTAAACAAAGAATTCTCACCTGAAGAACTTCAGATGGCTGAGAAACATCTTTAAAAATGCTCAACTTCACTAGTCATCAGGGAAATGCAAATCAAAACAACCCTGAGATTTCACCTTATACCAGTCAGAATGGCTAAGATTAAAAACTCAGGAGACAGCAGGTGTTGGCAAGGATGTGGAGAAAGAGGAACACTCCTCCACTGCTGGTGGGGTTGCAAATTAGTACAACCACTCTGGAAATCAGTCTGGCGGTTCCTCAGAAAACTGGGCATGTCACTTCCGAAAGAACCTGCTATACCACTCCTGGGCATATACCCAGAGGATTCCCCAGCATGTAATAAGGATATATGCTTCACTATGTTCATAGCTGCCCTATTTATAATAGCCAGAAGCTGGAAAGAATCCAGGTATCCCTCAACAGAAGAATGGATGCAAAAAAATGTGGTATATATACACAATGGAGTACTATTCAGTCATTAGAAACAATGAATTCATGAAATTCTTAGGCAAATGGATGGAGCTGAAGAACATCATGCTAAGTGAGGTAACCCAGTCTCAAAAGATCAATCATGGTATGCACTCACTAATAAGTGGATATTAGCCTGGAAAACTGGAATACCCAAAACATAATCCACACATCAAATGAGGTACAAGAAGAATGGAGGAGTAGTTCCTAGTTCTGGAAAGTCTCAGTGTAGCAGTATAAGACAAAACCAGAACAGGGAAGTGGGAAGGGGTGGGTGGGAGAACAGAGGGAGGGAAGGGGGCTTATGTGACTTTCGGCGAGTGGGGGACCAGAAAAAGGGAAATCATTTGAAATGTAAATAAAAATATATCAAATAAAATTAAAAAAATTTGTATATTTATATTCTATTTCTACAGATATATGTTTCCCTGTCATTCTCCATGGACAGTATAAAGCCTACATGAAATAAGTGCAATTTATTTTGCGGATTATGACTTCAGGAGCTGTCTCTGCAACACGAACTGTATATGCGAGTTTGTTGCTGTTTCAATCCATCTAGGATTAAAGAGAATTTACCTTTTTACAATAAATGAAATGAATATATATATAATATTTTTACTAAAAAAAATAATTACAGGAAAACATAATCAAACAGGTGAAGAAAATGAACAAAATCATTCAGGATCTAAAAATGGGTCTAGAAGTGATAAAGAAATCACAAAGGGAGACAACCCTGGAGCTAGAAAATCTAGGAAAGAGATCAGGTGAAGAATCAAAAACAGAATACAAGAGATAGAAGAGAGAATCTCAGGTGCAGAAGATACCATAGAAAACATTGATACAACAGTCAAAGAAAACACAAAAAGCAAAGAGCTTCTAACCAAAACCATCCGAGAAATCCAGGACACAATGAGAAGACCAAACCTAAGGATAATAGGTATAGGATAGAGTGAAGATCTCCAACTCAAAGGGCCAGTAAATATCTTCACCAAACTTATAGAAGAAAATTTCCTTAGACTAAAGAAAGAGATGCCCATGAACATACAAGAAGCCTACAGAACTCCAAACAGACTGGACCAGAACAGAAAGTCCTCCCATCACATAATAAAACACTAAATGGACTAAACAAAGAAAGAATTTTGAAAGCGATAAGGGAAAAAGGCCAAGTAACATATAAATGCAGACCTATCAGAATTACACCAGACTTCTCACCAGAGACTATGAAAGCTAGAAGATACTGGTCAGATGCCATATAGACTCTAAGATAAAACAAATGCCAGACCAGGCTACTATATCCAGCAAAACTCTCAGTTATCATAGATGAAGAAAACAAGATATTTCATGACAAAACCAAATTTACACAATATCTTTCCACAAATCAAGCCCTACAAAGGATAATACATGGAAAACACCAACACAAGGAGGGAAACTACACCCTAGAAAAAGCAAGAAAGTAATCTTTCAACAAACCCACACAAAAATAATTACACCTCTAACGAAAATAACAGGAAGTAACAATCACTTTTCCTTAATATATCTTAATATGAAAATTAATATTACCAACATATCCTAATTGATTGAAATTCAAACATATGAGGAATTAGAAATTTGTTAGCTGGCATCCAGTTGTCTCTCTAATTTTGTAATTGGAGAAATAGGTTCAATATTGTACAATCCATGTATACTTTCTGCTTGTTTGTATGTGACTGTGTCTTGCTGTATACCACATAATGGTCTTGAAATTGCCCTTCTATCTCAGCCTTGCTGTTAGTAGGATTTCTTATTTGATGGTTCTATACTATTTTATGAATTTCAGAACAGCTTACATATTTCAAACAGGACAGCTTACATATTTCAAAATTATTTGTACAGCCAAAAGAAAGATAGACAATTAATTTGAGAGGTAGCTTATAAGAAAACAACAAAGAGTGAAACTGAATGTTTTGCTTGATATTTATAATTCTTTTATCAATTTTGAAGAAATGAACCTTATAAGTTACTTTTTTTCTGAGATGAATGCTTTTCAAAATCATTACAACAACCAATGAACCAAGAGAATCTTAACCTCACCTAATGTTTGTGCCACTCTCCAAGCAGAACCATTGTTCAATGAAACAGTTGATGAATGATATCATGGACAGACCATCTTAATATACAAACCATTTCTTAAGTGCTTGTAATCTGTTCCATGTGCTGAGAATGATGACAATCACTCAAGTTAAATAGCTTTGACCATAGCAGGAAATCTGTATGTGAATAATCATGCCTACAATTCATTCCTTGGTGCAGCAGAACTGTCAACTCTATGATATAATCCTTTGGTGATGTGAGGGACCTTGAACTCCAATGTCTAAAAATTTTTCTTATTTTGGATTTGTAACACAGTAAGCGCCAAGATTTTGAGCTCTACTAAAAACAAAACAAAGAAAGAAAAGACTTTATCTATTTATGTTCTTTTAATAACATGTCCATCATTTTATGATTTTATATATATATATATATAGTTAAATTATATAGTGTGTTAAATACTATAATAAATACAAAAATTAAAAAAGAAAATATCCTGGAGGATTTACCAAATAAGAATAATGAAGAAAGTAAAACTGTACAGGAACTTTTGACAACATCATAAAAGCAAAAACTATAGCTACAAGCATTGATAAAGAACATGAAATTCCAGTGGGGTTTTCTCATTTAGAAATCATAAGAGAAAAATTTCCAGATAATGGAAATTATATAACTCTTCACATATACAAACAACAAAGATTGCCAATCAGAATTCATTCACCAGTCTACTTCAATGTATCACTGTTGGAGAATCCTGCTATTAAGGTTGCAGTCTCTTTGAGCTAGACAGAAAATAGAAGAATCTCTGTTTCAGCAGAGTTTCCCTTCCTCTGCCCAACCTTACTTGAAGAATGTCTCTGAGAGCAGATGCCTGATCTTATCTGAAGAGTGACCCTGTGGATGGCTCAGAATACAAGTCCCATTCTGGCTTCCTGCCCATATGATAATTAGGTGCTGTGTTATGACCAATCAACCATTTCTACCCAATCCCCTAAAAGTCCTTATACACCTTACCCTTGGAGCAATAAAGTAGAGCCATCTCACTGGAGCTGTCTCTGGAAGTCCTTCTATCATACTCTGGTCAAGCCCTGCTCATTATTTCTGCTCCATGCTCCCTTTTAGGGAGTCATCAGTGATTGCCTAAGAAAAGAAGGGAGGCCCACATATTACATGATAAAGGTATTGAATGTGAAATACAAAAAGAATATCTTCAAAGTTACTAGAGAAGGGAGAAAGATAATCCATTTTGAAATCCCAACTTGCATTATAGCAAACTTACCTCATAAAAACCTTACAGGTCAGTAAGGATTGATATGAACCATTCACCATACAAATGCACAGAGAGGGACCAGATGTACCAAAAAGACCACAAGGCTGTTAAAAGTATGACATAAAGATTAAAGAGATAGAAGTTGGATTGCTGTATTTACATCAAATCTGTTCTATAAGTAATGCAAAAAGCAGTTCTTCAAAATGATAGGAATATGTAAGGAGTGAGAGAAAAATATAGGGCAGCATCAAATAGGTAAGAGAGGTATGCAGATAAATTCACAATACAGTACTATTGTAAGCATGTGTGTAAAACATCTTGAGACATGACCTTGAAGGGAATTATGAGCTGTGATCTTTTCCAATGTCAGTTCCTATGAAGTGAGCAGTTTTGGTTTGCCACATGATTCTGTTGCAATCTGCTACCACTAGTGCAAAGAACTGGACCAACTCTCCCTGGATTGAAAGCTCAAAAACTTTGATCCAATATATCTCTTTTCTTCATAAACCATTTACTTCAGATAATGACTGAAGTGATAGCAAGCTGATTAATATGCAGAGTGGTAGGTATCTTTAACAATAGTTAAAAACGGTCTGAGTCTGAAAGTTAAGATGATATGAAATTGAAATCACTGAAATTTAGGTCAACTTTCTTACAGATTTCAAAAACAGGCTACAGAGAGGTCATGAGTATGGATGTCAAGCAATTATTTAAACCTTCACTAAGGACTTGTAGGAATTAAGATGATTAAATAATACTGGAGCATGGTTGTGTGAGCTGAAGTTCCCAGAAGATGCTGCAGCAACATGACATCAACTTTCTACAAAAATGGTTGACTGATTAGAACATCTGTGATTATAGAAAGTTAAAAAAATATTACAGCTTTTTAGAGTCAAATGTTCTTAAGTTATCTTAGTCCTGAAATAACTATTGCTCTCTACTTCTTTATGTGACTTAATATCCTTGCAACTTTTATGTAAATTCCTATGGAATGATCAGATAGAATCCAAACTTTGAGAAATCTAGTCTTAGAGTATCATTAGACAACATCTGGGGCCTATATAAATATTTTCCTATTGTGCTGTTTAGGCCTACTTAATATTTCCACCAGTATACTTGAAAATGTCTTGATTTATGATTTTATTTGCCATTTTACTATAAAGCCCTTGTGAAACTGTAATCATGTTTGAACATGGCATGTGTAGTAACATGAATCTGTTGCTAAGCTGTTACCTCACATGTTTGACATAAGAATAAACTTTCTCCTTATTCTTCATGAGGTGAGAGTTGTCTTTTGTACCAGCAGCTGTCACTTGAATTCAGGTTTAACTTTGTCACAATAGATCTTTTATACACTCTACATTCTAGACTTAAACAAAAAATTGGAACCAAAAGTATCCTATCCTTTCTGTTGTATGAAGAGCTGATTGAGGTCACTAAGTCTATAAATAATGCCATTTTATAACTATCTTGGAACTACTGAGAAAGAAATCTGATTGTACAGTTATGTTATAATGTTAACCATTCTTCACAAATATGTGGAAATAGCAAAGTGAGGAACTTGCCCATTATAACATACACTTGCAATTCTGTTTCTTACTATAGAGCAGTCAGGGAATTCAGTTCATGTCCTTCTCTATTCTTCAGTTCCACATTCTTCTCATTATGTTGTTTCTCAAATAAGGGATAAAAAGTGAAGTATGCAAGAATTGTCCTTTGAGACTTAATATTCTTAAGGACTAAAAGGAAAAAAAAAAGCAAGGCAGTCATTATAAAACTTAAAGAACTTTTTAAAAATAAAGATTAATAAGTGCTAAATATTCACAAATTTCTCTGTGCCCTTTCACATTACTTCAAAAAATCCAAATTTCAGTCCTTCTAATGAAATTAAATTTAAATTTTAAATTCTGGAGGTGGGGGTGACCTTTTCTTCCCGAGACTTTCCTTTTATAGACAATGACACTGGTTTCATAGTGGTTCATTAATCTCCAGTGCCCGTAGTCCAGATCCTCAAGAGGCAAGGGAAGCAACAAATATGTAATGAGATGCTCTTCTTGACATTTTGTGCCACTTACCATCTCTAATGAATTAGTGGAGGTGGAGAATTCACCTGTCCTTGGCCATACTCTGGATGGTAACTTTAATTCTGTTTTCCCAATTAATCATCTCAAAAAGCTTCTGCTCCTCTTACTTCTTTTGAAAGTTAATGTAGAAGCAGCTGGAGTGAGAGATTTGTTTCATTTTGCTGCAATTTCTTCCATTTAATTCTTCCACTAGCTGCCTGAGCTACATGTGCAGTACTTTAAGCACAGGGATAACATTGATCTTCTGTATTCTCTGGATATCATAGAAAGAACATGCCATATTTTCCTTTCGTCTTTCATCACCCTTCCTTTCCCATCTTTTCTTTCCTTCTTTTCTTTCTATGTAATTAAATCCAAGTTCAAGTCCAAATCTTTGTTCCCAGTTCATTCTCCTGAAAATGAAACCCACTCTTAGGTCAAAAGAGCTTTTTTAAAACCATGGACCTGGTTGTGAAGCCTGAGCATTTTGAGAAATAACTCTAAAGTTTTCTGTTTCTCATTAACTTTTAAAGCCTTGCTGACTACATGTGCTCATTACACAGAGTTGTAAATGATGTTTGAGGAAAATGATTCCAGCCTACTCAATGCACAAAGAGAATACAAACAAGCATTTTGTAGTTGCTTCTCCAAGGTGATGCATGTGATAATACTGAACAGAGTTACTGCTAGGAAAGCTTGAAATCCCCAATGTCTCAAACCACTGAAAAACAAACACAAGATGAAAATGTATAATTTGTTTCATGTTGACACTCTCACCTACTGCTAAGATATTAAAAGTGGCAGCAGATTCTTTTTTTCCTCAAAGATAAAGTAGCACATGAGATACTGTTTTCTTCCTTCTGCCAAATTACCTCTTCCCCCTCCCTCTGGCCTCTTTTCGTTCTTTATTAGGCCTGAGCTTTGCTTTAACTATTTATTTTGTTATTAATAAAATCAGACTTTATGATGTTGGCTATTGAATAATGCTGGCTATTGAATAAAGAGAATAGATGTGAACTGTGGTCACATTTAATCAAACCGAGCAGCCTGTGTGTTGTAACAAATCCTTTCCTGTGCTTGGTCATTTATATACTTATCCCCTTATCAGAACAGCACAGGGGTGTTCAGGTGTTTACAAGAAGGCAGACTTCAAAACCAAAACTGTGGTTGTCTGTTTCGAATGGACTTAAAAAAAAAACCCAAAAAACAAAAACAATTATCCTATCCAAAAAGCTTTAAGTCATTGCCAAATGTCTTCTTCAAAGTAGAAGACTATCTTCTGAAAAAACATATCTTCCAAAAGAAGTGTGCAGTCTTGCTGAGGATAAACTAGGGCAATCATCATGAACATAGAACAGAATCAAACATGCATTCTGCCTTCATCCTTTTGCAATAGGGCAGAACTATAATTACAGCACCGAATGACTTCAGACAGCAGTCTCTGGCCTTGAATAGATGGAAATTTCAGGATATGCATATAATGTACTCATACTGAAAAAAATTACTCATTTGAAAAGAAATTATCCTCATCTCTACTCTCATCCCTGATCTCTGTAACTGATGTCTGTTTCATAGTTCCTAACTCCAAATACAAAACAGGAATAGAATGACTAGTTACGTCTTGCTAAGATTCTATAAGCGAAACCAGGTTTATTCAGGAGAGCACCAGAAACCAAACCCTTGTATTGTCTCAGAAAGTATTGATCTCCTGACCACTGTTAAGTTCTAGAATTTCACTGATCAGTAAAATGTAGGCTGACATGTGCAGTGAGCTGCACAATGTTTATGCATACCATACTTCAGAGCACTTTTCGCAGTTAATGCGCCTTTGCTATGCAAAAGTGTTGCTGATGTTCCCTGGGCCATCAGATTCCCTGAGTGATGCCATGCCTCTTTTTCTTTCCAGAACCTTTCATGCAATGCTTCAATATCAGAGGTTTCAACTTTCAGCTCAGTGTCTAATCCCCTAAATCTGGTCAATACCTAGGAAGATTAACATGTTTATTATGATGATTAAATGATTAATTATCTAGAAAGATTAATCCAACTGCAAGAAGTGTGATTCTGTTTCTCCAGTCAAGTAGTAATACTCTTTATTTTATTTTCTTTCATTTTTCTTTTTGATGAAAAGTGGAATTAAAGACTGAAGCATTAATTTTTGTTTTCCCTGTGAGAAGAAAGAATCACATGCTTTATCGCTTTCATGTTATGCACATTCCTTTACACTTAGGAATCTAGATTGGGTCCAGAGTTCCTGGGTGGCAATGTCTATATTTGATCCATTCTTTTTCATGTCTCCTTTACCTATTGAAATATAGTATAATTTATTGTGGTCTGTGGTTTTCTAGGTAACTCAACCCCAAAACAATCATTAGTGATGACAGACAAGGCCATAGAATACTTGAAGTAAAACTGTCTGCCTTGGAATCAATGCTCTTCCATATCTTTTTGAGTCTATGACTGGCAAAACAGAAAGAACTGACACGTTTATTATAATGATTAAATGAGACACTACAGGAGAAACATTGATAAGTATATACTTAAAATGATACCCACTTATAGGAGAAAATTTTGTTTATGAGAACCATAACAAATTGAATATACAGTATAGAAAAAAATAAATATAAAAAGCATGAGTGTAGAAAACTTTATAAGACCAAAAAGCAGATGTGAACTTTATTGGATATGACAACATCCCAAGAAGTACCATTACTTTACGAATGAGAAAACCCTAAATTCATTTTGGAGTTAGGTAAGTTTATATTGAAATCTGGGAAGAAAAATTGGCCATTTGAGATTAATCATGTACAAAGAGTAGAATTAGAATGAACAAGCATCAAAATATACCATACATTTTTCATAATTAAGACAGTATAGTAGTATTACAAATCTAAGTAGACAAATGAGTGCAACAAGTTAGAAAATGTATAAATGTGCCAAGTACGTACAAAGTTAGTCTATGTTTAAGCAATGTCTCCAGACAAAATTACTAAATTTACAGTACTATGTTCAAATTCTGACTCATTAGCCCTCAATTCTTGAAAGCTTACCATTCAAATATAGAAAAATAGTAATTAAAATATCACTCAGATATTGTTTCTCACCTGGAAGATTTTGAAAACCTGAAATACTTGAAGACAGAAAAAACTTTGAGAAAATGGAGTCTCTCATAAATAAGTGTTAAGAACTTATTGCTATCGTCTTCTGGAGATAAAATTGGAAAACAAACAAACAATCAAACAAAAAGTAATTACTAAGTTACATTTTGACCTAATTAGCTCTGCTTCTGATAACTAAAATGTTTCACAAAGTGAATATATATTTGTATGTGTGGTGTTCATGGTGGTGGTGATGGTGGTGGTGGTGGTGGTGGTGGTGATGGTGTGTGTGTGAGTGTGTGTGTGTGTGTGTGTGTGTGTGTGAGTGTATATGTTTTCATTCATTACATTTCTGCCACAAATAAAAGCATTGTGGGCAGTCTAAGTTTCTATATAATGGAGAGTGATTTAGCAAGATGTTTTATATTAAAAAATACAATAGGATATATTAGGATAAAAAGAATGAGGTACACATCTAAGAACTGGTTACAGCTGATATCCATTTCATTCATGCATCATCATAAGATGTAAGAGGACTTATAGTTCCAAGATATTTGTTAAAAATTAAATGGTCATATGAAAATATATTTAGGAACATTCTGGGTTCTGTCTTCTGCTGGAGACCATCCTCAGCCACAGGGCTGCATATCAAGGTGGCTCTGGGAGACAGCTAGCCTGCCAGGAGTGCAAACAAGTCTGAAAGTGCAGGTTGGGCCACCCCTGCTGCTCAGAGGAATCAGTCTACCCAGGACACTTAGGCGGAGGCTTCCAGTATCTTCTGCTAGAGACCATCCTCAACCATAGGGCTGCAAAGCTAGGTGACACTGGGAGATAGCTAGACTCCCAGGAGAGTGGACACGACTGAGAGTATAGGTAGGACCACCCCTGCTACTCAGAGGAACTGGCCTGAAAAACTCAGAACATAAGAACCCAGGGGCAGCCAGGGACAGGAGTTGTCTGATTTCCATCTGGGCCCAGAGTTGATCCTGGGCCACAGAGCTACATACACAAATATCACCATGAGGGAGCTGGTCTCCCAGGAGTTGCCTACACACCTGCATACACAGAAAGAACTGGTCTCCCAGGAGTACTGATAACACAGGCATGCAGGACAAACAAGCCACAGTCAGAGACAGCAAGACAGCTAACACCAGAGATAACCAGATGGCAAAAGGCAAATGTAAGAACATTTCCAACCTAAACCAAGGCAACATGGCAGCATCTGAACCCAGTTCTCTCACAGCAGCAAGTCCTGGATACTCCAGCATACCAGAAAAACAAGACTTGGATTTAAAAATCACATCTCATAATGTTTATAGAGGACTTCAAGAAGGACATAAACAACTCACTTAAAGAAATGCAGAATGCAGGTAATCAGGTAGAAGCCCTTAAAGAGGAAACACAAAAATTCCTTAAAGAATTATAGGAAAACACAAAAAAACAAGTGAAGAAACTGAACAAAACCATCCAGGATATAAAAATGAAAGTAGAAACCATAAAGAAATCACAAAAGGGACAACTCAGGGCTTGGAAAGAAATTGGGAAACATAGATGTAAGCATCAACAAGAGACACAAGAGATAGAAGAGAGAATCTCAGGTACTGAAGATACCATAGAAAACATTGATAGCACAATCAAAGAAAATACAAAATGCAAGATGCTTCTAAGCCCAAACATCCACGAAATACAGGACACAATGCGAAGACCAAACCTAAGGATTATAAGTATATAAGAGAGTGAAGATTTACAACTTAAAGGACCAGTAAATATCTTCAACAAATTTATAGAAGAAAACTTCCCTAACCTAAAAAAGAGATGTCCATGAACACACAAGAAGCCTACAGAACTCCAAACATACCAGACCAGAACAGAAAGTCATCCCGGCACATAATCATCAAAATACTAAATGCATTAAAGAAAGAATTTTAAAAGCAGAAAGGAAAAAATATCAAGTAACATAAATGCAGACCTATCAGAATTACACCAGACTTCTCACCAGAGACTATGAAAGCTAGAAGATTCTGGGCAGATCCCATACAGACCCTAAGAGAACACAAATGCCAGCCCAGACTACTATGCCCAACAAAACCCTCAGTCACCATAGATGGAGAAAGCAAGGTATTCTATGACAAAACCAAATTTACATATTATCTTTCCGTAAATCAATCCCTACAAAGAATTGCAGATGGAAAATGCCAAAACAAGGAAGGGAACTATACCTTAGAAAAAGCAAGAAAGTAATCTTCCAACAAACCTAAAAGAAGATAACCACACAAACATAAAAATAACATCAAAAATAACAGGAAGAACCAATTACAATTCCTTAATATCTCTTAACACCAATGGACTCAATTCCCCAATAAAAAGACTTAGACTAACAGACTTGATATATAAACAGGACCCAGAATTTGGCTGCATTCAGGAAATATACCTCAGTGTCAAAGGCAAACACTACCTCAAAGGGAAGAGTTGGAAAACATTTTTCCAAGCAAATGATCCCAGGAAACAAGCTGGAATAGCCATTCTAATATTGGATAAAATAGACTTTCAACTAAAAGTCACCAAAAATACATGGAAGGACACTTCATACTCATCAAAGGAAAAAAATCTACCAAGATGAATGCTCAATTCTGAACATCTATTCTTCAAATGCAAGGGCACCCACCTTCATAAAATAAACTTTATTAAAGCTCAAAGCATACATTACAACTCACACAATAATTATGGGGGACCTCAACACTTCACTCTCATCAAATGATATATTAGAAAAACCCAAACTAAACAGAGACACTGTGAAACTAACAGAAGTTATGGACCAAATAGATTTAGCATATATCTACAGAACATTTCATCCTTAATCAAATGAATATAAATTCTTCTCAGCACCTTATGGTACCTTCTCAAAAACTGACCAAATAATGATTCACAAAACAGATCTCAACAGATTCAAATAATCCCATGTCTCCTATCAGATTAAGACTCATCATCAATAGCAACAAAAACAGAAAGCTGAACAATGCTCTACTCAATGATGACTTGGTCAAAGAAAAAATAAGGAAAGAAATCAAAAACTGTTTTAGAATTGAATGAAAATGAAGGTAGCACATACCCAAACTTATGGGACACAATGAAAGCAGTGCTAAGAGGAAAACTCATATCTCTGAGTGCTTCCAAAAAGAAACTAGAGAAAACATATACTATCAGCTTAACAGCACACATGAAAGCTCTAGAACAAAAAGAAACAAATACACGCAAGAGGAGTAGATGGTGGGAAATAATCAAACTCAGGGCTAAAAACAACCACATAGAACAAAAAGAACTATAGATAGAATCAATAAAATCAGGAGCTGATTCTTTGAGAAAATTTATAAAATAGATAAACCCTTAGCGAGGCTAACCAGAGGGCACCGAGATAGTATCCAAAATAACAAAATCAGAAAAGAAAAGGGAGCTATAACAACAGAAACTGAGAAAATTAAAAAAAAAAATTAAATCCTACTACAAAATCTCAAACTCAACACAATTGGACAATATGGATGAAAACGGACAATTTCCTAGAGTTGCTAAAGTCAACTGAGGATCAGATAAAGGATTTCAACAGGCCCATAACACCTAAAGAAATAGAAGCGGTCATTGAAAGTCTCCCAACCTAAAAAAGCATGGGGCCAGATGGTTTTAGTGCCGAATTCTATCAGACCTTCAAAGAAGACCTAATTCCAACTCTTCAAACTATTCCACAAAATAGAAACAGAAGGAACACTAGCCAATTCATTCTCTGGAGACACAATTATGCTGATTCTAAAACCATACAAAGATGCAACAAAGAAAGAGAACTTCAGACCAATTTCCCTTATGAATATCTATGCAAAAATACTCAATAAAATTCTTGCCAACCAAATCCAAGAACATATCAAAATGATCATTCAACATGATCAAGTAGGCTTCATCCCAGAGATGCAGGGATGGTTCAATAGTCGGAAATCCATCAATGTAATCCACTACATAAACAAACGCAAGGGAAAAAAACCCACATCGTCTTTTCATTAGATGCTGAAAAAGCATTTGATAAAATTCAGCATCTCATCATGTTAATACTTGGAAGGATCAGAAATTCAAGGCCTATACCTAAATATAGTAAAAGCAATATATACAGCAAACCAGCAGCCAACATCAAACTAAATGGAGAGAAACTTGAAACAATCCCACTTGAATCAGGGACTAAACAAGGCTGCCCTCTGTCTCCATATGTATTCAATATAGTATTTGAAGTTCTAGCTAGAGCAATCAAACAATTGACCTAGGCAACAAAAGGAGGTCAAAGGAATACAAATTGGAAAAGAAGTAAAACTATCACTATTTTCAGATGATATGATAGTATACTTAAGTTACCACAAAACCTCTACCAGAGAACTCCTACAGCTGATAAACAACTTCAGCAAAGTGGCTAGATAAAATATTTACTCAAACAAATCAGTAGCCTTTCTATATTCAAAGGATAAAGAGAAAGAAATTAGGGAAATGACACCCTTCATAATAGTCACAAATAATATAAAATACCTTGGTGTGAATCTAACCAAGCAAGTGAAAGATCTGTATGGAAAAAACTTCAAGTTTCTGTAGAAAGAAATTGAAGAAGACCTCAGAAGAATGAAAGATCTCCCATGCTTGTGAATTGGCAGGATTAATATAGTAAAAATAGTCATCTTGCCAAAAACAATATACCGATTTAATGCAATCACCATCAAAATTCCAACTCAATTATTCACATTTAGAAAGGGCAATTATCAAATTCATCTGGAATAACAAAAAACCCAGGATAGCTAAAACTATTCTCAATAATAAAAGAAATTCTGTGGGAATCAGCATCCTGGACCTCAAGCTGTATTGCAGAGCAATGGTGATTAAAAACTGCATAGTATTGGTACAATGACAGGCATGTAGATCAATGAAATAGAATTGAAGAACTAGAAAATGAACACACATACCTATGGTCACGTGATCTTTGACAAAGGAGCTAAAACCATACAGTGGAAAAAAGATAGCCTTTTTAACAAAACGTGCTAGTTCAAGTGGTGGTTAGCATGCAAAGGAATGCAAACTTATCCATTCTTATCTCATTGTACAAAGCTCAAGTCCAAGTGGACCAAGGACTTCCACATAAAGCCAGACACAATGAAACTAATTGAAAAGGCACTGGGGAAGAGCCTTGCGCACATGGGCATAGGGGAAACTTTCCTGAACAGAACACCAATAGCTTATGCTCTAAGATCAAGAATTGACAAACGGGTCCTCATAAAATTACAAAGTTTCTGTAAGGCAAAGGACACTGTTTGTAGGACAAAATGGTAACCAAAACATTGGGAAAAGATCTTTACAAACCCTACATCTAACAGAGGGCTAATATCCAATATATACAAAGAACTTAAGAAGGCAGACTCCAGAAAGCCAAATAACCCTACTAAAATATGGGGTACAGATCTAAACAAAGAATTCTCACCTGAGGAATACCAAATGTTTGAGAAGCATCTAAAGAAATGTTCAACATCCTTAGTCATCAGAGAAATGCAAATCAAAATAACACTGAGATTCCACCTCACACCAGGCAAAATTGCTAAGATAAAATCTCACATGATTACAGGTGCTAGAAAGAACAGCCACTCTGTAAATTAGTTTGGCAGTTCCTCAGAAAATTGGATGCTGTACTACCAGAGAACCCACCCATACCACTCCTGGGCATATACCCAGAAGTTTCTCCAACATGTAAGAAGGACCCATGCTTCACTTTGTTCATGGAAACCTTAATTTTAATAGCCAGAAGCTGGAAAGAACCCAGATGTCACTCAACAGATGAATGGTTACAGAAAATGTGGTATATTTACACAAGGGAATTCTACTCAGCCATTAAACATAATGAATTTATGAAATTCTTAGGGAAATGGATGGAACTAGAAAATATCATCCTGAGTGAGGTAACCCAATCGCCAAAGAATACACATGGTATGCACTTACTTATAAGTGGATATTAGCCCAGAAGCTTGGAATACCTAGGATATAATTCACAGACCAAAGAAGCTCAAAGCAGAGAATGGCTTTGTTGGTCATCAAGGGGAGTAGAGGCCATTGGTCCTGAGAAGGCTGGATGCCACAGTATACAAGAATGCCAGGACAGGATAGAGGAAAGGGGAATGAGATAGGGTGTTCTGGAGGAGAAAGCAGGAAAGTTGATATTATTTGAAATGTAAATAAAGAAAATACCTAATAAATAAAGAAAATATATTTATATACTCATCTGTGATTTATGAAAATTTGGTAAAGAATAAACTATTTAGAGAATGACACAAAGGAGAGATGTCATAGATATTTCCTTGGTGTAGTAATCAGAACTCACATGACCAGTAATAGAGTGTACAACTATGCATCTCTGGAAAGAGGACATCTCTCATATAGTATTTCTGCCCAAAATACTTAACATGAATTTGATTATGAAGATAACAAAGTAGTATACATGAATAAATATTATGTGAGTAACTGGCCAGTATTCTTCAGAAGTAAAAGGAATGAGGAACAAAGGAAATAATAATGGAGAGATAAAAGAGAAAGTGTTAACTGAAAGCAATATTTGATTTTTGTGATGTTTTCCCTACCTCTTCTTTTTCCATATTCCTCCCCTCTTCTTCCCACTACTCCCCTTTTCTTTGCTCCTATCCCCTTTCATCTTTGTTTTAAATTTTGTGATTGTTCTAAACAATTTTGGGCATATGGTGCAATGTAGTCTATGGTAACAGTGGCAGGAAAGTTATATCTGAATTGACATAATGTTCACTCCACAAGATTGAACCCATAATTTAAATGCCAAGACCAGTGATTAGATAGTCCAGGGATAGTCCAACTTTCCTGGTTTCCCCTCCAAAACACCCTATCTCATTCCCCTTGCCCCTAATCATACAGTCCAGTCCAGTCCAGTAGTCTAGAGTAAAACCAAATAATATTGGTTTTAAAAACAACTACAAAAAATTGTAGTGATAAGATGACTCCTAATGATAATCTGCTATACTAACAGATCAGTGCCTTGTTCAGCCACCATTAAAGATGCTTCTTCCTGCACCAGATGATAATAAATACAGAGTCCAACAGCCAGTAATTATACCTCCCAACACACACATGCAGAGGGCGAGAGACAGACAGGCAGAGAGAGAGGGGGGGGGAGGGAGAGGGAGAGAGAGAAGGAGAGGGAGAGACAGAGACATAGAGACATAGAGACAGAGAGACAGAGAGACAGAGAGACAGAGAGACAGAGACAGACAGAGACAGAGCCCACAATGGGTTATCTCCATCAAATCCCTCCTCTAAAGCAATATGAATAAAGTTAACATGAACTTACCGACTGAAGCAACATGATCACGATTTGTACAGATATTTACCATGCCCTCTGCATAAATATGGCTTTCAGTTTAGTGTTTTATTGAATTTCTGAATGTGTAAACAAATGGGTTCTGACTCTTAGGACTTTTCTTGGGCACATTTTCTTCTGCTGGCTTGTCTAGTCCAACTTTGATGTCCTAGTTGTTTGGTTGTCCTAGTTCTTTTATACTGTACTGTCTGTACTGTACTGTACTGTATTCTGTTGTATTTTATTATCTGTAAGAAGTCTGCTTTTTTCTAGTGAGATACAGAAACAGTCATTGTTTTGTTTTATAAATGATAACATTGCCTCAGCCTATGCATTGTTCAGTGTGTAATTTTATCCACATGGTATTTTCTAGGTGGGTGAGATTAATTTCAGAGCATCTCTCTACACACATGATTAATAATTTTGTTTATATGGTATTTCTGATGACTTTTTTACTAGTGCATTCTTCTTACTTCAATCCAATTCTCTACAATATCTTTATTCCCCTAAGGCCCCTCTTGCACATTCATGTCTTTTACTATTTTTAGCTCCAGTGAATTTACCCAGGATGTCTCTCAGTGACTGAACTGAAACTATCCATTAAAGCCTCAAGGCTCTTTAGTGTAATACAACTGATTCAATGAGTGACCCTCCCTCAGAAAATATCTGTAGCCAGTAGTAGGAAGCTGGTGGGTTCCAGTGAGTCCTTATCAATGATCAACTATTTATGAGCTCAGTCTTCCTTAGGGTTTATCTTTGGCTCTTTCTCTAATGGTCTATCCTTAGTTTATTAGCAATAACATTTGTTTTATACATGCTATTTCAAAAAGTCTTTTGCTTAATAGAAACAAATTATATTTCATATCCACTAATAGTAATTTCTGGTAGCATGATGAGAAAAATCAAACTTCTGGCATATAATTTTCTTTTTTAACTTGTTTTATTATTATTAATTATTAATTATTATTATTAATATCATTATTAATATTACTACTACTACTCCTATTTGATCTTGTTTTACAATCCAGCCATTATCCTCCTCCTGGTCTTCTCTCTGACAGTTCCTCATCTGATTCCTCCTTCCCTATCTCCAAGAGGTTGTACACACACACACACACACACACACACACACACCTGACCCTACCAGACTTCGACACTTCCTGGTGCCTCAAGTCTCTAGAGGATTAGGTGCATCCTTTCTCCCTGAGCTCAGACCAGGCACTCCTCTGCTGTATATGTGTCATGGGCCTATATCAGCTAGTATATGCTGCCTGGTTTGTTGCTCAGTGTCTGAGAGATCTTGGGGATCCAGGTTAGTTGACACTGCTGGTCTTATGGAATTGTCCTCTTCCTCAGCTTCTTCTAGCCTTTCCCTTATTCAACCACAGGGATCCTTGGCTTCTGTCCATTGATTGGGTGTAAGTATCTGGATCTGACTCTTTCAGCTGATTTTAGGGTCTCTCGGAGAGCAGCCATGCTAGGCTCCTGTCTGTAAGCAAACGTTGCACCAGTAATAGTGTTAGGCCTTGGAGCCTCTCCTTGAGCTGTATCCCAATTAGGGCTGGTCACTGGACCTCCTTTCCCTCAGCCTCTTCTCCATTTGTGTGCCTGCAGTTCTTTCATACAGGAAGAAGTCTGCATCAGAATTTTGGCTGAGGGATGGCAACCCCACCCCTCCACTTGATATCCTGTCTTTCTACTACTGGAGGTGGACTTTACAAGTTCCCTCTCCCCACTGCTGGACATTTCATCTAAGGTTCCTCCCTCTGTGTTCTTAGTGTCTCTCCCCTCCCAGGTCTCTGGTACATTGTAGAGGGTTCCCCCACCTCATACCTCCTGAGGTTGCCTGTTCTATCAAAACAATTGAATCATTTTTGTACACATTTACATTTTTATTTTAAATGAAATACTTTTCAAAAGTATCTTTTTAATTGAATATAATCTTCATTACATTTCAAATGGTAAAAGATTTCCCAGTTTCCCCCTCTCCAAGAACCCCCAAACTCTCCTCCCACACCCTTCCTCCAAGTATATGCCCCTCCACCAAATTCACTGCCCCCCCCCCTCCCTCAGTTTCCCTTTTTTGGGACATCTATTGAGCCTTTCCCTTACCAAGGACCACTCCTCCCTTTGATGCCAGACAAGACATTCCTCTGCCACATTTTTGGCTGGAACCATATGAACCTCTTATTTGATGGTTTAGTTCCTGGGAGTCCTGAGGCATCTGGGTGGCCTACATCATTGTTATTCTGATGGGGCTGGAGACCCCTTCAGCTCCTCCAGACCACCCTCCAACTCCTCCATTGGGGACCCCATGCCCAGACCAATGGTTGGCTGTTAGCATCTGCCTCTGTATTTGTAAGGCTCTGGCAGGTCCCCTCCATATACAACCATGGAATGATCATTGTGGTATGCACTTCTTGCCATCCATAATAGTGTCAGGGATTTGGTGACTATAGGATGAATCCCCAGGTAGGGCAGTCTCTGGATGGCCTTTACTTCAGTCTCTGCTCCACACTTTGTCACCTTTATTGCTATCCTTGACAACAAAAGATCTCCTGCGGAAATCACCATCCCTGATCTCAAGCTCCACTACAGAACTATAGTGATAAAAATTGTTTTGTATTTGTATGGAGACAGGCAGGAAGATCAATGGAATAGAATTGAAGACCCAGAAAAGAACCCACACATGTATGGTCACTTTATATTTGACAAAGGAGCTAAGAACATCCAGTGTTAAAAAGACAGCATTTTAAACAAATTGTGCTGGATCAACTGGAGGTCAGCTTGCAGAAAAAAGCAAATCAACCATTCTTATCTCCTTGTACAAAGCTCACGTCCAAGTGGATCAAGGACCTACATATAAAATCAGATACACTGAAGCTTATAGAGGAGAAAGTGGGGAAGAATCTTGAACACATGGGCACAGGGGAAAAGTTCCTGAATAGAACATCAATGGCTTATGCTCTGAGAACAAAAATTGACTAATGGGACCTCATAAAACTGCAAAGCTCCTATATGGCAAAGGACATGGTCAATAGGACAAAATGGCAACCAACAGATTGGGAAAAGATCTTTACCAATCCTACATCAGATAGAGGGCTAATATCCAATGTATACAAATAACTCAAGAAATTAGTCCCCAGAGAGCCAAATAACCCTATTAAAAATAGGGTACAGTCAGGTATCCCTCAATGGAAGAATGGATGCAAAAAATGTGCTATATATACACAATTGAGTACTATTCAGCCATTAGAAACAATCAATTCATGAAATTCTTAAACAAATGGATGGAGTTGGAGAACATCATACGAAATGAGGTAACCAAGTCTCAAAAGATCAATCATGGTATGCACTCACTAATAAGTGGATATTAGCCTAGAAAATTGGAATACACACAACATAATCCACACATCAAATGAGGTACAAGAAGAACGGAGGGGTGGCCCCTGGTTCTGGAAAGACTCAGCGTAGCAGTATAGGGCAATACCAGAACAGGGAAGTGGGAAGGGGTGGATGGGAGAACAGGGGGAGGGAAAGGGGCTTATGTGACTTTTGGGGAGTTGGGGGGGACCTAAAAAGGGGAAATCATTTGAAATGTAAATTAAAAATATATTGAATTAAAAAAAGAGAGAAAAAAAAGGGTCCAGAGCTAAAAGGGGAATTCTCAACTGAGGAAATTTGAATGGCTCTAAAGCACCTAAAAAAATGTTCAGCATCCTTAGTTATCAGGGAAATGCAAATTAAAACAACACTAAAATTCCACCTCACACTGGTCAGAATGGCTAAAATGAAAACTCAAGGGACAACAGATACTAGAGAGGATGTGGAATATGGGGAATATTTCTCCATTGTTGGTGGGATTGCAAGCTGATAAAAACCACTCTGGAAATCAGTTTGGCAATTCCTCAGAAAATTAGACATAGTACTACCTGAGGACCCAGCTATACCACTTACTCCTGGGCATATACCCAGAAGATGCTCCTATATGTAATAAGGACACATACTCCACTATGTTCATAGCAGCCTTATTTATAATAGCCAGAAGCTAGAAAGAACCCAGATGTCCTTCAACAGAGGAATGGATACAGAAATTGTGGTATATATACACAATGGAGTACTATTCAGCTATTAAAAACAACGAATTCCTGAAATTCTTAGGCAATGGATGTAACTATAAAGTGTCATCCTGATCCAGGTAACCCAATCACAAAAGAACACACATGGTATGTACTCACTGCTAAGTGGATGTTAGCCTAAAAGCTCAAAATAAACAAGTTTAATTCACAGACTATAGGAAGCTCAAGAAGAAGAAGTGAAGTGAGGTTGCTGTGGATCCTCTGAGAAAGGGAACAAAATACTCAAAAATATCTTTATATATACACATATACAAATTATATATATTTTAAAACTTCAAAGAATGAATATAAACTACTACTACAAATTTCAAAAGAAAGGCCTAAAGTTTTATTAAATTCCTGAAAAATTGAGACTTTCTTCTTTGAAAGAAAATCAGCTAAGTCTGCATGAGAAACTGTCTGGATAGTGTCATCAGTTTGGCCTGCACTGCTCCCAGAATGTGTCTGTGCTGTCAGGATCTCATAGCCTCTGCTCCTCCAGTCTTATCCCTCATAAGAGGTTAAGAAGAGGGGTGTTGCTGATCATCCAGCAGGAACTATCAAAGCCTCCATCATTCTAGTTTTCCTCTTAAGAAACAAAACAAATTATTCTCCCAGCCAGGTTCCTCTCTTACCTTGAGTCCTGGGTCTAAAACCATTTGAACTCACCCATCTGGCTCCCAACATTTGAATATGTCATTCCACCAGGAAGCAACTCACAGGGCATTTTCTCAGTTTGATGTCTTTTTTTTTTTTATCTCTAATGTGCTCCCAGGAACAGTTTTTCCTTGCACTGTGTTATCCCTTTGCCCGCTCAACTTCTTAGCATTTTACTTCATTTTTCACAGTTAATTCACTTAGTGGGTTGAAGGAACAAGTAACATGGGAAGCATTCTCATTCATTGTAGATCTTAGAACATCATATCAGACATTCTGATTTTTATGTTTGTATGAACACTATATGTGTGTATGCCAAGTTAGTTACAGTGAATTAGACTCTGCATTTGTCAAACACTTATGTAGTAAAAAAAAAAAAAGTGAATTTACTTACTTTTGTATTTCTGAAAAAAGCCATTTATGAATATAAAATATTTAGTGATTAAAGTACAATATATTAAAATGTGCTCATTATTTGGAAATGGAAATTATGGCACATAAAGATCCTGACTGGTTCTGATCATGGGGCACTTAATTTTTCATTAAAAAATACAGAATGCTTTAAAATTATGATTTGGAGAATTTACATTATAGCCATATTGACAAAGGAATAGATGTTTAATTTAGAACACTGAATTTAAACCTCAGAATTTCATCCCTAAAATGTCAGATTGACAGAATCCTCAGGGAATGAGGAGAATTTTGTACCTGACATTAAAGATAAAAATCCAAATCAAAAGAACCAATAGAACACTCTTCATGTGAGAGACAATGAGAAACTTTGTCAGAGGAGAAAAAGGATGGTGTTCATCTTGCAATTGATTTACTATTTTCTTCCTACCAACACCATGACATTAAACCAATTCATCTTGAGAGTCAAAGTAACTCCTTTAATTGTCATTTGGATGCTGGGAAAAACTTGCTATTTTTTCTTTTATTTTCTTTATTCTTTTTTTAATTTATTTACATTCTAAGTGTTAACCCCTTACCCCGGTTTCCCCCTCCCAGAAACCCCTTTCCCATCTCCCTCCCCGTGAAGCTATAAAGGTGTCCTCCACACTGGGGCATCTATCAATCCTTCATATGACCAAGGATCTCTCATCTCAATGATACCTGACAAAGCCGTTCTCTGCTACATATGCAGAGCCATGTGTGACTTTGGTTGATGTCTTAGTTCCTAGGAGCTTTGGGCAGTCTGGTTGGTTGATATTGATGTTCTTCCTATGAGGTTGCAAATCCTTTCAGCTCCTTCAGTCCTTTCTCTAACTCCTCCACTGGTGACCCCACACACATTGCAATGATTGACTGTGATCATCCAACTCTGTATTTGTAAGGTTTTGGCAGGGCCTCTCAGGAAACAGCCAAATCAGGCTTCTTTCAGTAATCCTTTCATAGCATCCACATTATTATCAGAGTTTGGTGACTGTATCTGGAATGAATCCGTAGGTGGGACAGTTTCTGAATGGTCTTTCCTTTAGTCTTTGCTCTGCACGTTGTTCCCATATTTGCTCTCCTGTGTATTTTGTTTCCCTTTCTAAGGACTAATGAAGACCACATTTTTGTTTTCATTCTTCTTGAGCTTCATCTGGTCTGTGACTTGTAGCTGGATATTCCAAGATTTTAGGCTAATCTCCACTTATCAGTGAGTGCATAGCAAGTGGGTTCTTTTGTGTTTGGGTTACCTCACTCAGGATGATACTTTCTAGGTCCATCCATTTGCCTAAGAATTTCATGAATTCATCATTTTTAATAGCTGGATAGTACTCAGTTGTGTAAATGTACCACATTTTCTGTATCCATTCATTTGTTGAAGGACACCTGTATTCTTTTGAGCTTCTGGCTATTATAAATAAGACTGCTATGAACACAGGGCAATGTGTGTCTTTGTTATATGTTTGGGACTCTTTTGAGTGGTACAGGTGAGTACTCAAGTAATACTATGTCTAATTTACTGAGGAGCCACCAGACTGTATTCCAGAGTGGTTGTATCAGCTTGCAATCCAACCAACAATGGAGGAGTGTTCCTCTTTCTCCATATCCTTGCCAGCATCTCTTTTCACCGGAGATTTTTATCTTAGTTATTCTGATTGGTATGAGGTAGAATCTCAGGGTTGTTTTGCTTTGCATTTCCCTGATGACTACGGATGTTGAACATTTCTTTAGGTGTTTCAGCCATCAGTATTCTTCAGTTGAGAATCCCCTGTTTAGGTCTGTTTCCCATTTTTAATAGGGGTATTTGGTTCCCTGGAGTCTAGCTTCTTGAGTTCTTTGGGTATTTTGGATATTAGCCCTCTATCAGATGTAGGATTGGAAAAGATCCTTTCCCAGTCTGTTGGTTTGTGTTTGCCCTATTGACCCTTTGCCTTATAGAATTTGTAGTTTTGTGAGGTCCCATTTGTCAATTCTTGATCTTAGAGTATAAGCTTTTGGTGTTCTGTTCAGGAAATTTTCCCGTGTCCATGTGGTGAAGGTTCTTTCCCATTTACTTTTCTATTACTTTCAATGTGTCTGGTTCTATGTGGAGGTCCTTGATCCACTTGGATTTGTACAAGGACATAAAAATAAATTGATTTGCATTCTTCTGCGTGCTGACTGCCAACACCATTTGTTGGAAATGCTGTCTTTTTTCCCACTGGTTGTTTTAGCTCCTTTGTCAAAGATCAAGTGACTGTAGTTATGTGGGTTTGTTTCTGAGTCTTAAATTCTATTCCATTGATCTACCTGCCTGTCACTGTATCAATACCATGCAGTTTTTAAACACAATTGCTCTGTAGTACAGCTTGAGGTCAGGGATGCTGATTTCCCTTAAAAGTTCTTTTATTGATGAGAATAGATTTTGATATTCTGGGGTTTTGTTAATTCCAAATGAATTTGAGAATTGCTCTTTCTAACTCTATGAATAATTCAGTTGGAATTTTGATGGGCATTGCATTAAATCTATAGATTGCTTCGGGGAAGATGGCCATTTTTCCTATATTAATCTTGCCAATCCACAAGCATGGGAGATCATTCCATCTTCTGAGGTCTTCTTTGATTTATTTCTTCAGAGACTTGAAGTTCTTGTCATACTGATTTTTCACTTATTTGGTTAGAGGCACACCAAGATACTTTATATGGTTTGTGATGAATACGAAGGGTGTCATTTCTCTAATTTCTTTCTTAGCCTGTTTATCCTTTGAGAATAGGAAGGCTACTGATTTGTTTGAGTTAATTTTATATATGGCCTCTTTATTGAATTTGTTTATCAGCTGTAGGAGTTCTGTGGTGAAGTTTTGGGGGTCACTTAAGTATACTATCATTTCATCTGCAAATAGTGATATTTTGACTTCTTCCTTTGCAGATTATATTCATTTGACTTCCCTTTGTTGTCTAATTGGTCTAGCTACAACTTCAATGACTATATTGAATAGATAGGGAGAGAGGGGGAAGCCTTGTGTTGTCCCTGATTTTAATGGGATTCCTTTCCATTTAGTGTGATGTTGGCTACTGGATTGCAGTATATTGCTTTTAATATGTTTAAGTATTGGTCTTGAATTCATGATCTTTCTAAGACTTTTAACATGAAGGGATGTTGAATTTTGACAAATGCTTTTTCAGCATTTTATGAAATAATCATTTGGTTTTTCTCTTTGAGTTTGTTTATGTAGTTGATGACATTGATGGATTTCTGTTTATTAAACCAACCCTGCATCCCTGAGATGAAGCCTACTTGATCATGGTGAATAATTGTTTTGATGTGCTCTTGGAAAATAAAAGATTTTTTTTTTTTGAGACAGGGTTTCTCTGTAGAGCCCTGGCTGTCCTGGAACTCACTCTGTAGACCAGGTTGGCCTCGAACTCAGAAATCCGCCTGCCTCTGCCTCCCAGAGTTCTGGGATTACAGGCGTGAGCCACCACTGCCTGGCAAATAAAAGATTTTTATTGAATGTTTTTGCATCGATGTTCATAAGGGAAATTGGTCTGTGTTCTCTTAGAACACAACAGGTTAAGTCTAGAACAAGCCTAGGCTATATAGTCAGTTCTAAGCCAGCCTGATCTAGTATGTGAGATACAGTCTCAAAAAGCCAAAGGAAAACAACGCCATAAAGGTAACTGTACTTGATTCATATAGACTCAGATCTTAGGGACTCTTTCATGTTTGTAGATGATATAGAAATCCTGTAGAAAATAGAAAGGTGTCCCATTCATTAAAAGGTAACACTATGAATGATATCCTGGGATATATTCTTCTTTTAAAGATATTATGTTCAGGTGTTTATTATATATATTATATATGTATGTGTAAATATATATGTATATAAGAGCACATATACATAACTAGAAAATAATCAGTACACTGTTTGCTCAATTTACTGATACATTTTACTTTCTTTCATAGCAAATCCTGAAGGTCTCAAAAGGTTCAGAACAAATGAAGATGATCCAGTCAAGAGATACCATTATTAATTATGTCACTGTTTCATCAAATCAAGATGATTGTTTTACTTGCTATATTTGCTTCTATCATTATACATACTCATTCATCTGCTAGTTAAATAAAACACATGTCTAAAAGACTTAGATTAATTAACTTTGAGTAATTACCTTCTGAATATTACAATTTCAATTAGACCTCTCCTATATACTAATTTAGTAAGAAATAGAAGTGGAAAGTGTAGATAAGGGCTCTAATTTCACAGTTTTTTTATTTTGATATGAAACTAGTTAAATCTTGGGGAACTAGCAGTGGTATCTTCTGGTGGTTTTGTAAGAGGTATTGAATATGTTTATTCTTAAAATCAATGTAAATACTTTATGTGTAAGCCACAGAAGACACAAGTGTGGATATAAGGGAATGTCTTGATTCTTTTAATGTATACTGTCCTCTGTTACTGTGTATATACTTCTCACGTGTGCTTTTGCTCATACAATTGGCAAATGACAGAAATCAATAAGGGCCACATTACCTTGCAAATTATTTATTAATGAGCTACACTGATAATCAAGCACTAGTTTTTCATAAATCCTAAAGAGAGAACCATTCCAACCCCTTCTAGCACTGGCCTGTTGGGGGAAAATCACTGGATTTGGATTTGGTTGGAGTCCAACCGGAGTGAGTAATTGGCTGGATCTGCTGCAAACCCTGCAAAGTATTTCTTTAAAAATTTTTTTATCTCACACAGCTTGGATGCCAACATTTGAATCACATTTACCACTTCATATCTATTCTAGGGGGTAGTATCATTGGACAGACTAGTAAATAGAAACACATATATTGCTGAAATACTAAATTGTTCATTCCACTCTTAAAACTATACAGCTAATTCTGGGGAAAAAAGCTAAATTTTTTGAAACCAAAATTGAAACAATGACTATCCATGTACACTTTCCTGCTTGTGAGAGGACAAAGCCTTTTGCAAGTCATTCTGCAAAGTCCTCATTTTAAATCAGAATATACTAAAAATTCAGCCATTGCCTGTAAGTCAGTATAGAATAAGAGAAAAAATGTACCACTTTACACTCTGATATGATTATCTGAATACAAAAAAAAAAAAGAATCTGATTCAGAAAAAGTGGCTTTTGTAAATTTTTTCACAGTATTTGATTATTATTACTCACTTTTCATTGATCTCAGCTTGTCTATATCCATTGCATTTGATCTTTTTTTTCCTGCCTTCTGGGAAACCATGGTGGCAAATTTGACAATATTTGTAAGGAATGAAATGAAATACATTTCAAGAAAGGACCTGACCTGAAGTATCTTTGTGAATGCAATATATACACATTTAGAAGCGAGTTTCACCAGTTTCTTGCTTGCTGCTCTAGATATGTCTATCCTCATACTCAGGTGAAACTGATGCATAGCTAAAGTAACAGGATGATTCAGTTTCAGTGTTGAAGTTTGTAGCGAGTAGAAGTGGATTACATCGAATCATAACTGTCTAAAGCTTAAGAAATTCCTTTTGTGGTTCTCATGGGATGCACCTAGGCTTATCTATAGATACAAATATTTATTCACAGAAAAGCATAGTTACTATAGGAAAGATCTAACTTTTTATTTTTGGCCTTTATTTGCTGTGCTCTCTATATAGCTGGTAGTTGCATAATCAGCATTAAGTAAAAGGATTCAAAGCTACTGATTTCATGATAAGGAGAAAAAAATTTGCACTTCTTTAATAACATGTAATGTTTTCTAAGTACTGTATATGATAATTTCTGAAATTAAATTTGTTGATATCTTCTAAGACCCAGTACATCCCAGGAAAGCTAAAGAAGAGTCTTTTCAAGATTAAATAAGTTTTTGCTTGAGACAACATTTTTATTCAAACTAGATGTTTGATAGAGAACACAAAATCATGAAAAAAACATCTTTGTTGTGTAGAGACTGTATATAAACAGGTGGCTATAAAGGGGATTAGAGTTATGGGCTTGATGATCTTATGATTCAGTCATAAATTTAGGTCATTGGAGTTTAGATCTACAGAAGATGCAATCAAATACATTTTTCAAGAGTTAGCACTAAAACTCACTTAAGGATTGAATTATACCTGCACAAAAGGAATATGGATAAACATTTTTGTTAAGCAATTTTCTGTTTCTGCATGACCATTATAGCATACATAGGTAAAGATATAGGCATAGTCTCTTGACATCAAGTGATTTAACTCGCCTGTTGCTGAGGGCCAAGGGGTGTACCACAGTACAGTTATTGTAGCCCATTACTTGGGATGTTGCCCCATTAATCTTTATGTCTAAGTAAATGATGAGTGCTTTCAGAGGCTTAAAGTGTCAATCACAATTTGAGATCACAACAAGAGGCCTGTTTTCCTGTATAAGGCTTAAATTCAAAGTTCCAAAGAAAATATTCACAGGAAATAGCCAAAACAAGATTTAATTTAGATGGCATTGAAAGTGTATGTCAAAAAGACACAAAATATGTATACTGAGATATGACAAATAGATAAATAAGCACCACAAAGTTATAAAAACAAACACAGGAGAATGTAGTGGTTTGTATAGGTTTGACCCCCTATAGATTCATGTATTTGAATGCTTGGCGCAAAGGAGTGACACTATTAGGTGTTATGGCCTTGTTAGAGGAAGTGTGCCAGTGTGGGGGTGCACTTTATCATCTCTACATTGAATCTCTGCCCACTTAGAAGAGATCCTCCTCCTGGATGCCTTTGGATCAAGATGTAGAAGTCTCAGCTCCTTCTTGAGCACCATATCTACCTGGAGGCTGCCTTGTTCCCCACCATAATGATAATGGGCTGAACCAGTATTACTGTAAGCCAGTACCAATTAAATGTTTTCTTTATACATTGTAGCCTCAATCATAATATTTCTTCAGAGCAATGAAACCCCAAATTAAGACAGAAGTTTTTACCAAGGACTGGGATATTGCTGTGAAGAGCCTGAACATCCTTTTGATTGGAGTAATGTGGCTTTTCAGACATTGGAAAGCAATGGAATAATTTAAGTGGGAATTAGTGGGCCACACTAATTGAAGCAAGGAAGGCAATGGCCCTGACCGTGATGTGAACATTGGGATCCTGGTTTAAAGGTTTCAAAAGAGAATAATTTTGGTATGTGTCTTAGAGACTGTTCTTGTGATATTTTAGTAAAGGATGCAGTTGCTTTTTGCCCTTGTCTGAAGAGTCTTCCTGAGGCTAAGGTAAGGAGATTTAGATTAGTTATATTGGCAGAGGAAATTTCAAAGCAACATAGTTTAGACTATACCTTGTGATTCACTCATATGAACATTTTGATCAAGGATAGCATGCTTAGAACAAAAAAATACAAAATGTATTATTCAAATCTTAAAGGGGCATCAGGAACCGGAATGGAGCTAAATCCTCTGTTCAAAGATATTAAATGGAATTAAGGGAGTAGTGACATCTGGGCAAGATCCCACCCAGCTAAGCTTATTGGTTATGCATTTGCAGTTTAACAAGGAATAGTTACATCATGTTTGGCACTTGGTAATTGTTTTCATTTGACATTAGGAGATTTGATTGTGTATCCCATTGACAAGGGATGGATTATGATAGCTAGTCTTGGTTGTCAACTTCACAATATCTGGAATGAACTGCAATACAGAAATAGAGGGCACACCAGTGATCAAGATCTTGTAGAAAAAAATCTTTTTTAAAGATGTTTTTAAAGATCTTGTGGAAAAAAGTTTACAAAATTTTAGGTTCAAGTGTGATAGCACCTTTAATCCCAGAATTTAGGAGACAGAGGCATGCAGATCTCTGAATTAAAGGTCAGTATACAGAGTAAATTACAGGACAGCCAAATGTACACAGTGAAGGAACTCATTGAAAATGGAAAGCTAGTGAAGATGTAATAGAACAAGGAGGCCATGTTCCAGCCCTAGCAAGAGCAAAACTAGGCAGATTTGGCCACATGCTTCTGGATTTAGAGTCAAGAATAGAAGGGGTTACTGGGACAACTGATACTTGTTAGCTAGAGCAAAGAAATTGGCAACAGTAAATAAAGACTGGCATCATTGAGGTGAAATGTTTTGGGAAATCTTTTCTGAAGCTGCCAAGAAGCTGACAGGCTACATAGATCACATAGAAGAGATAGAGCACCTGCTGACACCTGGATTTGGTAATGTATAAGAATTGCCCACGTGTTACTGCTATTGAAGGCGTGAAGGACTCACAAAGAGCAGATGAGCCTTGGCACTATGAGAGGCTAGGAAAGGCCATTGGTGAAGGTTCAGCCTTAATGGTATTAAAGCCCAAGACTGAAGGGGTCATGCAATTTGAGAGTTAACACCATGAAGAAAGCCTATGAAAAACTATTGGTGAAAGTGCAGCCTAATTGCAATGGAAGAGTCTGGTGTATTGGAAATACCAGTGCTGTGGAATGAAAACCAAGAACAGCAGCACCAGTGGAGTGAAGTCTGCCAGAGCCTAGAGTGCTACAGAGGACAGAGCTTCAGAAGTGACACCAACGCTTATGATGAGTCCAGAGGATCATCTGTGGATCTCACATATTGGAACAAAAAGTCATGAATTTGAAGTTACCTTGGAGACCCCAAAATATTAGAGATGCCAGAGGGATAGGGTAACTGCCAAGAAAAGTTGCTAACAGGGAATGGAAACCTCACAAGGGAAAAATTGTATTGCAGTCAATGAAGATGAAAGGAGTTGCATATCAGTCATGAAGATACACAGGTAGGAGTTTGCCCAGTTTGTTTCTGGTCTTGCTTTGGTCCAGGATTTCATCTCTATGAAATTTTGTAATGGTAATACATATCTTGTGATGCTGGAAGTATGTCATCTGCTTTTTGAATTTGGTTTTATAGGTAATAACATTTAAAAGAATGAATGTTAAAGAATAACATTTAATTGAATGAATCTCAGAAGAGACTGAAGTTTGGAATTGTAAATATTTTTGAGACTGTGATAGACTATAGGGACTTTTAAAATTGAACTAAATGCATTTTTTTCATTATGTTATGGCTGCCAAGTTTTTGAGTGCTACAAGTGTGGAATGTGATGGTTTGAATAGGTTTGATCCCCATAGACTCATGTGTTTGAATGCTTGACCCATGGGAGAGTGGGACAATTAGTAGGTATCTTCCTTTTGGAGTAGGTGTGACCTTGTTGGAAGAAGTGTGTCACTGTGGGGGTGGGATTTGATATGTCTATGTTCAAACTCCACCCAGTGTGGAAAGAATATTTCCTCCCTGTTGCCTGCAGATCAAGATATAGGGTTTTTGGCTCCTCCAACACCAAGCTGGCCTGCATCTTGCCATACTTTCCAACATGATAATAATGGATTAAATGTCTGAAGCTGTAAGCAAGCCTCAATTAAATGTTTGCTGTCATGAGAATCCTATTAGTCATATTGTCTCTTTATAGCTATGGAAATTCTAACGAAGACAGACAGATTGGTGAAGCTAGAACCAAGTGATTGTGATCACCTAAAAGCAAACTAGAGAATTTTATTAGAATTTCACTGAACTCTCAGCCATAGTTATATAAGTACAGAAAAGTAGAAGAGGGGCAAGGGACAGACTGAAGCAGTTGCAGAGTATCCTGAAGAGAAGAGATAAAGTAATAGAGATTCTGAATTGGTAGTGTAAAGTCTAAATATTTTCCAGGAGTAAAGAAAAGATGTAAGTGTTCAAATTGAAAGTCCACGTTTGGTATCAAGGAGTGATGAATATATACCACAGATTCTTAACAGTTATGCTATAGAATATCAATGCAGAAAACACTACCGAAGTATGGGGAATGGGAAGAAGCCAGGAAAGGGGAGAGTAGAACAGATTCCAGCTAACTGTTTAACAGCAACAACAGATGCTACAACATAACTGAGAGATGACTTCAATAACTGAAGAAAGATTACTGTCAGTTCAGAATTTTATATCAGCCAAATGACTATTTAGGTCTATTTAGTCTGAACAAATTAGGATATTTTCTGATGCAAGATGACAAAGCCCTTCAGATGAAAGCATTTGTTCAGGAAGATGAAAAAAAAAAAACAGCAGAAAGAGCATCTGCAGCAATAGAGGTGAGATTTCGCCACAAAAATGCAAGACAAAAGAACAGAAGGGAAAGAAATGGACTGGGTGCATTTTAAAATTCTTTAAAGGAATATTTTGAGCTGAACTTTCTATTATAGTGTCTGCTGTTTACAGATAGCTACCTATACATAAATGAAGTAAAATAAAAATAAGTAAAATTGACAACTTTCTGAGAGTGCTCAGTGGTTATGTGTATGATGATTCCTACAGTACAGACTCAGCTAGTAAGTATGCACATCTTTGTTCTATTAGGCAACACTGGAGAGGATAGGCATACTAAAATGCCATATTTTCTCCTAGTTTTCTTTTATTATATTTGTTATTCTGAGAATTTCACACATGTATATAGTGTCTTCTGATTACTGTAAGCCTTACTCTGTTATCCCCCTCTCACTTGTATAATCTCTGTCAGAGTCCCTTTCCTATATTCATCCACTGTTCTGAGGCCCATTGTGTTTAAGCAGGGTGATCTGTATGTTTATGGGTTTGCTACTATTTATTGAGGTGTAGTTGGTTGATCAATGGATACACAATGAAAGCCAAAGTCTGTCATCATCCAGAACTGACCAATAACTCAAAAATTCAGATAGGAGTTAGAAGGCCATGTGAACCTATCCTCATGATCGTTGTTATTCTTGTACAGGTCCCTTGTTCTAAGATCCAGACTGCATTGTCTGTATTTTATTGTGCCTAAAGCATAGTATTTCACAACTCTTTGCTCATGTTTTTACATTGTTCTTAACCCCCTCTTCCATATTGTTTTCTGAGCCTTAAAAGGGGTCAGTAGGAATCTCTTACTGAGGGCTAAGCATTTGAGTTTTATTTTCTCGAATAACAATGCCTCTGTTTAAATAACAATTGTAAGTTCACTTCTCTTGAGTCTAAGACTGCCTCAACTCTGGACATTTAAGTAGTTTACAGCACAAGGCATGCACTTTTTCTTATGAAGAGTTTCTCAAAACCTGTCAGAAAATATGTTGGTGGCCCACGTCCTCCTCTTCCAAATCATGGCACTTTTGTATCACTGATCAAATCCTTCCAGATAATTTATTTTTGGACTTTGTAGGGTTCTCAGTTGGGTAAGATTTTGGATGCCTTTTCTACCGCGATTGCTTATGTTTTACCTTTTTGTGCTATGAAAGTTACCCAACAGGTAAAGCACATCTGGTTTGATTTTTCTGTGCCTTAGATTAAATGTTTGTGATGTCTATAGAAACTACTCCTGACCAACTAGTTCTGTGTTGCAAACCCAGTATAGCTGGCCAGTGTTTTGTATTTTGGGGAGCTCTAGCTCCTATGATCTACAACTCAAAACCAAGCACCTTATACTGTGATACTGGTTTTGTAACTGTAGGTCCGGAATTTTCAGCTATGCTGTGCTTTTAAATCAGATTAAAAGGTTGTAAACTATAGTGGGATATATTATATGGGAGAAGAATTCATTTTTAATAACAAAATAAAAAAGTTTTAAATGTCTACAAATGACAAAATATTTGTAAATATATAATTAAAAATAGAGACACCCTTGCCTTGATTTGAACAAAATCATTACAGAAGAAAGTAGTAGGTGTCCATGCATTTTGTTCTTTTGTGTTCTTCCTTTTGATATATTTTTTTCCTCCTTCCCTTCCCTCAGGAAAGATTAAAAAATTATACATAAATGCTATAGCCTCTGACTTTAAGAATAACACCTAGGCTCAATTTATAAAATTTTCTTTAATGTATTGCTTAATCATATGCAAATTTTTGTCACTTTTGTATTTTGTGTGGCAGTCATTAGTTAAAATAAAACTGTCTCTAACATCATACATAAATAACCTCATGCTGCTACGGTCTTTTTAAACTTTGAAAATCATACTTGCTTATCAAAATCTTTAAAACAGTATCTAAAATGGATAGATTTGTAATTATCTTGGTAAAGTTATAATATTAAAATAATTCATACATGTTTAAACTCTGTCCTAGTCACTGTTCTATCACTATGAAGTTACCAGGGCAACTCTTATATATGAATGCATTCAATTTCAGGTTCATTTACAGTTTTACAGGACTAGTCCATTATCCTTATAGCTTTGTTCATTAGGCTGGAGCAGTAGCTAAAAGCTATACCCTGATCTATAGGTGGCAAATGAGGAAAGAGGGAGATGGAGGAGAGAAAGACTGTCTAGATCTGGTTCATGGGCTTTTGAAATCTTAAAGTCCACCACCAATGATAAACTTTATTCAACAAAAAAATTCTAATCTAACAAAGCCACCTTCCTAATCCTTCTAACTTTTCAAAGAAGTGATCAAGTGGGGAATAAGCATACAAACATATGGGTGATTCTTTTTTTTTTTGAGACAGGGTTTCTCTGTATAGCTCTGGCCATCCTGGAACTCACTCTGTAGACCAGGCTGACCTTGAACTCAGAAATCCACCTACCTCTGCCTCCCAAAGGGACTACAGGCGTGCACCACCACCACCCAGCGCCATATGGGTGATTCTTATTTAAGCCACCACAGACTACAAATAACCAAACCTAAAGAAACCAAGCAACATATATTTTACTGACTTAACACACATCCACGCTCTGTCTTTTACCTTTAAAAGAAAGCTGCACAAGGCAAACAGTTGCTTTTTGTTTAAGCCTCTATTGCTATCATGATTTTTTAGTTAATTAATTTGACTTCACACAAACACCCCAGGCCCAGATAAAGTTGTCTTGTGGTTCATTCATTTATCTTACATTTTTTAATAACATAAAAATTAACTCAAACCTGTTGTGTTCTATGTACTGTGGGAAGCCTTTGTAATTAAAACTCAGCATAAATCCTTGGTTTTATGGCTCATCTTATTTATAGTAAGAAACAAATTAGATTAAATCAAGAAATATGACTATAGGTGTAGCTAAAAGTGACTGGGTATTGGTAACTATGTTAAATTCAATGGCTAGAGTATTGTAAAAATGTGATCTTCTCTGGTGACAAAGCAGGCAGGTATAGCCAGGAGCACAGAGAACACAGGAGTAGGCAGACCAGCTGGGACAGGGTCCCTCTGGGCTCAACCTGCACCCAAGAGCTGGGCAATGCCACAGCACTCTGTGCCAGGGGAGAGCTGTTCAGCACAGGGTGCTGAGACAGGCTTGCAGGCCCACAAGGGGGACAAGCACCAGACAGATTCAGCAGGACATACTAACACCAGAGATAACCAGATAGTGAAAGGCAAACATAGGAAAGTTACCAACAGAAATCAAGGCAACACGGTATAATGCTAACCCAATTCTCCCATAACAGCAAGTCCTGGACACTCAAACACACCAGAAAATCAAGATTTGGATTTAAAATCATGACCCGTCCAGCAGGTCCAATTATTCCAGGGTCCTGAAGAGGCACTACCTGAGGGTCAAAAAAGGGGGGAGAGAAGGAAGGAAGCCAAGAACCCTAAGAAAGACAAGTCAGTCTGTGTTGTGCCAAGGCTTCATTTAATGTCAGGGAGGTAAGTGGGTTTTAAGGCTTACAGAGAGGGAATTGACCTTCACACAAGAACAAAGGAGGAAAGGGCAGAGACACCCCTAGCGATGGAAGCAGGAAGCGAGGAGGAGGTCATCCAAGTGGGGACACCCGGAGTTAACGCCAGAAGGAACATTCCACGGTTAGGGCAGGAACATCTTTTGGTATTCTCGGGAATCTTCTAGCACCGATAGCTCAAGGGGAAGGCTCTAGTTAATTGTTCTTCCTTCTCGGCAGCTGCCACCTTAGGGCTGTGAGTAAGCATAAGTCTGAATAGCTCAGGACGGCTTCCCACAAAATCACAGCTCATGATGCTGATAGAGGGCTTCAAGAAGGACACAAATAATTCCCTTAAAGAAATGCAGGAGAACACAGGTAAACAGGTAAAAGCCCTTGAAGAATTATAGGAAAGCACAACCAAACAGGTAAAGGAATTGAAAAGAGCCATACAGGATCTAAAAATGGACGTAGAAACAATAAAGAATCCACAAAGGGAAACAACTTCAGACATAGAAAACCTACAAAAGAAGATAGGAGTCATGGATGCACATATCAAAAACAGAATATAAGAGATAGAAGAGAAAATCTCAGATTGTTACAGGCCAAGGGGGTAACCAGGGTTCCTTGGTCCAGGAAGAAGCGGGTCCAGCGGAAACATGACAAACTGACATGACCACAGAGGTGGTTTGAAATCTGAGTGTATTTCTCGGGTATCTCTCAAAGTACAGTCAAGTTAACATCTCGAATTAAGCATCATATACATCTGTAAAATGCTAGCTAGGATTTCTCGGGCAATACAGGGTGTTTACCCAAAGTCCAGGGCCCATGCAGCTAAACTGCTTCTTTATCTTGGTCTTGATGTCACGCCAGCTCGGGTGCTGAAGAAGGATGGCTCTCATGCCTAGCCTCCTGGCGAAAATGGTAGCATTGTAGAACTTGGGAAGCTGCCTGGCTCAGCGCTGTCTTTCAAGAATACTTCTGCCTAGTATGTTGGTTGCATTCTTCTCTGTGCCATTCCTGGGGCCATTGTAGGCCCTCTGAGGCTCTGGGTGATTAGCTGGATCTGCTCCAGCCTCTAGCCCTTAGCTTGATGAATCAACTAACTCATTTCTCCTCTGAGTCTCTCTCTACGTAGAGAGAACCTATTGCTCTCTCTCTCTCTCTCTCTCTCTCTCTCTCTCTCTCTCTCTCTCTCTCTCTCTCTCTCTTTCAATTTAGTCTCCCTGAGTTAATAAGTATAAACTGTATCCTGAATCCCTGAATCACACCTGGATAAGCCAAAAAAGGCTGCTTTTGTCAAGATCTCTCTGTGTGAGGCCTGTAACAAAGGACAGTTATTCACACATATTCCTTGCTATTCAGGTGGGCCTGAGAAGCAAAATCAAGAATTAAAGGTGGAACTAGATTAACTTGTGGGGGAAGGTGGCTAGCTATGGGACCAACTCAAATGTAAATTCTTTCTACCTTGTCCAATACTCATCATCTATTTGGCAGGGGCCTCCTAAGATTTTTCAGATGTAAATATCCTTAGTCTGGGCTATTGCTTGGAAAACCATCTGCCCTGAAAGGTAGTTGACTAGAACCTGTGACTGGAATTTCTGGAATGCCTTTTCTACCATAACAACATAAATGGTTGAAGCAAAGCAGAATTTTTTGCTATATGATGGATTCTAAGAATATCTATATTTGCTTGGTTAAACTATGTCTCAGCTATAAGGAAATAGGAGAGTTTAAGAAATTGCCAAGTGAGATATATCTGCTTCTAAATATACGGGGAGGTCCATTATTCCCGGCATACATTTTTTCTTTTGTCTCTGTCTGTAAAATATCATTTTTTTCAGACTTTCACTGGGCCACCATGGCATCAGATGAAGAAGATACCATAGAAAGCATTGACACGACAGTCAAAGAAAATGCAAAATGCAATAAGCTCCTACCCCAAAACATCCAGGAAATCCTGGACAAAATGAGAAGACCAAACCTAAGGATTATAGGTCTAAAAGAGAGCAAAGCTTTTCAACTTAAAGGGCCAGTAAAAGTCTTCAACACAATTATAGAAGAAAACTTCCCTAACCTAAAGAAATAAATGCTCATAGAATATACAAGAAGCCAACAGAACTCCACATAGATTGGATCAGAAAAGAAATTCCTCCTGTATTAAATTTAAAATATAATTAAAACACAAAATGCACTAAACAAATGAATAATATTAAAAGCAATGAGGGGAAAATGTCAAATTACATATAAAGGCAGACCTTTGAGAATTATACCAGACCTCACCAGAGACAATGAAAGTTAAAAGATCTTGAGCAGATTTCATACAGACACTAAGGCTACACAAATGCCAAACCAGGCTACTATACCCAGCAAGACTCTCAATTAACATAGATATAGAAACCAAGGTATAGCATGAAAACAACAAATTTACACAATATCTTTTAACAAGCATAGTTCTTCAAATGATAATACATGGAAAACACCAACAAAAGGAGGAAACTACACATTAGAAAAAGCAAGAAATTAATCTTACTTTAACAAAGCAAAAAGAAGAGGGCCAAACCAACATAACCCCTCCTCTAATAAAAAAATAACAGGAAGCAACAATTACTTCCTAATATCTCTTAATAACAATGGACTCGGTTCTCCAATAAAAAGACATAGATTAATAGACTGGATATATAAGCAGGACCCAACATTTTGCTGCAAACAGGAAACTTACCTCAGGCACAAAGACAGACACTACCTCAGAGTAAAAGGCTAGAAAACTATTTTCCAAACAAATGGTCCCAATAAACAAACTGGATTAGCCATTCTAATATCAAATAAAATCGACTTTCAACCAAAAATAATGAAAAAAGATAAGGAAGGAAACTTCATACTCATCAATGTGAAAATATACCAAGATGTACTCTCAATAGTGAACATATATTCTCCAAATACAAAGGCCCCCACATTCATAAAAGAAAGTTTACTAAAGCTCAAAGCATATATTACTTCCCACACAATAATAGTAGGAGACTTCAATATACTACTCTCATCAATGGACAGAGCAGGGAAACAGAAACTAAACAGAGAAACAGTGAAACTTACAAAAGTTATGACACAAATGAATTTAACAGATTTTATACACACACACACACACACACACACACACACACATATATAATGTATATAAAACATTGTATGCTGAAACAAAAGAATATACCTTCTTTTCAGTACCTCACAGTACCTTCTCCAAAATTTACCATATACTTGGTCACAAAATAGACCAAACTAACCAGAGAGCAATAGACAGTATCCAAATTAACAAAATCAGAAATAAAAAGGGAGACATAACAACATAACAACATTTATTGAGGAAATCCAAAAAATTATATATATCATCAGATCCTACTAGAAAAGCCTATACTCACCAACAGTGGAAAATCTAGATTAAATGGACAATTTTTCTACACAGATACAAGATACCAAAATTAATCAAGATCAGATGAATGATCTAAACAGGTCCATAATCACTAAAGAAATAATAGCAGTCATAAAAAGTTTCCAAACCAAAACAAAAAAACAAAAAACCAAAACCAAAAAAAAAAAAAAAAAACAAAAAAAAAAAAACAAAAACTAAACAAAACAAAACAAAAGCCCAGGGTCAGATGGGTTCAGTGAGAATTCTATCAGACCTTCAAAAAAGACATAAGACTAATATTCTCCAAACTATTCAACAAAATAAAAAGAGCTGGATCACTACCCAATTCATTTTATGAAGCCACAATTAGTCTGATATCTAAACCCCACAAAGACCCAACAAAGAAAAAGAACTTTAGACCAATTTCCCTTATGAATATTGATGCAAAATACTCAATAAAATTCTTGCCGACACCAAGAACACCTCAAAATGATCATTCACCATGATCAAATAGGCTTCATCCCAGGGATCCAGGGATGTTCAATATATGGAAATCCAAACTCAAAGGAAAAAAACCCACATGATCATTTCATTAGATGCTGAGAAAGCATTTGATAAAATCTAATACCTCTTCATGATAAAAGTCTTGGAAGGATCAGGAATTTAAGGATCATACCTAAACATAGTAAAAGTAATATACAGCAAACCAGTAGCCAGCATCAAACTAAATGGAGAGAAACTTGAATCCCACTGAAATCAGGGACCAGACAAAGCTGTCCACTCTCTACGCACCTGTTCAATATAGTACTGGAAGTCCTAGCCAGAGCAATTAGACAATAAATGGAGGTCAAAGGGATAAAAATTGGAAGGGAAGAAGTCAATGTATTACTATTTGCAGATGGCATGATAGTATATTTATATGACTCCAAAAAACTCTATTAGAGAATGCCTAAACCAGATAAACAACTTCAGCAAAGTGGCCAGATATAAAATTAACTCAAACAAATAAGTATCCTTCCTATACTCAAAGGATAAAGAGGCTAAGAAAGAAATTAAGGAAATGACACCCTTCACAATAGTCACAAATAATATAAAATACCTTGGTGTGACTCTAACCAAGCAAGTAAAAGATCTATATGACAAGAACTTCAAGCCTCTGAAGAAAGAAACTAAAGATCTCAGAAGATAGAAAGATCTCCCATGCTCATGGCCTGGCAGTATTAATACAGTAAAAATGACCATCTTGCCTAAAGCAACCTATAGATTCAATGAAATCTCCATCAAAATTCAAACTCAATTCTTCTCAGAGTTAGAAAGACAAATTTCCATATTTATCTGGAATAACAAAAATCCCAGGTAAGTGAAAACTATTCTCAATTATAAAAGAACTTCTGATGAAGTCACAATCCCTGACTTCAAGCTATACTACAGAACAATAGTGATAAAAACTGCATGGTATCGGTACAGTGACAGGCAGGTAGATCAAGGGAATAGAATTGAAGACCTAGAAATGAACCCTCACACCTATGGTCACTTGATCTTTGACAAAGGAGCTAAAACCATCCAGCAGATAAAAGACAGCATTTTCAACAAATGGTGTTGAGTCAACGGGCAGTCAACTTGTAGAAGGATGCAAATTGATCCATTCTTATCTCCCTGTACAAAACTCAAGTCCAAGTGGATCAAGGACCTCCACATAAAACCAGATATACTGGATCTAATAGAAGAGAAAGTGGGGGAAGAAACTGAATCACATGGACTCAGGGGAAAATTTTTTGAATAGAACACCAATAGCTTATTATCTAAGATCAAGTAGTGACAAATAGGACCTCATAAAAGTGCAAAGCTTCTGTAAGGAAAAAGTCACTGTCAATAGGACAAAATTACAACCAACACATTGGGAAATGATCTTTAACAATCCTACATCCAATAGAGGGATAATATCCAATATATACAAAGAGTTCAAGAAGTTAGATTCCAGAGAATCAAATAATCCTATTGAAAAATGGGGTACACAGCTAAACAAAGAATTCTCAACTGAGGAATACCCATGACTGAGAAACACCTAAAGAGAGGTTCAACATCCTTAATCATCAGGGAAATGTAAATCAAAACAACCCTGAGATACCACTTTACACCAGTCAAAATGACGAAGGTAAAAAACTCAGGGGACAGTAAATGCTGGAGAGGATGTTGAGAAAGAGGAACACTCCTCCATTGCTGGTGGGATTTCAAGCTGTTAAAAACCACTCTGGAAATTAGTTTGGCAGTTCCTCAGAAAACTGGACTATCTGAGGACCCAGCTATACCACTCCTGGGCATATGCCCAGAAAATGCTCTAACCTGTAATAAGAACACATACTCCACTATATTCAAAGGAGCCTTATTTATACTAACCAGAAGCTGGAAAGAACCCAGATGTCCCTCAACAGAGTAATGGATACAGAAATTGAGGTATATTTACAGAATGGAGTATTACGCATTTGTTAAAAACATTGAATTCATGAAATTCTTAGACAAATGGATGGAGCTAGAACATATCATCCTGAGTGAGGTAACTTAAGCACAAAAGAATTCACAGGGCATGTACTCACTGATAAGTGGATATTAGCCCAAAATCTTGGAATACCCAAGGTACAACTCACAGACCACTTGAAGCTCAAGAAGAAGGAAGACCAAAATGTGGATACTTTGATCCCTTTTGGGAAGTGTATCAAAATACCCATGGTTCACAGACAACCAATAGAATAAGCATAGAGTCCCCAATGGAGCATCTAGAGAAAGGACCCAAGGAGCTGAAAAGTTTTGCAGCCCTGCAGGAGGAACGATAATATGTACCAACCTATAACCCCAGAACTCCTAAGGACTAAACTACCAATGAAATAGTACACCTGGAGGGACCCATGGCTCTAGCTACATATGTAGCAGAAGATGACCATTTCAGACATCTGTGAAAGGAGAGGTCATTGGTACTGTGAAACTTGATTCTCCAGAATAGGGAAATGCAAGCCAGGAAATTGGGGGGTTGGGTGGGCAGGGGAAGGGGAGATGGGATGGGGGTTTTGGGAGGGGTAACAACAGAAAGGGGATACCATTTGAAATGTAAATAATGCAAATATCTAATAGAAAAAGAAAATGAAAAAAAAAGATGTGTATAATAATATATGGATCCTAGGTACATAAGTCAACCTGCTATTGAATGCCTGATGGTTAAAAGGAAATGGGATATCATTTGAAACATAAGCAAATGGAAATATGAATAAAAATTAAAAATAATCTGCTTTGATTGCCTTCAACAGTGGAGATTTAGAACTCTTGATTATAGGACTTTAGGTAATTACTAGTATACAGATAGTAATCTGAAAATGTTCTGAATTTAAGTTTAACAAAGCAAGAACTAACTGGGTGTTAAACAATTCAAAATTTAATTTTCCAAATTCTTTTTTGCAAACTGAGAAAAAGAGTTAACAAAACTAAAATTACAAACCAGTATCTCTTATGAATATCAGTGTAAAAATTCTCAATAAAACACTTGCAATCCAAATTCAAAAGAGCATCTGGATATTACTCACTATGATAAAGTTAGTTTCATCCTAAATATACAGAAATGATTCATTATATATAAATCAATGATATATATTCTCATATTCTCTCTCTCTCTCTCTCTCTATATATATATATATATATATATACACATATGAATCAGTATTTATATATAAATTAAATATACATTTAATCTTCCACATAAAAGATAGAAACTACATTATAATAGCTACTTTTTATTTTATTCTTTGATAAAAACCATGACCAAGTTCTTATAGTTTCTCAGTCTCACCATTTTTTTTATTGAAAAGGAGAAAAAGGGAAGTAAAAGCACTTTATGATAAGGTTAAAGATTTACATGGAAAATATTTCAGATAAACATGTTAAAATTGACAATTTTATGGAAAATTAAAGAATAAAGTGGTAGACATGTAAAATATTGCTAAACTAATTGAAAGATGGGATAGAAACATTTTATGATAAAATTGAAGATTTACATGGAAAATATTTCTCAAAAATTGTAGATAAACATGTTAGAATTGAAGATTATCATGGGAATTTTTATATAGATACAATAATGGTAGGTATAAAAGTATTTCTAAGTTGATTGAAAGTGGACTTATAAACTTGAGGATTTACATGGAATATATTTCTGATAAAAATTAAGAAATATATAGAAAAACATGTTAAATTAAAGATTTTCATGGAAATTATACAGATAAAATGATAAGCATAAAGATAATTCTAAGTTGATTGAAGGTGGAATTATAAACATTTTGAGATAAAATGGAAGATTTATATGGAAAACATTTCTGGTAAAATTCAAGAACTATATAAACAAACACGTTAAAATTGACTATGTCAAGGGAAATTTTACATATAAAATGGTAGATATAAAAACTCTAAATTAATTGAAGGTGGAATTAGAAACATTTGTGATAAAATCAAAGATTTACATTGAAAACATTTCTGATAAAATAGAGGAAGTATATAGAAAGACATATTAAAATAGAAGATTATCATGAAAAATTATGCAGGCAAAATGGTAGACATAATAAAATATTACTAAGCCAGGCGGTGGTGGCACATGCCTGTAATTCCAGCACTCTGAGAGGCAGAGGCAGGTGGATTTCTGAGTTCGAGGCCAGCCTGGTTTACAGAATGGGTTCCAGGACAGCCAGGGATATACAGAAAAACCCTGCCTCAAAAAAACCAAATCCAAAATACCAAAAAAGAAAAAGAAAACTTTAATAAATTAATTAAAAGGGGAATTACAAACATTTTCTGATAAAATTGAAGATTTACATGAGAAATATTTTGTTAGTCTAAGTCTTTTTATTGGGGAGTTGTGTCCATTGTTGTTAAGAGACATTAAGGAATAGTGATTTTGGCTTCCTGTTAATTTTGATGTTATTTTTATACTTGTGTAGGTATCTTCTTTTGGGTTTGTTGGAAGAAGATTGCTTGCATGCCTTTTCTACGGTGAAGTTTCCTTCCTTGTGTTGGCATTTTCCATCAATTATCCTTTGTAGGGCTGGATTTGTGGACAGACATTGTATAAATTTGGTTTTATCATGGAATATCTTGGTTTGTCTATCTATGATGATTGAGAGATTTGCTGGGTACAGTAGCCTTGGCTGGCATTTGTGTTTGTAAGACCCCCAAAAACCGAGGGTGCCCCAGCACCTCATGCCCCGGAAGGCGACACCCAAATCACTCACGAGAAACAGTCTAGATGCAATAGCATGAGGATTTCTTTATTCCAGAATTCTGGGTTCCATAGCCGTGCACCACACAGGGTTAGAGGACTATGGACCCCAAGTGCCAAATTGCGACAGCTTTTATAAGTTTACGACAGAGCCCATGAATCACAAACCAAACATTTCTTAGCATGGAGAGCCCGCGAAATGCGAGCCAATTGATTTGTACCACTCCATAGTTTTTAGGCCAATCAGTTTAAATTATTGGAGCCCATGCTCAGTGAATCAATTAGTTTCCTATAATGTCTACAGCTGCGTGAACTCCTGCTTAGGGTGTAATGGTAAGTTTACAGAAGCAAGATAAGCTTAGCCCATTTCTAGTTACCCTATGGGGCCAGGATCACCTATTCAAGGCCTTTCTGCTAGGTTTAAACAAAGGGCAGGCTCTGGAATGTGACCTTTTACCTAGTTTCTAACAAAGAGAGATACCATTTTAAACTCCTGATTTCTTGGGGTCATTAGAGTTAGGCTGTATTTTCTATCCTTTCATGTTCTCTTAGAGTCTGTATGAGGTCTGCCCAGGAACTTCTTACTTTTAGAGTCTCTGGTGAGAAGTCCGGTGTGGTTCTGATAGGTCTGCCTTATAAGTGACTTGAGCTTTTTCCATTACTGCTTTTAATATTCTTTCTTTGTTTAGTAATTTTTTTAATTTTGATTATTATGTGCCAGGAAGACGTTCTGCTCTGGTCCAGTCTCTTAGGAGTTCTGAAGGCTTCTTGTATGTTCATGGGCATCTCTTTCTCTAGGTTAGGGAAGTTTTCTTCTACAATTTTGTTGAAGGTATTTACTGGTCCTTTAAGATGTGAATCCTTGTTGTATTCTGTAGCTGCCTGCAGCTACTGCGAACTAGGTTCCTGGAACAGAAGCTGAGGGATGGAGAGAGAGTTCCTGGAACAGAAGCTGAGGGACAGATAGAGAAGGGGTGAAAAGAAGGAGGGCCAGGAATAGTTTACGGATCAAGGCCACAACTTTAATGGAGGTCAGACCATTTAACAGTTTAGGCAAGCCCCTTCCCCCAGACTCCGGGCTGATTTCAGGGAAGTTGTTTGTTGGTTCTTGGCTCCACTGCTCAGGCAGCTGGGTGGGTCACCAGCTTAATTCAGGAATTTGTAGACCTGGAGAAACAATGAACTTCACCTTCACTCTGAGCACTCCACCCTAGGATAAAAATTCCTGCTGTAGCCTACTTCCCTATTATGCCCTAATATCAGTTTCCTGCCCAAAGCCCTTGTCCTTGGCAAATGTCAAGTTCCTACCAAGTGGCATGACACCCCAATATGGCTCTGTACAAATCCTCGCTCTTTTCTATACCTATAATCCTTAGGTTTGGTCTTCTCATTGTGTTCTGGAGTTCCTGAATGTTTCCCTGCATTACCAGCTTTACGCATTTTGCATTTACTTTGACTGTTGAGTTGATGTTATCTATGGTATCTTCAGGACCTGAGGTTCTTCTATCTCTTGTATTCTGTTGTTGATGCTTGCATCTATGACTCTTTAATTTTTCCCAAGGTTTTCTACCTCCAGAGATGTCTCACTTTGTGATTTCTTTATTGTTTCAACTTCCACTTTTAGATCCTGGATGGTTTTGTTCAGTTCCTTCACTTGATTGTTTTTTGTTTTCCTGTAATTCTTTATGGGATTTTTGTGTTTCTTCTTTAAGGGTTCTGCCTGTTGTTGACCCATGATCTCCTGTATTTCTTTAAGGGATTTTTGTGTTTCCTCTTTAAGGGCTTTTATCTGTTGACCAATATTCTCCTGTATTTATTTAAGGGAATTATTTGAGTCTTTCTTGAAGCCCTCTATCAGCATCATGAGATATGATTTTAAATCCAACTCTTGCTTTTCCAGTGTGTTGGGGTATCTGGGACTTGCTGTGGTGGGAGAACTGGGTTCTGATATTGCCCTGTGGTCTTCATTTCTGTTGGTAGGGTTCTTGTGCTTGCCTTTTGCCATCTGGTGCTGGTTGGTATTGTTGTCTCGGGGAGGAGGTTGTTCCTCCTGTGGGCCTGTAAGCCTGTGTCCTTATTCTTCTGAGCACAAAAGTGAAAGCACAGCTGGTTGACAACTCTCTCCTGGCTGGTGGGCTATGCACAGAAGGCTGTGGAGTTTCCAGGAACTCTGGTGCAAATGGTAGTCTCACCATTTTTAAATTTGGTGATAAAACTCAAGGTAATCTCTTTGATCTACTCCCCTACAAATTAAAAAAAAAAGTGCAATATATGCTTACAACATAAAATGGCACAGACTATGCATCATCACCTCTAAGGGAGCAATGAAAGCATAGTGAGGAAACACTACAGCAAAGCAAGATCAAAATCTAGCAGAACAAATGTCAAATTCAGAGCTCCATGTCTAGTATCAAAAGGCTGTAACATCTCTGTCCTTCCAATCATTGCTGGCAACATAATACTCTCTTTCTTGGGCAGAGTCTATTTCTCCTATAAAACTCTCCTTGACAGATATTTTTGTAGCTTGGGCATCTCAAATGTCTTGGAGCCTCTAATTGTATCTCAAGCTTTACTTCCATTTTTACCCAATGGCTTATTAATGACTCTTTCCTCCCATAGCTTTCATACAAAGACTTCTCTTCCAAGCATTGCCTAGCCTTGATAATCGTCTGAAAATATGGAGACAGAAGTCATGACCCTTTTACTCTGGCATCCTTCAAGATATTAAAGCCAGTACCACAAGGATGACATTGTCAAGTTTAACTACAGTGGGATGTACCCAGTCATCTTTGTGACACATTAATGGTACCTTTTGTTTGTGGCTGCTTTATAAGACCATTAGTCCTCTTTCTTTTACAAGTTCAAAGCTTATTTGGGTGGGGTCTTTCTCTGAAAGCATACTTCCCTTTATTTCAGTGGAGACTCTAATTCTCTATTTAATGGTTTTAATATCTTTAATATCTTTAGTAAATAAAGCCATATTTCCACCCCAAGCCTTGACTCTAATATCAAGATTGCCAGTGTTCTTTTCTTTACAAATTGCATAATTTATATTTCTTATTGCCTCATTGAGTCATATTTCTTGTTGATTTGCATAAGACCAATTACTAATAACCATGTAACATACTCAATGTTAGGCTGTCTTGGAATCTCACCTGGCAAAGAAATTAGTACATTTCTTTTACATTTAGCCCTAAGAATGTTCTTTGGAAATGAAGAGAAAGCAGCATCAATTTGGTAAGATGTCTCTAGCCCAGCTGCTAATATTGTTTGTCCCTTCCCACACCTCTTAAGCTGGTTCTCCACACTCTGCATAATTTTCAGTACTATTGTCTTCTAAACCCCTACTAGAATTACCCAATGAGTTCTACTTATATTATTCAATTGCTATTCTAACTCAATATTTCAAAATCTTTTCTATTCTGCTAAAACCAAAACTCAGAACAGTCAGGTATATCATAATAGTCATGTCTGGCCAGGTTCTGTATTAGTTACTTTTCTGTTGGTGTGATAATGAAGAGATCAGCTGAGAGCCATTGGAAAATTCTACCAGGTACCCCTACTCTCCTGGAAGAGACAGGTTAGAGAGCCTGCCAGAAGGAAAAGGCTAATTAAGCGCCTACTCACTTATTCCCTAGAGACCAATCAGTTTAAAAGGTACATTGTTCCACCGATCATATTGTGCCTAGTTGCTGATACTCTATTCTGCCCCTGGAAACTGTATAAAAATTCCCGAAAGAGACCACCTGGGACCTCTCCTTTGGGTGCAGCATGATGACTTCAGCATGCTGGAACAATAAATTCCTTTTGCTTTTGCATCAATCCCAGGCTCAGTGCTGTTCACTCAGGGTTGGGGGGTGGGGTCCCCAGTAAGCTAAGGCTCGTCAGAGTCTTACAATAAAACACCACAACTATGGCAACTTACTGAAGAAATAGTTTATTTGGATTTACAGTTCCAAGGGATAAAAGCCCATCATGTCTTGGTAACATGTCAAAAAGTGGCAAGAATGGTGAGAAGATTAGGAGGTTGAGGACTGGTGAAATTCAGATACGAACACAGGAAAAACTAGAAATGGTGTGAAACTGTAACAAGATCAGGTCTCCTAATCCTCTCTGTTGCCATCCAGGACCAAGTGGTTCTTACGCTTCTAATGCTGGGACCCATTAATACTGTTCCTCATGCTGTGGTGACTGCCTTCCACCATAAAATTATTTTCTTTGCTACTTCATAACTATAATTTTGCTACTGTTATGAATTGTAATGTCAATATCTGTGTTTTTATCAGATGTTCTTATATAACTCCTATGAAAGGGTTGTTCAACATTGAAAGTGGTCATGAACCACAGGTTGAGAACTGCAGTTATAGAGGATTTTCTCTCTCAAACCAGTACACATATGAGGATGTTAACAATTTTGGTAAGTGTCTTTGACAAAATCCAGCACCCATTCATGACAAAAGTCCTCAAAATAATAGAGAAATGAGGGGAGTATCTCAATATATTTAAAACACTTATAACAAAATTTCAGCCATTATCACTCTAAATGGAGAGAAACTCAAAGCATTTCCATTAAAATAAGACAAAAGCAGAGGTATCTACTCTCTCAACACTTATCCTGTATAGTACTAAGTCTTAGCTTAAGCAATAAAATAATTGTTGTGTGACAACACACTTTTTGGGGAGATATAGTACACATTTACTCACCTCAAATAAGGAGCTCAAGACAGATCAAAGCACAGGTACCACCAAAATTCAATGTGGTAAAATGTGAACTTTACTGGAGTCCTTAGAAGAATGTGGGTGAAGGGTTTTATACCGGGCTTACACCCAAAATTAAGGACAGCTTACAAAATCTGGGAACCTGGAGTATGTGCCACAGCCTAAAGGTAGCTCCAGAGGCCAGACTCTAAACATCTTCCATGCAGCTTGACTTGGTTCTGCTCATTCTAGGCAGCTAATCTGGTTTTAGAGTCATCTTCTCAGCTTGGTTCTGTTCTGAAAGGTATTTTCAGTTGTCATTGCTTATTCTGGCAGGTAGAGGCCTAGTGAATCTACTCACTTTCAATGAAGTTTTCTGAAGCTGCTTTGAACTGTTTCCTTTCCTGCTTGAGGAAATCCCTTGAACATGAAATGTTTCAGTCTGGGAGGAAAGGATTCCATAATACAGGTGAAAGCGATAAGGGAATAAAATGAAGAAAAGAAGTTCAAATATTCTTATTTATAGACAATATAATTTGGATCATGAAAGACAATCAGGAAATTTCTATGGCTTTTAAAACATTAAACAAAGGAGCAAAATACAAAATTAACATGCAAAAGTCATCAGTAGTTTCCCTATATACAAGTAGCAAACATACTGAGAAAGAAAATCCACAATAGCCCCAAAACTAAGGCAAAATGAATTAAATTGTCTGGGAAGTACCATTTCTTCTCTTTCCCGTAACTTGCCCATTAACACTAAAACATGGTTGACATGTTATCATCCCCCACCTAGGATCTATAAATCCCTCTTATCTTAGCCTGGGTGAGCAACTTCTCAGGCCTTCTTCTCTTGGACTGGTGAATATGCCCAGGACTTGCTCCCACTAAACCTGCTTTTATACTTCTCCAATTTGGCCTGATATGGCTTGTTGCATTGGCAAAGAAGGTCATTATGCAGGCAAGAAACTATTAACTATAACAAAATAATTGGAATACTTGTATAATCAAACTTCTAAGACATTGAGGAAAAATTAAAACTTCAGGAAGTTTTGGATAGAAATGGGGCACTGAAGCTGTCTTCTCAGGCAGAGAAGCTGTGAGAACTCCTCCATTAAAGGTCAGATGCTGAAAGAACTGGGGTTTCCTTGCCACAATAATGATCATGTATCAGTTAAGACCTTGGTTTGAAAAGAGCGGTTTGTTTTTCCATTTGGTCTCTGTTGTGTTTCTCTGTTAACAGTTCTTGACACCTATAAATAAATAACATGATTACAATCCCAAACTGTGTGCCTTTAAGGAAATCATTGATTCCAAGAATTATTTGTAATATTTAATATTATCTTCAGACTGAAGTATCAAGTTTCAATACAGAGTCCACAAAGTTTGATGAATAACAGCAACTAAAATTATTTCACTACTTCTTTTGTAACTTTATTTTACAGGATTAAAACATTCACTCCTGTAGAGGCAGTCCTTAAGCTAAATTAGACAAACGACTCAAAATAGCTTCAAGCAGTCACCCCTGAAACTAACCAGATTGACTGATCTTCCTTGAATAAATAACCCAATTAGCAAACCTAGACAGCCAGAAGACCCAGATATTGAGCTGACTAGAAGAAAAAATATGATCATCAATATACCCCAGTGATTAACACTGTGAACTACAAGAGCTACCTGCCTGCAAGATACTGTGGTGCAATAGTGACACAGATGTTACTGGAGCAAAGAACACCTTTTACGAGGATTTAAACCTCACTCAATCAAATGGAACCTGAACCTGACACCACTGAAGTAACTAAGAACCTCAGACTGCATAGGTCATCAATTTAAGGGGAAAGGTAATACTATAATTTTGCTAAAGGGCCATAGCAATAAAATGAATCCTAGTGACAAATTCCAATACACAGAATATAGACTGAAATATTCCATCCTGCAGGGAAGTACTTTAAACAGGAACTCAACATTCCTTCAGAAAGGAATGGACCTTTCTGCCTCTGAAATGGACCAAGTTAATTAGGCCCCTCCTTCTAGTAAATAAGTCAAGCTTCAAGGTAGACTCAGACTAGACTAGCTAACTGCCTGGCTCGGGCAGCAACCAGGCAATCTGCCTGTAAGGTATAAAGCAACTGAGTCAGTTTTAAATGACATTCTCCAACCTGTCAATCTGCCTACAGGCTGTATGTTTGTATGTTCCAGATTCTTAGCTTTCATGAGCTATCAGCTGATTGGGGTGGGTAGGCTTTTTCATATTTTTCATATGCCCTTCTTTTGTATTTTTATTTTTTTAATTATTGATTTATTTTTTTCACTCCATATTTTATTCCCTCATCCACCCTCCAACTGTTCCACAACCCATACCTCCTCCCCTCCCCCTGTTTCCACATGAACGGCCCAGCGCCCCACCCCACCTGACATCTAAACTTCCTGTGGCCTCCAGTCTCTTGAGGGTTTGGTCCATCATCTCTGAATGAACACAGACCTGGCAGTCCTCTGCTGTATTTGTGTTGGAGGCTTCATATCAGTTGATGTATGCTGCCTGTTTGGTGGTCCAGTATTTGAGGGATATCATGGGTCCAGATTAATTGAGACAGCCGGCCCTCCAATAGGGTCGCACTTCTCCTCAGCTTCTTTCAGCCTTCCCTAGTTCAACAACAGGGGTCATCTGATTCTGACCATTGGTTGGGGGCAAATATCTGCATCTGACTCTTTCAGCTACTTGTTGGGTCTTCCAGAGTATGGTCATGCTAGGTCCCTTTTCTGTGAGTGCTCCATACAGTAGTAGTGTTAGGCCTTGGGACCTCCCCTTGAGCTGGATCCCACTTTGGGTCTGTCGCTGGACCTTCTTTTCCCCAGGGTCCTTTTCATTTTCAGCCCTGTAATTTTTTCAGACAGGAACAATTATGTGTCAGAGTTGTGACTGTGGAATGGTCCCCCTCTCCCTCATTTGATATCCTGTCTTCCTGCTGGAGGTGGGCTCTGTAAGTTCCCTCTCCCTACTGTCAGTCATTTTACCTAAGATCCCTCCCTTTGAGTCCTGAGTTTCTCTCACCTCCCAAGTCTCTGGTTGATTGTGGAGGGTCCCCCAACCTCCTATCTTCCTTGGTTGCCTGTTTCCCTTCTTTCTGCTGGCCCTCAAGGCTTCAGTCCTTTTCCCTCACCCAATACCAGATCAGGTTCCCCTCTCACCCTACTCCCCCACCTCTTCCACTTTCCCTCTCAGATCTCTCCCTTCCTCCCTGCTTGTGATTGCTTTCTTCTCCCTCCCAAGTGGGACTGAGGTGTCTGCACTTCAGCTTGTTGACTTTTATGAGTTCAATGACAAATATCCACTTATTAGTGAGTACATACCATGCTTGTCCTTTTGGGTCTGAGTTACCTCACACAGGATGATGTTTTCTAGTTCCATCCATTTCCTTTCGAAACTCAGTATATCCTCGTTCTTAATTGCTGAGTAGTATTCCATTGTTTAAATGAACCACATTTTCTGTATTCTTCTGTGGAGGGACATCTAGGTTTTTTCCAGATTCTGGCTATCACAAATATGGCCACTATGAACATAGTGGAACATGTGCCCCTGTTGCATGGTGGGGCAATTTTTAGGAATATTCCCAAGAGTAGTATTGCTGGGTCTTCAGGTAGATCTATTTCCAATTTCCTGAGGAACTTCCAGATTGATTTTCAGAGTGGTTGTACCAGTTTGCAATCCCACCAGCAATGGAGGAATGTTCCTTTTTCTCTATATCCTTTCCAATATGTGTTGAGTCATTTCTGTTTCTGTAAGGAACCCCACAAAAAACTCACAGGTTCAGAAAGTTGGACTTTGGTGGTATCAGTTTTTTTCATCTGTTATAGGTTTCCTATTTGGGGTGAATATACACGTGTATAGCATCCCCAAGTAAAAGGTTTGTCATATGACATGGATATATTCTCTTTATTATTTAATATACCAGAGTGATATTTACATTGCACAGTTATATGCATATTAATCAATAATTTGAAGAATATGTTATTGATGGTCATTAAAGTTTCAAGCCTTTAGAAATATCATGATCATAAAATTTTTCCTGTATTTTTTTCTGAAGGAACTTTCATGTTGTCTATATCACTTTTCAACAGTACTTCACAAAGCTGCTTTGAAACAGCAGTATAGAGTGGTCACAATATAGATGGTATAACCTGTACACATGAAATAATGAATTATTTGCAAAAATCTGCTGAGCCCTTAAATTAATTTAATTAAATTGTCCTTGAAAAATATGAGAGCATTGTGTAGAACATGGCTTGCCTAATTGTAAAGTTCATCTGTGAGTGGAAACTGTGATCACTGGCATTATGTTGATAGTAAACTTTATCTTTAAAAATTTTTAATTTTTGTGCTTATGAGAACTATAAAGCAAAATTTATCTTCCAAATGTTAAAGGATGAACCAGTCATGAGGACAACCACTGCTTCTATATCTGAAAACAAATGTTTCCTTTGTAGGACAGGATGTTATGCTTGCAGAAGGATAGAATATAGTTTTGTTTCTTTCTTTGCTTTTATAATCCCTGACTGATGTGGCTGGGTTTTACATTTGGTTCTCTCCAGTTCCAGGTTTAGACCTGGCACCAGTGTATGAATAAAAGTTGTTTCATTAATAAAATTTATTCATGCTCCCTCCAACTGGTGAACTGCCCAGACTCATAACAGAAATTACAATTGTAACTTCTCTCTCTCTCTCTCTCTCTCTCTCTCTCTCTCTCTCTCTCTCTCTCTCTCTCTCCTTTTTTTGATGTGCACTATTCTTTTTTAAAATTAAATATGTACATTTTTTACATTTAAAATGGTATCCCCTTTCCTTGTTACTCTCCTGAAAACCCACTATCCCATCCCTCCTCTCCCTACTCCCCCTTCCCCCTAATTTCCTGACTTGCATTACCCTATTCTGGGGAATCAAGCCTTCACAGAACCAATGGCCTGTCCTCTCATTGATATCTGCAATCATCATCTTCTGCTACATATGTAGCTGGAGCCATGGGTCCCTCCAAGTATTCTCTTTGATTGGTAGTTTAGTCCCTGGGAGCTCTGGGGTACTAGTTGGTACATATTATTGTTCCTCCTACAGGGATGCTAACCTCTTCAGCTCCTTGGGTCCTCTCTCTAGCTGCTCATTTAACTAGAACAGAATTAATTTAGAATAGCTCATTGATGTTACTGAAAATTGTATTGGCATTTTATTTTGGGGCATAATATTTTTAAATAACTAGTACCTGACATTATCAGAGTGTTTCAATAGATTTATTTGGAGGTTTTCATGCAGTTAGTAATATTGTTCCATATGGTAGATAGTAAATGCCAAGATTAGCTGTGCATACTGTGTTTTCCTACAAAATGAAAATGTTTACTTTTTTAAATTTAACATGATTATTGTCTTTGTGGTTTCTTGTCATAGAAAGAGATTATTGGGAAAAGTTCTTAATAAGCATTGCTTTTGATAATCTGTAGTTTTAGGTTTATAGCATACTAATTGACCAAATTACTAGATTAAAGCTTTCATATCATCGTCTCCACTCTATAAATGACTGATTTCTACTCCACACCTGTTTTGTACTTATAACAGATCTTTCATTTTTCTTCTTTTCTATCTCATAATGCAGTGTTGGAAAGCCTTAAAGTCTTACATCTGTATGGGTCTCAGCACAAATTTCTAAATCCCAAGGTGTTGGCCAGGCAACTCTAGTCTATACTTTCTGAAGACTTACACCTAAGGGTAGAGATGTCCCTTGCTCCCTAGCTGCTTTTGTCCTTTTGCTCTTTGTTTTAAAGTCAGTATTCTGTCTTTGAAAAAAATATGTTACAGTGTATATAGAAAAGCTTGTAAATAGAGAAAAGGATGGTCATATATAAAGTGAGAAATGTATTCATTAGGCAACTGCTAATGCCCCAATTCTCACAGAGACTATAAAACTACAGTGTTAATGCTTGACACTTTTAGTGATTTTTACTGGTCACTTTAGTCCTAAGGCTTTTCAGTTCTTTTGGTGCAGCTAATGGCACTCAGCCATGCTTCACTATGCAACCTGTTTATGCATTCTTAATTGAGTAAATCCTTTTCTCCAGTCATTACATTGACATTGACAATTGAAGAAGAGTGTTGAAAGCAAAGGCTGAGAAATAGCACAATGTTAAGCATTTCTGAGAGGGACAAAGAGACTGCTCTTCTATACACTAGCACAAGATGCATGCAGTACTAGCAAACTGAAAGGAGAATAGCTTCCATACTCACATATCTTTAAAATACTCAGATGGTTATATAAAATATCTATATCTCCCAACTTCTACCTAGGGACCCTATGTTCACAATCTATGACATTAACCTCTTCATTCCAGAGATGATTAAATAGGTACCAAGAAGTTTTAAGTGATTTAGGCAAGAAATATGGCTAATCGTTTGTTGCCCTAGGATCAGAAGATACATATTTCTACTAAGTTGCAGAAAATTATGTAGATTGCCTTTAGAGTCCATGGGTAGCCATGACATTGATAAATATTTCCAAATACATTTTAATGAATTTGTTTTACTCGAATAAGACTACTTTTGAAGTACTATGTTCTATAAATAAATTTCCCCTCTTCGTAACATATTACATTAATCTCACAGTGCCTGAAAGTGTACCCTCTCTTGAGTAATACATTTCTCTGAGTCTAAAAAGGAAGGACTTCCTGGTTTCTCAAACCCATCTTGATCACATTCTTGCAAACTTGGCCCTTCTAAATATACCTCAGCAGGGACAGTACACTGATTATGCAAATGAATTCACCATTTTCTAGGTCACAGCAGGCAGCATTACACATAGAATGTGCCAACAGGAATATCAGGGGGCTCCTGTTGCAAGAATATAAATGGCTTCTGACAAACTTTGACTGGAATAGAGGGGGATATGTAATTCTTTTCTCAATGCTCACTTGGAAGATGTGAAGTTTGAGACTACTGTACTGTAGAAAGGATTCCATGTTGCTTAGCTGCACAGATACTGTAGTTGCAGGGCAAAAGCTAAATTTGACTCATTCTACTCTATTACCAACCCTGCACAGTCTTGGAAATTGTTTGGATCCTAAATTCATCATCTGAAGAAATTTACTTATTTTAAGTGTTGGCAGAGGACAAATATTAAACTATGAATGCTAACTCATTGTTAACATATGCCAGGATGATTTAACTAAATATTTCTGGCTAATTGGGTTCCTCTGATGCAAAACACTGTTCTTCTCCCAAGATCATCTCGAAGATTGATATGTACTTAAATGTAGAGACAGTTTTTTAGCATTTGAAGTTAAAGCATTTCATTATTCCCCAAGTTCTCTTCTACTATAGGTCAAAATATATTATTTAAGATAGATATTTATACTGAAAAGGAGTATAGTCTGAAAACCATGGGATAAATCCTGGTTTGCCCTGGTGATGATTTGGCCCTAGCTACTCATGAGACCCTAGAAGTGCTCTGAACCTTGCCAAAGCTTCTGTTATCTCCATAGGAGATGATGTAATTATTAATCCATGAAAGGACACTGCTGCTCTGCTAGATGTTTAAAAACTCAGGACATCATTATGCTAGTGACAAGGACAATGGTTCTGTAACACTGTAGTTACATTATCATATTTTCCTATTTCTTAAATTTGTGCTTAAGTTTTACTATTTTTTTGGTAAATTTCAGAACAAAAGAAAGTTATATCTAGAAAGCTGGTACCCATAAGATAAAATAAATATACATTAAACAAACATATTGGCCTAAATATATTTCAGATATATAATATATAGCATGGTTAAAAGAGTTAAATAGTGTATGATATACTAGAAATTTCTAACAGAATATACTCTAAGAAATCTTATCATATCTACATACAGATAGTTAACTATGAGAAGGGGTTATGTGAAATTATAGTACTTATTGCACATTGCATAAATATCAAAATATCATTTTTAGCCAATTCATATTTTATTGATTACATTTAATTAATTCTATCTCAATAGAAGTATTAAGGATATAATATTTCTTAGAGAGTACAATAGTAATTTTCATTTTACACAGTCCTTTTTTTCTTTGCTTGTTAGGGTACTTTCAGACCCATATCATTTGCTGTTCATTCAACACTCAGGAACAGTGCTATATATAAGTACTCGATTTCTTGTATGTATAGCTGAGTGTCTCTAAACACAAAACTCATTCTTTGCTTTTCTATAGCTTGTAGATGTCCAATTGTGTGCTGACCATGCTTTGGATCACTTTCTGTCTTTGACAGAACATTGACATAAGCTGTTCCAAAAGTTTACAGATGTGCCCTTTGCTCCTGCTGTTGTATGCTTTATAAAATGAACAGAGACTGCAGATGACTGATTCCAAACTCTACCCTAATATTCTCCAGCATCCTGATCAAGACCTCAGCTCCTTAGAAACTCAATGTACTAACAATTAGTGGTAATTATACCCATGAGGAGGAAATAAGGTCACAGAATAAGCAGAGCTCTGAACTCAATAGTGACTGGCACAGGGAAGAAACTCAAGAGTTGCACAATTCTTTACTTGTCCTTTTGTTATTATCTAGTTGACATACATATTCTGTTCTTCATATATCAATTACTTTCAGAAATGACTAATTTTCTACATTTAACCACTTGGGGTTTCATAATTAAGACCTGATTTTTAAGATAGTTGAAAACATTTTGAAAAGCTTTAAATAATGTTACATTGGAAAAGCTATATTTGTGATGTTTAGTGTTTTGTTAATATGCATATGTCTTAAGAAATTAAGGTAGATATCCTCCTAAGATACTATGACAAACTAAAATAACAGTTGTTGTGGAGTGCAGTCCAATGTTCTGGCACTCAAACATCTAGCATTGTAATGAGGTCATAAGTAACCCCTCTGGGTTCTTTTAGCATTCCCCCAGGAAGGAGCATTAATACTTAGTCAGAAACTCATCAGATCCCTGCAATAGTAGAAAAATTACAAGACTTTTCTTCTTTAAATTGGTTTTCAGATAAATGAATATCTACCAATCAGGTTTGAGTTTGAACTACAGAAATGATGCATGTCCTTGCAAGTAAATTTCTTGAACATAAACTAAAATTCAGGAATACACATCTCTGAGAAATGTTTGTAGATGTTGGCCCTCATGCACAGAGCTAAATCTTCAGACTCACTTAATGACAAAAGTTCAACTTTTACCTTAAATAGATGAAGTTTGACAAGCGCTGCAGAGAGGTGTGAAGAAAAGTGCACACCCTTCTTCAGATACAATAAAATCATCTTCAAGGTGAGTTGCTGACAAGTTTCTACAAGAGAAAAACTGCCAAGTATTGTCTGTAGCAAAGCCCAGCATAACTCAAAGAAGATTACTCCTTGATTTATTTTTCATTTCAAATTGTGCTTGTGTGTGTGTTTCCTCCCCCTTCCTCCCACTCATTTCCCTCTCTCTGAGCTTCTTTTTACCAGAGGAACTTCGGCAGAACAAAGGTGTCAAAAGAAATTCAGGCAGGCTGACTGGATGTTGCCTGAACACACAATGGAGTTTGCAGCGTGACTCTGAAAAATAGAGCCCAGTTATTAAATCTCAAGAACTTTCTCTAACTGAAGAGAAAAAGGATGAAATAAATAAAAAGCCAAAAACCAGGATTACCAATGTAAGATGACATAATGCCTCCATTTAAAGAGTCACTAGTCATTTAAGATTTGATAACATGAAAAAAGCTTGTATTTGTAAGTGGTCTTTAATCCCATCAACATGAAAAATGAGAATGAGGAAAATTCACTTGTTCTATGTACTTTATTTTCACCATTTAATACAATCAACTGTAGGCTGTGTCCCTACTCTTTATTGGGTAGTCCAAAATGATAGACTATAATGCAGACATATTCATTTAAATGAATCTTTTTCTACTGAATTTGGTTCTTTGAAAGTAAAGCTACTTTTTTAGATAACTTTATCCCTGATTATCCAGTTTTTATTGTCTCTTACAATAATAAGAATGATTATTACTTAATTGATATCAAAATAATGATAAGGCCTATATAATAATGTCAAAATATAATGATTTTGACATACTTAGCAGGTGCTTCCTATGTTGGAGGAAAGCTATTTATATGCCTTAAGTGTGGGAAGTGGGGGAGTAAGACTGATGTATGACCAATGAAGGACTTGAAGTAAAATCAGTTGAGAGATATGTTGGTAAGAGCAATGTTAAACATTTTTGGTGGCCTCAGTTAGATACCAGGTCACTTAATTCTCACAGGATATTTCTGTCATTATTGTTTGATTTTTCTGTGTTGGAAAGATGAAGTAATGACTAAGGCTGTACAATTTCCAACTTCTCTATTTACCATGCCTTGAAAAACAGTCTTTTCTTTAGTCAGTGACAGGGAATATGTAAATTTTAAGGTACATGGATATAGAATCATTTCTGAGACAGAGGAGTTCTGAGTTTTGCTTATAAAAGTATAATATCTGGGAAAGATGCAATCAATGAGTTAGAGATGAGATTAAATTTTTATAAACTAACTTTTTTAAAAAAATTAATAGGAAATGAACTTATATTCACTTAAGACTCCAGAAGTTAAGGACTATCCAACTAACTCCAACGATGTTGGCAATGAGATTCTGTCTTTGTAGTATATGTCTCAGAAGAGTTAAAAATAACTATTTTGAAAGGTTAATAGGCATATTTGAATAGACATCAAATAAATATGCATTATGATTTTCAATTAATTTCTAAACAAAGAAGCCACAATATTCAGAGTTGCTTTTAGAGCAGAGGCATACATGCCCAGGAATGTTGAAACAAATTTGCTAACAGAAACAAAAACCCCACTGGAAAAAAAAACTTGATATTTGTGTTGTTTTCAATCAGTAGGAATTAATTTGATGTTATTACTTCTAGATTAAATAAATTTGTACAGTCACTTGTAGTATTATTTGTGTTACCAATAATCTTTTACAACTTTACTTTTATAATCTAATCCTAAATCTAACGAATATTCAATATCTCTGTTAATAGAACATTAAAATTATTTCTCCTAGTGAATCAGATTATCCTTACAGGGTCTGTTGGACAACAACCAATGTTACTAAACAGTCACAATGGTATCTTTTGTCCATATGCAAGATTAGAAGTTTCTCAATCTTAGACTAGAAAGATAACCATTTCTAGGCCCTATCTTCATATTATTTTAACAGAGGAAAATCTTGAAGACAGGATGCCAACAAAAGCTTAAGATGAAAATGAATTAATGGAGGAATGAGAAGTATATATAGTCAAAGTTCATAATACAAGGGAAAGAAAATATCTATATGACTCCCAAAGTTATGTATAATCAATATACATGAGTAGAATAAATAAATATTTTAAAAGACTTAGATGCTTATTACGGTCCAGAATTGATATTTACCACTTTGGCCTGTTTTTTAAATTTTGGAAAGATCCAAAATTGAGAAAAAAATGATTTTCATTCTCCAGTTATCAGTAGTCTTCTGTAAGTTTTATTTTATTGATTTATCTTTCTTAGAAAAGAATTATCAGGACAAAATGTAACATTCCTGTATTAGTATCATCCTGTAAAGGACATATGTATGTATCCAACTGTTTGTGTAATGTGACACTTGAGCTTTAAGTAGCTTTAACTTTCTATCTTCCATCTGCAAATACTACCCCTAGTTTTTGGTGATGAATAGTATAATGCAGGTGCTATACTAGGTATCAAGCTACATAATAGAGTTTTGAATGAACAAAGGAAAGGGCAAAATATAATAGGATTATACTTTCAACAGACAAAAAAAATAATAATAAAGATATAATAAAGCCAGACCTAATAGTGCTGATAGGAGTTGGAGGTATGATCATTTCTGGATCCAAAGAATAGAATCCAGCTCTCCAAAAGAGAAGGAAGGTAACTGAGACTAGCAACTGTAGCTGCTTGTATTTTCATGCTAATTATGTTTCCCAAAAACCTGTTTGCCTTGTATCACAAGAAATGAGGGAATCTGCTCACAGTTAGTTCTGATTAGTAAATAAAGATGATGACCTGCCTAGAAACTGGGGGAGTGTTCCTCTTTTTCCACATCCTTGCCAACACCCACTGTCTCCTGAATTTTTGATCTTAGCCATTCTGACTGGTGTGAGGTGAAATCTCAGGGTTGTTTTGATTTGCATTTCCCTAATGATTAATGATGTTGAACATTTCTTAAGGTGTTTCTCAGCCCTCTGAAGTTCTTCATGTGAAAATTCTTTGTTTAGCTCTGTACCCCACTTTTTAATGGGGTTATTTGTTTCTCTTTGTTCTACCTTCTTGAGTGCTTTGTATATATTAGATATTAGCCCTCTGTCAAATTTAGGGTTGGTGACAATCCTTTCCCAATCTGTTGGTTGATGTTTTGTCCTTTTGAGAGTGTCCTTTGCCTTACAGAAACCTTGTCGTTTTATGAGGTCTCATTTATCAATTCTTGATCTTAGAGCAAGAAAAGTATTGGTGTTCTTTTCAGGAACTTTTCCCCTGTGCCCATGTCCTCAAGGGTCTTCCCCAGTTTCTTTTCTATTAGTTTCAGTGTGTCAGGTTTTATGTGGAGGTCCTTAATCCATTTGGAGTTAGTACAAGGAGCTTAGTACAAGATTATTGTAGTTTGAACTTAGTACAGGAGATAAGAATGGATTGATTCGCAATCTTCTGCATGCTAACCTCCAATTGAACCAGCACCATTTGTTGAAAAAGCTCTTTTTTCCACTGGATGCTTTCAGCTCCTTTGTCAAAGATCAAGTGGCCATAGGTGTGTGGGTTCATTTCTGGATCTTCAATCCTATTCCATTGATCCACTTGTTCCTCCACTGCTGGTGGGATTGCAGGATGGTGCAACCACTTTGGAAATCAGTCTGGCGGTTCCTCAGAAATCTGGGCATGACACTTCCAGAGGACCCTGCTATACCACTCCTGGGTATATACTCAGAGGATTCCCCAGCATGCAATAAGGACACATGCTCCACTATGTTCATGGAAGCCATATTTGTAGTAGCCAGAAACTGGAAAGAACCCAGGTATCCCTCAACAGAAAAATGGATGCAAAAAATGTAGTATATATACACAATGGAGTACTATTCAGCCATTAGAAACAATGAATTCATGAAATTCTTAGACATATGGATGGAGCTGGAAAACATCATACTAAGTGAGGTAACCCAGTCTCAAAAGATCAATCATGGTCTGCACTCACTGATAAGTGGATATTAGCCTAGAAACTTTGACTACCCATATTAAATGATGTCCAAGAAGAACAGAGGAGTGGCCCCTGGTTCTAGAAAGACTCAGTGAAGCAGTATAGGGGATACCAGAACAGGGAAGTGGGAAGGAGTAGATGGGGGAACAGGGGGAGGGAAGAGGGCTTATGGAACTTTGTGGGAGTGGGGAGCCAGAAAAGGGGAAATCATTTGAAATGTAAATAAAAAATATATCGAATTATATATATATATATATATATATATATATATATATATATATATATATATATATATATCGAATAAAATAAAGATTAAAAAAAGATGATGGCAGTCAATGGCAGGGTAGATAGAGGCAGGACTTTTAGGATTCCCAGGACAGACAGGAGGCAGAGAGAGAGATCTGCTGTGTTGGGGGGAAAGGAGAGACTCCAACACTGAGCCATGCAGGGCAGCGAGCTTAGCCTCCATGTAGGAGCCAGGGATAGAGGCCCAAGAGGGTTGCATGTCAGGGACTAGGGTGGCAGTAAGTAATATCTCAGAGGGAGGGTGTTTTAGCCACATGGAGATTAGGAAGTGGTCCAACCATTGAGCTGTTTAAGGCATATAAAAATAAAAAAGCTGTATGTATATGTGTTTCATTCAGGGTCAAAGAACATTGGGGGTAGTTAGGCCTCCACCACTGCAGGGATTGATTTGAGTAGCATTAATTTGATATCAGGACAAGTAGCTATCTAAAGAGAGTACTTAAGCAGAGCAAACAAAGCATAAAATATTAAAAGGCAAACTTGGTATAAATATAGCAGAGTAGGTTCATGGGAGCAACAGTCTGTTACTGACTAATTTTATGTATATATAATCGGCTTAAGGAAAAAATGACCAGGTGTAGGACTGGATTCCTTTAATCCAAACAGGCACTTGGAGGAAGAGGCAAGCTGATATCTATGAGTTTGTGGCCAGCCTGATCTACATAGCTAGTTTGAGAACATCCAGAGCTCCATCTTAAAACAATGAAAGAGAGGAGAGAGAAGATGAAGGAAAGAGAGAGAGAGAGAGAGAGAGAGAGAGGTGAACAGATGAACAGATGATGGAGAAGGACCAAGTGAAAGACCCCCCAAAAATTTCAATTATTTGAATATTAGGTATCATTTGTGGTTGAATTACAGTATTGCTAGTAGATGTTAAAACTTGGGTAGAATGATAGACTTGCAATTAGGAAATCCTAGAATTCAAGGCACAGGATACAAATCTGAAATGATAACCCTGGCTTTATTCTGCCATCTTTTCAGAGACTTGTGATCATTTTCTTTATCATTCTGGGTTACCTTTGATTAGCTATCAGTATAGACACAGTAGCAATTGCCAACTGTAATTCATTCTGCAATATCTATAATATGTTCTTTAAATTAATTTTAAGAAAGTGTCCTATAATTTTTTCTTCACAATCCTATTCTTTATAGATTGGTTAATTACAGTGACATGTATTTCACCCTTTTTTAATAGTTGTATATTTCTTCCATAAGTTTTAACCTTCCATTTTTTACAGCATATATATTACAGCATATAAATATTATATATTACAACATACATACATATATATATATAGTATGTAGCATATATATGTATATAATCATGAATAAATAACTTTTTAAATTAATGTTTTTTCAAGATAATCTATTTACTGAAATATATTTCATGCTTGCTGAAATGGTTTCTTATTTGTTTTCAGTCATGTTGTGCTTAATATAGCATGTACTGATACTATAAGTTCACTAGAGCTGATTATTAAATATTCAGAAATTTTGTACTGATGATTAAATTTACCATTGTAAGCGTATTTATCATCACTTAAATTTTAGTCCTTACAACTGAATTGCCCACTCTATACATAAAAAATATTAAGATACTAGAAAAAATGGTAATGAGGCTGTTCATACAACTAGAATATAGGCAATTTCTATTTGCTTTCATGCTATGAATGTTTTGTGATTCTGAGTTACTATAAGGAAACACTAAAATGGAATTAAATAAGCAATTGCATTCCATCTGTTTAATCTATCTTTGTATAATGTTTGCAGACATAAGTAGGAGATATAACATCATGATGATACAAACTTCTGCAAAGCAAAGCAGGCAGGAGTGTGATTGTAAGAGAAGTTGTTCCAACAGTAACACTCATTCTTTATAATAACTGCTTGACACTAGGCCTGAAAGTTGAGTTTTAATTCAGTTGCAATTCAAAACACTTGAGTTAGATCAATTTCAACTTGATGGAATAATGTCTCCTAATTAATAAACAGTATTATAACCTGATCTTATATTAGTATAAGTTCCTGTGTCAAATAGTCAGCAAAATGTCAAGGATGTCAAAGAAAATATGTATATGATAAGAATGCATAATATAATTATGTAAGAATATATTGTATAACTATGTAAATATAGACACATAATTACATAAATATAACAATTTAATATATAATTTATTATATAATTATAATATGTTAAGGATATATAATACAAGCTGAGCATTTCCATTATTAATTGATATCCATCACAAGGAAATTTTGCAAGTTACCTTTCACACTACCAAACAAATACTCTTACTCTAGGTCATGCCTTGCCGTCCTATTTGCTTCTTCAGGTCACATGATTTTCTCCAGATATTAACTACTTTCCTTTTCACAGGAGTTGTAACAATCTTCTCTGTAGAAAAGGCTCTTGGAAGCTTCTTTTTCCTTAGCTGGGCAGGAAACAGTTACTCCTCTTGATTTGTGACTCAAGCTGACCAGGGATTCTAAAGAATTACTCCTTACTTCATGGACTTCCGTATTCCTCTTTAAAGCTTCTTCTTTATTTTGCCCTGTTATATTCATTTATCAGGCTTACTGTACCAACTAACTTCTGTGTTACTTAATCATACTCCCCAGTGTTAACAACAAACTTGCCTGTCAGGTGGAGAACCACCTATGTACACTGGGAAGTTTTCCTCTCAATGAATTATCAAATGGCACTTATTATGATTTAAACTTGTTTATTTATTGGATTTTTGAGACAGAGTCTCTCTATATAGTGCTGGCTGTCCAGAAACTTGAAAAGAATGGCAGACAGGTCTCAAACTCATAGAGATCAATGTGCCTCTGCTACCCTAATGCTATGATTGAAGGCACATGCAACCACGCCTGGCTTGTATCTAAACATTATGCAAACTTCTTATAAGCTGAGTCCAAACCTTTATTATATTGCTTATATCAATGATAAACTCTAGGCCTTTGAATTCTTTTATAAGACTCCAGAGAGCCTTGGCTTTCTGGGGACCCCCTGAGTAAACATGATGGAACTGAGAATCAATGTAAAAAGAAAGAGGAATTTATTATTTCAATGCGCATTGGAGTCGTTCTGCACCCAAAGGAGAAATGTCAACCCTGTTTGATTAGTCTTTATACAGTTTATCCCGTGAAATGTGTTTACCTGCTTCAGACCTCCCCCACTCCCAGGAAGCCTTGTTTACTGACTCCAGAACTCTCTCACCCCTAGAAGGCTGGCTCCAGACCTTTCCCCACTCCCAGGAGGCTGTTTCCTGGCTCCAGACCCTTCCTTTCTGGAAGGGGGGTTCTCTTTAGGGTCATTCCTCTGCAGCTGCCTAGGGATGGTTCTTGAACCCCTTAACTAACACCCTGCCAGTTCCCAAACCTCAGATGCTTCAGTCCCTTATGTAAACGATCCTAGTATTTGCATGTAGCCAAAACGCATTGTGATGCACACACATATGATTTCTAAATAGCTAGAGTCATTGCCCCCTTCTCATTGTGCATGCTTCAATTTTGAAGCTATTATGGATAGTTATGAAGCTCCTATCCCTGGTCCTCTGTACTTAGCTCTTGATATCTTTGTCTCAGGACTATCAACTGTACTGTACCTATGTCATATTTAATAAAAGCAACTAAGTGATTTAAAATGTAAGGGCCAAAGGTCAAAATCAGGAACAAAATGATCAGGGTCCCAGCAATGCAGAAATCTAAGTGGTGAACAAGGAAGAGATGTTGAACCAAGACTCAACCATCCTTGGGCTCGTTCCCTTTCTCTCTTTTTCTTGACTAGTCCTTCTTATACCTTTGCCATAGAATCTTTAACCACGCCTGAGTAGTTGAGGTAAAAGCAACACTCTTCCCTTAGGACTGCACAGAGCACTCTCTGTTGTAAACTGAGCAAATCTAGACCATGGTAGTTCTGTAAGACTACTTCAGAAAGGGAGGTTGGGGAGTCTTGAAGGCAGGTGATTGATTTGTCTATGTCTAAGTCTATGAAAGTCCTGACCTCTTGGTAGCTTTTACCTTGTAATACTAGGGAATAAGTCCCTGTTGCTACCCCTGCTGTGCACAGTCTGAGTAAGAGAGACACTGTCAAGGCAGTGATGGGTTCTAGTTTGGTATGGTAGTCTCCACCCCATTTCTCTAACATCTCTTCATATGGCTGGCAAACCAACTGAACTAACAGACAAAAATATCTATAATTTTTTTCTATCAAGACACCAAGGTGTACACAGGGGTGAGCCCAGTTGAGCAAGCCCACCATCCATTCTCAGGCCAGATGACATATGAAGCAGTCTGGGCAGGAGAGTAGGAAGCATTGCAAAGGGACTGATGGGAGGAGCGGACATGATCCAGACAGAGTCCCACACCAAAAACTGCCTGTAGGGTGCATCCTACACCTGACTTCTGGGCCCATTGGCAGGAAGAGGACTTGTTAGACAAGCTAACATGGGAGGTGGGGGGAATGAAGGCAATCCCTTCATAATATGGGGGAGCTATATCATAGCAAAGCCAGCAAAAGTGATGTGCTTCAGGCCTTGATTCATTGAGTACTTGGAAGGTCTTACTGATAAGCTCAGTCAGTGGGGCCACTTCTGAGAGACCAAGAAGGAGTGTTCCCTGAATGTTAGGGATCATGAAAAATAGTTAACCCTACCTTGGTTGGGGCCAGAGGTTTGGGCTTAGGTAGCTTATGGGGAACACCTGTAACCCCCTTATTGGGTCCCACAAAGATGATAGGGGCTTCTATCTTGAGTTTATGGTAAAAAGGAGTCCATCATCATATGTATCCTTCCTAGTAAAGCCTGAGGCCCCATGTCGTACCCCTTAGTCATCTATCTTCAGACTCTCTCCCCTTCTAGGTAAATTGCACAGTGATTGAGTTACAAGAATAGTTAAGGCATTGATCTTCTCCAACCCACATCCCTGAGGGCTTTTGTCTTCCCCAGGAGACATCAGGACGTGCCCCTGAATGAGTGTTCCCCAATGAACTGTGATATCCACTGCAATTGCTACGTGTGAGTCCCCTTCCTCTAGAGGATCTGCTCACTGTTGCTAAATCCCACCTTTAGCTTGGTGTCTTCCGAGGTCCCACAGCCCCCAGGCAGCACAGTAGAAGTTTTCTGGGCTCCCACAGTGATGGGCTAAGGACCTGGATCTCTCATCTTGAGGACATACATAAATTGGGACCTTGAGCAGGTAGTCTCTTAATTGGGGTTTCCACATCCTATGCTCCTTCTTCCCAGCCCCTTTCCTGGGCATGGCATTGGTGAGTATGAGGCTTTACCATGACATTTTGACAAGCCCCCCCCTTTATCTCTTGTTTCGGGATGTCCCAGGTGTCCAGCCTGGCCGCCAAGTCACACAGGTTGAAAGTTGGGGGGGGGGGCACCATGTGAAAGGGGGATGGGCTTGGGTCACCCTAGTTACCTCACTACCCTTTAGGGTTGATGATACAATCCAAGTCAGTCTGTCAGGATGATGAGGGATAGATCTAGCACCCAGCCCTTTATGCCTTATGAAAGTCAGAAGCCCCATCAGGGTCAGGAAATTCTTAATCCTTGATGGTTCCCCAAGTGATCTTGAACGTCAAAAGGTTGCTTGTCTTTTTCATGCTCCAAGATGGGTAGTCCATACGGTGTGGACTGGTCACTGCCTGTATCTAAGCAGCTATGTCGTCTGCCTTTATGGCCATAGGCGTCATCCCAACACCAAGTAGGGGCCCTTCCAGGAGGGTTCCAGGGACTGGGTCTGATGTTGGCAAACATAGACAGCATCACCAACCTGGAATCCGATGCATCACCTCAGTCATTCCTGGAGCAAAAAGGGCAGATAGCTGGGACCATATTTCTCTCTGAACTGGCTCAAGGGCCACCAGTCTTTTGACAAGGCCTCCTCAGAAGATCTCTAAGTTAGGTTCAGTGACCATCAATGGAGCCAGGCCTCCATAGAGGATCTCAAAAGGTGTTAAGTTGAAATGATATGGGGTAATCCAGGCTTGGAACAAGGCCAAGGGAAGGAGAACCAACAAGTCTCCACCAGTTTCTGAGGTTAATTTAATTAAGATTTCCTTTAAGGTCCTATTGATCCTTTCAACCTGACCCGAAGTCTGTGGGTGATATATACAATGAAGTTTCCAACCTGTCCCCAATACTTTCACCAACCCTTGGCCTACCTGAGAGATGAAGGCAGGTCCATTATCAGATCCAATTACCTTGGGTACCCCAAACCTGGGAAAAATCTTTTCTACGATCTTCTTGGCCATGATTGGAGCTGTCTCCTATTTTGTGGGGAAAACCTCTACCCATCCTAAAAAAATATCTACAAAGACTAGTAAATATTTATAACCATATTTTCCAGGTTTTAAAGTCTACCTCCCATAAGTCTCATGGCCTATTTCCTCTAGGTATTTTTCTTGTATGTACCTTAGTGTGGCAGGCATTCACCTGTTCATAGACTTTGCAGTTCTCTACTATTTCCTCTATCAAGTATCTTAGGTCCATGATGAACATCCTGGATCCCATAATGGCTTTTATCAGCTTTATACTGCCCAGGTGAAACCATCTATGCATCTGTCATAGCAGATCTCAGGTATGGTCCTGAGGGAAGGTGGCTTTTCTCTCTTGGGATTTCCACTGACTTTCATTCTTGAGACAGTATTTGGTAGGGTAGCTAGAGATCTGGGATTCCTCTTCCTTAGCATAGAATAGGTGGGACCAACTCTTGGCCCAGTGACTCCCTTCTTTAACTCTTCAACTGGTTGGTTTCTTAAGCTTTTTCTGTTTGATCAGCACAGGCATAGTATCTTTAAGGTCTATCACCTTGACCACTTTATCTGCTAGGTTATTCCCTTGAACTATGTGGCTCTCCCCCATCTGGTGGCTGGGACAGGGGATAATGCTCACCTTGGTTAGTCTAAGGAGGGTGCTGAGGAGGGCCTTGATTTCAGCCTTAATCTTAACTTCTCTTCCATTTGATGTGTTTTTTATTTATTTTCTATAGTCTTTGTTTACATTCTAAAAGCTTTCCCCTTTCACAGCCCCCCCCCCATGTGTCCCATAAATCCTCTTCTCTCCATCCATTCTCCTATCTTTCCCCCTCCCTTTTCTCTGTCCTGGTACTTCCCTACAATGCTGGATCAAGCCTTTCCAGAATTACGGCCCTCTTCTTCCTTCTTCATGGGAATCATTTAATATGCTAATTGTATCTTCAGTATTCAGAGCTTCAGGGCTAATTAATATCTACTTATCAATGATTGCATTCCATGTATATTATTTTGTGATTGTGTTACCTCACTTAACATGATATTTTCCAGTTCCATCCATTTGCCTAAAAAAATTCATGAATTCATTGTTTTTACTTGTTGAATAGTACTCCATTGTGTATATATACCACATTTTCTGTATCCATTCCTCCATTGAGAGATATCTGGATTCTTTCCAGCTTCTGGCTATTATAAATAAGGCTGCTAGTAACATAGTGGAGCATGTGTGCTTATTGCATGCTGGGGAATCCTCTGGGTATATGCTCAGGAGAGGTATAGCAGGGTCCTCCGAAAGTGTCATGTTTAGTTTTCTGAGGAACCACCAGACTGATTTCCAGAGTGGTTGTACCATCTTACAATACCACCAGCAGTGAAGGATTGTTCCTCTTTCTCCATATCCTCACCAACACCTGCTGTCTCCTGAGTTGTTAACCTTAGCCATTCTGACCTGTGTGAGGTAAAAATCTCAGGGTTGTTTTTATTTGCATTTCCCTAATGGCTAATGATGTTGAGGATTTCTTAAGGTGCTTCTCGGCCATCCGAATTTCTTCAGGTGAAAATTTGTTGTTTAGGTCTGTACCCAATTTTTTATTAGGGTTATTTGGTTCCCTAACTTCTCAAGTTCTTTGTATATATTGGATATTAGCCTTCTATCAGATGTAGGGTTGGTGAAGATCTTTTCCTAATTTGTTGATTGCCAATTTGTCCTTTTGATGGTGTCCTTTGCCTTCCAGAAACTTTGTCATTTGATGAGATCCCATTTGTCAATTCTTGATCTTAGAGAATAAGCTATTGGCATTCTGTTCAGGAACTTTGCCCCTGTGCCCATGTCCTCAAGGGTTTTCCCCAGTTCCTTTTTTATTAGTTTCAGTATGTCTGGTTTTATGTGGAGGTCCTTGATCCACTTGGAGTTGAGCTTAGTACAAGGAGATAAGAATCGATCAATTCGCATTTGCCTGCATGCTGACCTCCAGTTGAGCCAGCAACATTTGTTGAAAAGGCTATCTTTTTCCCACTCCTGCTCCTTTGTAGAAGATCAAGTGACCATAGGTGTGTGGATTCATTTCTGGGTCTACAATTCTATTCCATTGGTCCACTTGTCTGCCCCTGTGCCAATACCATGCAGGTTTTAACACTATTGTTCTGTAGTATTGCTTGAGGTCTGGGATACTAATTCCCCGAGAAGTTGTTTTACTGTTGAAAATAGTTTTAGCTATCCTGAGTTTTTTGTTATTCCAGATAAATTTGAGAATTGCTTTTTCTAACTCTGTGAAGAACTGAGATGGGATTTTGATGGGGATTGCATTGAATCTGTATATTGATTTTGGCAAGATGGCCATTTTAACTATATTAATCCTGCCAATCCACAAGCATGGCAGATTTTTCAATTTTCTGAGATCTTCTTTGATTTCCTTCTTCAGAGACCTGAAGTTCTTGTTGTAAAGATCTTGCACTTGTTTGGTTAGAGTCACACCAAGATACTTTATATTGTTTGTGGCTATTGTGAAGGGTGTCATTTCCCTAACTTCTTTCTCAGCCTGCTTATCCTTTCAGTATAGGAAGGCAACTGATTTGCTTGAGTTGATTTTATAACCTGCCACTTTGCTGAAGTTGTTTATCAGATGTAGGAGTTCTCTGGTGGAGTTTTTTGGGTCACTTAAGTAGACTATCATGCCATCTGCAAATAGTGATAATTTTACTTCTTCCTTTCCAAATTGTATCGCTTTGACCTCCTTATTGCTCTAGCTAGACCTTCAAGTACTATATTGAAAAGATATGGAGATAGGGGGCAGCCTTATCTAGTCCCTGATTTTAGTGGGATTGCTTCAATTTTCTCTCCAATTAGTTAGATGTTGGCTACCAGTTTGCTGTATATTGCTTTAATTATGTTTAGGCATGGGCCTCGAATTCCTGTTCTTTCTAAGACTTTTAGCATGAAAGGATGCTGAATTTCGTCAAATGCTTTTTCAGCATCTAATGAAATGATCATATGGTTTTTTTTCTTTGAGTTTGTTTATGTAGTGTGTTGCATTGATGGATTTCCGTATATTGAACCATCCCTGCATCCCTGGGATGAAGCCCACTTGATCGTGGTGGATGATCATTTTGATGTGTTCTTGGATTTGGTTGGCAAGAATTTTATTGAGTATTTTGCATCAATATTCATAAGGGAAATTGGCCTGAAGTTCTCTTTCTTTGTTGGATCTTTGTGTGGTTTTGGTATCAGTGTAATTGTGGCTTCGTAGGACGAGTTGGGTAGTGGTCCTTCTGTTTCTATTTTGTTGAAGAGTATTGGTGTTAGGTCTTCTTTGAAGGTCTGATAGAATTCTGCTGTGAAGCCATCTGGTCCCGTGCTTTTTTTGGTTGGGAGACTTTCTATGACCCCTTTTATTTCTTTAGGGGTTATGGGACTGTTTAGATGATCTACTTGATCCTGATTTAATTTTGGTGTTTGGTATCTGTCTAGGAAATTGTCCATTTCCTCCAGATTCTCTAGTTGTGTTGAGCATAGGCTTGGTAGTAAGATCTGATGATTTTTTTGAATTTCCTCTGTTTCTGTTGATATATATATCTACCTTTTCATTTCTAATTTTGTTAATCAGTGCCCTTTGGTTAGTCTGGCTAAAGGTTTATCTATCTTGTTGATTTTCTCAAAGAACCAGCTCCTGGTTGTGTTGATTTTTGTATGGTTCTCTTAGTTTCTACTTGATTGATTTCAGCCCTGAGTTTGATGATTTCCTGCCTTCTACTCCTCCTGGTTGAATTTGCTTCTTTTTGCTCCAGGGCTTTCAGATGTGTCATTACGCTGCTAGTGTCATTACGCCATTTTCTTTTTGGAGGCACTCAGGGGTATGAGTTTTCCTCTTAGCACTGCTTTCCTTGTGTCCCATAGATTTGGGTGTGTTGTGTCTTCATTTTCATTAAATTCTAAAAAGTCTTTGATTTCTTTCTTTATTTCTTCCTTGACCAAGGTATCATTGAGTAGAGTATTTTTCAGTTTCCATGTATATGTGGGCTTTCTGTTGTTTTTGTTGCTATTGAAGACCACTTTTACTCCATAGTGATCTGATTGGAGGCATGGGATTCTTTCGATCTTCTTATATTTGTTGAGGTCTGTCTTGTGACCAATTATATGGTCAGTTTTGGAGAAGGTCCCATGAGGTGCTGAGAAAAAGGTATATTCTTTTGCTTTAGGGTGAAATGTTCTATATATATATATCTGTTAACTCTAATTGGTCCAAAGCTTCAATTAATTTCACTGTGTCCCTGTTTAGTTTCTGTTTTCCTGATCAGTCCATTGAGGAAAATGGAGTGTTGAAGTCACCCACAATATTGTGTTAGGTGCAATGTGTGCTTTGAGCTTTAGTAAAGTTTCTTTTATGAATGAGGGTGCCCTTTAATTTGGAGCATAGATGTTCAGGATTGAGAGTTCTTCTTCGTGTGTTTTTCCTTTGACCAGCAAGAAGTGTCCCATGACTTTAGGTTGAAAGTCAATTTTATCTGATATTAGAATGGCTACTCTGGCTTGTTACCTGAGACCATTTGCTTGTAAAATTGTATTCCAGCCTTTTACTCTAAGGTAGCGTTTGTCTTTGACACTGAGGTATGTTTCCTGTATGCAGAAAAATGTAGGATCCTGTTTACGTATCCAGTCTGTTAGTCCATGTCTTTTTATTGGGGAATTGAGTCCATTGATGTTAAGAGATATTAAGGAATAGTGATTATTACTTCCTGTCATTTTTGATGTTATCTTTTATATTTGATTGGTTAACTTCTTTTGGGTTTGATGAAAGGTTACTATCTTGCTTTTTCCAGGGTGTAGTTTCCCTCCTTATATTGGTGTTTTCCGCCTATTATCCTTTGTAGGCTGGGTTTGTGGATAGATATTGGGTAAACTTGGTTTTGTCATGGAATACCTTGGTATCTCCATCTATGGTGATTGAGAGTTTTGCTGGGTATAGTAGTTTTGGCTGGCATTTGTGTTCACTTAGAGTCTGCATGAGATCTGCCCAGGATCTTCTAGCTTTCATATTCTCAGGTGAGAAGTCTGGTGTGATTCTGATAGGTCTTCCTTTATATGTTACTTGGCCTTTTTCTCTTACTGCCTTTAATATTCTTTGTTTATTACATTTGGCGTTTTGATTATTATGTGACAGGAGGTATTTCTGTTCTGGTCCAGTCTGTTTGGAGTTCTGTAGGCTTCTTTATATTCATGGGTATCTCTCTCTTTAGGTTAGGGAAGTTTTCTTCCATAATTTTATTGAAGATATTTGCTGGCCCTTTAAGTTGTAAATCTTCACTCTCATCTATGTGTATAATCCTTAGGTTTGGTCTTCTAATTGTATCCTGGATTTCCTGGATGTTTTGGGTTACAAACTTTTTGCATTTTGCATTTTCTTTAACTGTTGAGTCCATGGTTTCTATGGTATCTTCAGCATCGGAGATTCTTTCTTCTATCTCTTGTATTCTGTTGTTGATATTTGCATCTATGTCCCCTAATTTCTTCTCAAGGTTTTCTATCTCCAAAGTTGCCTCCCTTTGAGTTTTCTTAGTTGTTTCTACTTCTGATTTTAGATCCTGGATGGTTTTGCTTAGCTCCTTTACTTGCTTGTTTGTGTTTTCCTGTAATTCTTTGAGAGATTTTTGTTTTTCCTCTTTCAGGACTTCTGCCTGTTGATCAAAGTTCTCCTGTATTTCTTTAAGTGATTTTTGCATTTCCTCCTTATTGGCTACTAACTTATGATCCATATTCTCCTGAATTTCTTTAAGTGATTTTTGTGTTTCCCTTGTAAGGGCTTCTAGCCTTTGATCATATTCCTCCTGAATTTCTTTAAGAGATTTATTTATGTCCTTCATGTGTTCTTGTAACAGCATCATGACCAGTGAATTTACATCCAAATCTTGCTTTTCTGGTATGTTGGGGTATGCATGACTTGCTATTAACCGAGAATTGGGTTCAGATGCTGCCATATTGCCTTGATTTCTGTTAGTAATGTTCCTACGTTTGCCTTTTGCCATCTAGATCTCACTGGTCTTGTTGTCAATGCAGGACTCACCTGTGCAAGATGCCTCCCTGCCGCCAGCCTCCTGATGCATCGCTGGCTCTCTTGGGGATGGGGCACGTGGCCCAGGCTGCTCTGGATCTAGAGGTGGGGATTGGAAAGCTACCACCAGAAGCTTCCGGATGGATCCTCCCCTTTGCCGGGTCAGAAGGACTCAAGTAAGTAAGCTGCCTCCCTGTGGGGGGCCTCCAGATGCACTGCTGGCCCTCTGCACTGCTTGGGGATGGGACATGTGGTGCAGGCTGCTCACAGTCCAGAGGTGACAACAGGAAGGCTTCTGCCAGAGGCCTCTGGATGGATCCTCTGCTTTGCTGGATCAGACGGACTCACCCAAGGAAGCTGCGTCCCTGTCCCATTTGATGTTAAAATCCCCTCTTGACATCGTCCACCCTGCCATGCTATTAATTATTGGGCGTAGGGTTGGGGAATTGTCAGAAAACACAAACTCAGGTCATTCAGAAAGGAGATGCCAAAAATTTACTGAGGAACCAGCAATATACACTAGAGGCCTGGTGAAAAACAAGAGGAAAAAAACAATCATAGCCATAGGTCAGGCAACTGGGAAGTCCCTACCACACCAGGTAGGAAAACAGGACTCAAGCTAAGCTACAAGAAACCTGTGCAAACAGCTTAGCTGGGGGTGTTGAACTAAGCTCACTGATACCTAACAGTTTCCCCTTTTTAAATTTTATAAAAAGGAATAGCATCGGAGGAACCGCCAGACTGATTTCCAGAGTGGTTGTACCAATTTGCAACCCCACCAGCAGTAGAGGAGTGTTCCTCTTTCTCCACACCCTCTCCAAAACCTGCTGTCTCCTGAATTTTTAATCTTAGCCATTCTGACTGGTGTAAGATGAAATCTAAGGGTTGTTTTGATTTGCATTTCCCTAATGACTAATGAAGTTGAGCATTTTTTAAGATGCTTCTCCGCCATCCGAAGTTCTTCAGGTGAGAATTCTTTGTTTAACTCTGTACCCCATTTTTAATAGGGTTGTTCAGTTTTCTGGAGTCTAACTTCTTGCGTTCTTTATATATATTGGATATTAGCCCTCTATCTGATGTAGGATTGGTGAAGATCTTTTCCCAATTTGTTGGTTGCCGATTTGTCCTCTTGATGGTGTCCTTTGCCTTACAGAAACTTTGTAATTTTATGAGGTCCCATTTATCAATTCTTGCTACTGGTGTTCTGTTCAGAAACTTTCTCCCTGTACCAATGTCCTCAAGGGTCTTCCCCAGTTTCTTTTCTATTAGCTTCAGAGTGTCTGGCTTTATGTGGAGGTCCTTGATCCATTTGGATTTGAGCTTAGTACAAGGAGACAAGGATGGATCAATTCCCATTCTTCTGCATGCTGACCTCCAGTTGAACCAGCACCATTTGTTGAAAAGGCTATCTTTTTTCCATTGGATGTTTTCAGCCTCTTTGTCTGCTATACCACTCCTGGGCATATACCCAGACGATTCCCCACCATGTAATAAGGATACATGCTCTACTATGTTCATAGCAGCCCTATTTATAATTGCCAGATGCTGGAAAGAACCCAGGTACCCTCAATAGAAGAGTGGATGCAAAAAATGTGGTATATCTATACAATGGAGTACTATTCAGCCATTAGAAACAATGAATTCATGAAATTCTTAGGCAAATGGATGGAGCTAGAGAACATCATACTAAGTGAAGTAACGCAGATTCAAAAGGTGAATCATGGTATCCACTCACTAATAAGTGCATATTAACCTAGAAAACTGGAATACCCAAAACATAATCCACACATCAAATGAGGTACAAGAAGAAAGGTGGAGTGGCCCCTGGTTCTGGAAAGACTCAGTGAAGCAGTATTCGGCAAAACCAGAACGGGAAAGTGGGAAGGGGTGGGTGGGAGGACAGGGGAAGAGAAGGGGGCTTACGGGACTTTCGGGTAGTGGGGGGGCTAGAAAAGGGGAAATCATTTGAAATGTAAATAAATTATATCGAATAAAGAAAATTAAAAAAAAAAAAGGAATAGTATCTGTCTTAGGTCACCTTCCATCCAACACCCATTACCCATCTTTGGGAATCTCTGCCAGTCCCAGAGTCCCTGTCTTAGGTTGGTGTGGACTGAAAAGGAATTTCCCAACATAGACTAAATATTCTTTTTTTTTTTTTTTTTAATTTTTTTATTCGATATAATTTGTTTACATTTCAAATGATTTCCCCTTTTCTAGCCCCCCCACTCCCCGAAAGTCCCGTAAGCCCCGTTCTCTTCCCCTGTCCTCCCTCCCACCCCTTCCTGCTTCCCCGTTCTGGTTTTGCGGAATACTGTTTCACTGAGTCTTTCCAGAACCAGGGGCCACTCCTCCTTTCTTCTTGTATCTCATTTGATGTGTGGATTGGGTATTCCAGTTTTCTAGGTTAATAACCACTTATTAGTGAGTGCATACCATGATTCACCTTTTGAGTCTGGGTTACCTCACTTACAGGCTGAGCCAAATTTGAGCAGATGGATTATCCTGTGCCAAAGACACAAGCACTTGTTCACATACTGCTCTGTACTGTTTTTTTTGTTTGTTTGTTTGTTTTGTTTTTTTGTTTGCATATATGGTTTAGAAGGAACAATCCCAATGCAGCAGCACCACAAACTAAAAGTCCTAGTGCCATGGACCCAGCCCACTTTTTAATCAGGTGCAGCAGTAATGCCAAAGTCTCTCTAATAAAGATAGACAGAAGGTGACAGGGGATCTTCCTTCATCATTGTGCATAGGCACAATTCCAGGAATTCTCACACCCACAGCCATATCTTCATACTCTCAGCAATTTGTCAATACACACAATCTGCTAGAACAATTTAATTTCTTGTCTTCTTCCTGTTCTTTAGAGCCTTTCTAACCTACCAATATGAATGGGGCTAAAACACCTGGCTTAGTATTCAAGGAAACATTGCAAAGCACAAGACAAGAACCAAAAGATGAAGTGCTATCTAACTAACTACTATTACTATTTATAATAAAACATAAACTATTTGCTAATATAAAATGTAAGGTAATATTACTCTGTTCTACTTCTAATTTAGATGCAGCCTTCCCCATAGACCTAATAGCAAAGAGCACAACTGGCCACAGAGTACTACTTATCCCCACTGGCATCAGGACTGGTGGATTTTTCAAGAAGCTCCAGTAAGTTTGTCTGTACCTGTGTCCATAATGACAGGACACACACGAACCTAGGTAGGACTTTCTGCATCTTTAGGGAGGATACAAATAGAAACTTTCATTCTGACCAACACTGTTTTTGAGGATCAGGACTTCTCCAAACTCTGAGCACATTGAGAACATTGAGTAACAATTTGCACAGCTTGTTCTCTAGTAATATCACAATGAACTTTTGGATAACAATTATCAATTTTGCTTAAAAGACTTACCATATAATAGGCCAAGTATCAATACTCTGTAATGGCCAATTTGATTATTGATTGAAACAAGGAACACATGTTTTATCAGGTTCTTAAGACATTCTTTTCAAAATACTTTCATGATTCTATCGAACAATATTTTATCAACAAACCAAGAGCTTTAGAGTAGGATGTTAAATCTTTACTTGGAAATGAAAAAGGGTGACTCTACATTAATGCCCCCTTTGCCAAGCAATGACTGTGAGCACATAATGCAAACAACTGATTACAGTAGCCTTCTCTACTATCTGTAAAGTTATTTGTCTTTTGCCAGTTAATTTGTATCCACCTTGAGAACAGAGGTTTAAGTTCTCCTGTGGTAAGCTTAAAGCAATGTCTTAGCCAATAAAAGTTTTATAATTCTCAGGATGCAAAGCAAAAAACAAGCTTCTGAACCCATAATAATTTGTATGGAGTAGGCAGGCCAGATTTTAATGCCTTTATAAGTTCTTCATAGCCTTATTAACCTTTCATAGATCTTAAGTTTGAAGTGTATTTTGAACCACACCTGAATAGATCTGTCAATAATGCTGGTTTTTGGCATGAAACTTCCTAGGTGGTATTTGCAAGACAAAAGCAGTGCCTCACAAGCCTTCACTGAGGTAGCTCTGGATTTTGCATTTACTCAAATGTAAATTACTTTCTATTCTGAGCCTATTGTACAAAGGCCAGTCCCAACACCCACCTGTCCTGTAGGGCAGTAGCCTGCAACCAGAACCCATTGTATGAGAGTCAAATAACAAAAAGAACCTGTAATTTGAGGGTTTCCAGAAAAATTCTACTAGCTGTTTTTAGTAGTCTTATCTACAGATTTTTGAAATAGTTCAAAAGGAGCCTGTTTGATACCAAGTAAATTCTCACTGAGATCTCCTTTTCAATATTGGGGATTAAAATTTTGCTTCTACAACTGTATCCAATAAAGCTTGTGGGAAAAGTGGCAACAGTCCTATATTGGCCACAGCTGTTTTTAACTTTTATTACTCTTGAAATTATCTTAATTACAAAATATGGATGAGTTACAAATTGTGAGCCTTTGACCAGACTGCAAACAGCAGTCATGATACACTGGCTGTTGCTAACTGTAATTCTTAAGTTTCTCTTGCAATATTAGAGCATAACTACAACTTTGGAAAGCAAAACCCAATTTTAAACAATTTATTCTCTTTCAAATCAATGGCAAATGCATTAGTTTCACATTACAAAGTTTGTCTGCCAGTTATTATGTCATGCATTCAAACTGCCATGTTTTAATACCTTTTAATACCTCATTAAAGAGACATTGTTTTAAATCTTATCCCTTATTAGTCTAATTTCTAGGATAAGAATTACATAAAATATTATGCCAATTTAGAAGTATCTTCAGAGCCCTGGTTTTCCTGGGTTGGATATTGCCACATGTTGTTGTTTAAGATAACTCCAAACCTGAGTTACAAGTTTTAGACTAACTTTTTGTTACCAATGTAATAATTTTTAATCATGCCCAATAACTTACAAGCCAATACTCTATAGCCAAGACATGCAAGACACATTTATACCTTTAAGACCAATCAGAAACAAAAATGAAGTGACTACACTTCATAAAGAGGGAAGAGCACCCGTTGTAACCAGTACTAAGAATATCTCCAGTAGGGTTCATACAGTACATCTCCAAGTTTCTCCTTGTCCCTAGGAGAGTTTTGAAATCCATTTTCCTTCTCTCTTTCTCTTTCTCATGTTTCTAAAATCCATTTTTTGTTGTTTTCTGTATTTTACTCTTTTTATTTTATTTTATGCCCTATTCCTCTCACCTGATGCATTGTCTGCCTCTAGACTGTGGACGATTTGTCTAATAAAATTCCCCATCCCAATTTGCTGTCACACTCTATCTGATCTAAGCATCAGGCCTATGCTGGTTCAGTCTAGCCCATATTCCTTTTGTACGCCTGCAACAACAGCCTTCAAAAGATGGCATTTATAGTGGTAATATAATTGCTATATGTTGCCTACTGTGCTGGATACATAACTTTTTTCATTCCTGTGGAGCTCCACACAAGACAGCATCCCTCAGTTGGTCTCTCTGTTTCCAAGCCCCAATTTTGGATGCCAATCTGCAACCACCATTTCACTTTGTTCCAGGTGCCTTATTGTTCCCCAATGCATTCCTCTCTCTTTGCTGGCTGCCCTTTTTTGGAACGATCCTGATCTCATCAGGTGCTCTTCTCTTTCCCCAATCTTGGTGGGACCTCCACTTGACAGCACCCATGCTGCCATGTTACCATGTATTGGGCATAGGCCTGGGGGATTGACAGAAAACACAGACTCCGGTCATTCAGTAAGGAGAATGCCAAAGCTTTACTGAGGGACTAGCAATATATACTAGAGGCTGGGTGAAAAACAACAGGAAAATCAATCATAGCCACAGGTTAGGCACCTGGGAAGTCCCTACCCCACCTGGCTCGAAAACAGGAATCAAGCTAAGCCACAGGATGTTCTCTCAGGAAACCTGTGCAAACAGCTCAGCTGGGAGCATTGAGCTAAGCTTGCCAATGCCCAATACCTACTGTTGGTAAATTGCCCTGTGTACATGTGCTGTGGCAAAGGCATACCTCCTGTCACTGTAGATGTTGATCTTTTTGCCTGCTCCAAGGGCCAGGGCTTTGGTCAGAGCCATTAACTCTGCCTGATGTGCTGATATTCCCAGAGGAAGCCCAGACCACCTGACACCCATCCACAATAGTGGCCCTTGTCTTGCCTTGTCCCTCTGCTATGTAGCTGCTGCCATCATTGAACCAGGTTACCTCGGCATCAGGGAGCAGCTGATCCAACAGATCCTTTTGCTATTGCTTGTCCTCAGCTAGAATCTGCTGGCAATCATGAGTTGGCAGATCAAAGTCAGGGTCCGGTAGTATATTGGCTGGGTTGAGGGCCACTGGTGATGTGAAGGTTACCTGATCTGAGTCTAACAGAGTCTGATAGTGAGTCATGCAGGCGTTGGTCAGTCATAAATTGGGGGATGGGGAACAACACTCCCCAAGGCATGCAGAGCTGTCATGGCTAGATTTTGCCTCAGAGTTAATTTATCAGAATCTTTAACTAAAACCACCACTATCTGTAGACAAGCTGGCCACCCAGTAGAGACAGGGTCTAATTTCTTAGACAAATAGGCAAGTGGTCTCTTCAAGGGTCCAGCCACTGAGTGAGTACTCCCTTGGCTATCCCCCTGTTCTCTGCCACATAAAGGTGGAAAGGTCTGCTGGCATTGGGCAGACCTAGAGCAAGGGCCCTGAGCAGAGCCTGCCTAAACTAATCAAAAGCCTGTTGCTCTTCTCCACAATGGAATGGTTGTCCATTTTTAGTCAGGTGGTAGAGGGGTGCAGCTAATTCAGCAAACACTGGAATCGATAGCTGGCAGAACCCGGCTGTGCCCAGGAATTCCTGTGCCTGCTTGGGGCTCTGCAGAGGAGGGATGTGCAGGACGGTCTCTTTACAATCATTGGAGAGTCAGCCTTGGCTGTCTTTTAGCAGGTAGTCCAGATAACTTACTTTTCTCTAGAAGATTTTGGCCTTCTTGACTGGGACTCTGTATACCAATGCTCCCAGCTCCTCTAAGAGGCATTTAGTCCCTTCTAGACAGTCCTCCTTGGTCTCAGCCACAATCAAAAGTTCAAGTTCATCTCCATACTGGGCAAGGGTGAATTGTGGATTGGACTCATGGTAGATGGCAAGGTTCTGGTGTAGGGCCTCATCAAAGACAGTGGGTGACTTCTTTAATCTTTGGGGAAGTTTGGTTCACGTGAGTTGTCCTGTCACCTCCTGCTCAGGATCCTTCCACTCAAATACAAAGTGGTTCTGACTTTGGGGAGTCAATGTCAGGCAAAAGAGGGCATCCTTGGGGGCAAGGTCAGTGTAACAAGTCCTAGAGGGTGGCAAGGAACTCAACAAAGTGTGTGGATTAGGCACAGTTGGGTGAATATCAGTAGGCAACTCTCCAGTTTACCTCTCATAGGTCCTGTACCAGGCCATAGTCGAGTCCCAGGGTTTTCACAGGCAGAGGGGAGTATTCCAAGCCTACTGGCACTTCTGCAGGAACCCCTCTTCTAGGAGCCTGGTAATGTGGGGCCTGATTCTGTTTCAGGTCTTGCTCCACATTAGAAATTGGCGCTAAGACACTGGGGAGGCTTGACCTCTGAGCTCCACATGGTTTGGGGGCCTGGGGGTGGCCTTTTCATCACAGTCATTGTAGCCCAAGCCTGGGAAAAGGCCTCGAGCCACCAGTCTAGGTCCTGGGGTGCCCCGTTGGAGGTTTCAAACAACTTGTATTTATCCTCCAGCCTGAGAGTCAGGACTTGGAGTGGTTCTCCCTGGGGTTCTTTAATTTGGGGCCCCTCTAGGAGGACGTGGATCTGGGATCCCATTTTAGTGAGCAGGTCCTGGACAAGGAGAGGGGTAGGGACAATCCAGGATAATCGTGAAAGTGAGACACCCATCCCACACCCTAATCAACTGATCTTCAAGTAGTCCATGAATTTCTTTTAGTCCCAGTGGCACCTTGCACCAGTGATTTTTGTTTTTTAGACATGGGCCCATCTCTTTGGAGTAGCACTGAGTGTTATGAACCAGTATCTATCAGAAACTGAGTAAGCTTCCAGTCCACCTTTAGAGTTACCCTGGGTTCAGGGAGTGGTTCTGAACCCTGTCCTCCCTAATCACTTTCTTCGCCTAGGGCTAGCACCTTCTGTGTCTGGGGGTACTTTTCCAAGTCTCGGAGTTTTCAAGTCTCCCCATTTCTTTTTGTTAGAACATTCCCAGGCCCAATGGCCTTGTTCCTTACAGTAAGCACATTAGTCTTTTTCAAATGGAGGCCTCTGTCTTCTGGTCTGTAGTTCCTGGTCTCCTATCTGGTCCCTTACTACTCTTCCTAGAATTCTCTGTAGGTTCTTGTCCTGATGCTTTTCTCTCCTAAGTTCTTTCTGTTCTGCTACTTTTTACTTTATTTCCTCCTTATCTTCTTCAGTTTCCCTATTATGACATACCTTCTCTGCTACTTGCACTAATTCTCTGAAAGACTTATCTTATAATCCCACTAGTCGCTGAAGTTTCTTCCTAATATCTCTTTCAGCCTGACCTATGAATGGCATGGTCATAGAGGCCTTGTGCTCTTCAGTACTGGGGTCATAGGGTATATATTGGCATAAAGCCTCCATGAATCATTCAAGTAATGTCAAAGGTGACTCATCTGGGCTCTGCCACACCTCCCTTACCTTGGTTAAATTGATGGATTGCTTTGCAATACTTTTGAGACCTCTAGAAGAACCTGGTGGTAGACCTTTAGGTACATCTTACCTGAAGCCATGTTAAAATCCCAGTCTAGTCTATTTAAGGGAAACTCATTATTGGTGACAGCCTGGTCAATCGAGGATGCTCTATCTGATAGGACATTTTTCCTAGCTTCCTCATGATTCTCTTCAGTTCTTCAGTTGTAAAAAGCACTCTCATAAGTTTCTGGATATCATCCCAAATTGTCTGATGAGTAAACAAGTCTCAAAAGGATTAATCAATCCTTTAGGGTTGTCTGAGAAAGGGGGTGCTGAGCCTTCCAGTTATACAGGTCGGCTGAAGAGAAAGGCCAATACTGCATAGCCTGATTTCTATCCTCATCTGTTTGACCACAGACTCTGAGCAGGTGGGCCACCATCGTCTCTGGAGGGGTGGTCCTCTTGCTCCATGTGCCCATAGCAGGCCTGGATCCCCTTTGGGTCATGGAAGTGAGGTGTAGAGGGCTGACAGGGTTGGGACCAATGCTCTGGCTTCTGACTGAGGTGTCAAGGGTCTGACTGGGGGCAAGGACAGTGGGGTATGGAGGAGTATGATTTAAGAGGAGAAGTTCTGCTCTCCCTGGATCCTGGAGAACCTCCTTCTTCTGGTCGTCAGGTGGTGACGTCTGTGCCTGGAGTGCTAGAATCCTGCTGAGAAGGAAACCTCAAATCCAAGAGGGAGAGTCAGTTAATAAGTCCATCCAAATCACAATATAGGGCACCTGATTGAGATGGATAACGGACCCAGCCTACTGGATGGCCGCAACTTCAGAGTCAAAGGTCTCCTCCCAAGGCCATCCAACATCAAAGGTGGGCCATTCAGATGAGTACAATTTCTAAAACTTCTTTTTCTTTACCTCCAGTGCCCATGCTGGAAAACATTCCAATGACTCAGGACAATCCCTGGCAGAGTGGAGTTTTGTGTCCCATGTCTAAAATTTCATCAGTCCCAGTCCAAGAACACACAGAAAGACAATCAAGACACAGACAAAGAATCCACTTAACCAGGTAATAAGGCTGGCTTACACCAGGGCCAGGTCTAATGGAGGGGAGTCCTTCAGACATCCTTCCTTTAGGGGACCTTCCTTCAGGTTTCCCACTTTCATGACATTACAGCATGTCTGCCTGTCGTTCTTGACCACCTGAAATGAGCCACCTCCAGATGCTTGCAAGCAAATCAGAAAGTACAGACAGGCTTACAGATGCGGATTTTGACAAAGAGTGAGACAGACAGAAAGAAAAAATACTTTCTTGAAACCCCTCTTATTCGCTGCTCTGGTGTTCTCGCAGGAGGTCTTTCCTGGCCAACGTACCAAATGTAAGAAGCTTAGCTTTCTGGGGACCCCTGAATAACCAAGATGGAGCTGAGAATTGATGCAAAAAGAAAGAGGAATTTATTATTCTAACATGCATTGGGGTTGTCCTGCACCTGAAGGAGAAATGGCAACCCCCCACAACCATTCTGTTCAATCAGTCTTTATACAGTTTGTTCTCTGGAATGTGCTTATCTGCTCCAGACTGCCCCCACACCCAGGAAGCCTTGTTTACCATATCCAAACTTTCCCCTAATCCTAGGAAGTCAGATCCAGATCTTCCGCCACTCCCAGGAGGCCCTGTTAACTGGCTCCAGACCTTTCCTTTCCAGAAGGGGGGTCTCTTTGGGGTCACTTCTCTGAAGCCACCTGGGGATAGTTCCTGAACCCCTTAGCTAATGCACTGCCAGTTCCCAAACCTCAGATGCTTCAGTCCCTTATGTAAACTATCCTAATATTTGCATGTGTCCAACATTACATCCTGATGCACACACATATAATCTCTAAATAGTTTTCCTCATTTTCTTCTTAAAGTACTATTAGACTTAGCATCAAACTGGATTATATTTTGGCAGGAAGATTTTTTTTTCACTTCCTTATGTTTTTAACTTAAACATAGAGCTATGGTCTCAAAACACAAATGATGTCACATTGAACTTAAATAGGTGGCTTTGTATTCTTAGGTTTTATCCTGATTAAAATAAAAACTTGTATGCTCAAAATATTTGATTCCTCAAAACAATCTGTTGTTTAAACATTTTGTAAAATTTAATAATCTTTCCATATGTGTGTGTATGTGTGTGTGTGTGTGTGTAATATATGAAAACTAGTTTTAGTATCATACTTTATATATAGTAATTATTAATGTTCTATCAGTTGTCTATTATCTATCAACCATATACCCTCAACCTACACCTATTTTCCTTAGCTACATATTTTGAAAATGACATAAAACAGATAAATCTGTGATAATGATGGTTGGGATAATGTTACTTTCCACAGATAAAGCAAATTTTGTATGCCATATCTAGAGTAGACCATAGCTTTATTATTATTTTTTTATAATTTAACTCTATATATTCACATTTAAATGTTTAATCTTATCACTTTGTTAGAAGCAAATTTATATAATAGATGAATGGGTTTTTGTGTCCCAAGAACACTTGAGTCCATCATAAAAGTCATGGCACACACAGAAAGTCTTTCTTTTAAAAGATAATCTAGTATCAGTATAATTAGGAACAACATGAACATTATTGAAAAATAGTTTGTTTCTCTCCCCTATAAGCACGGAAATTTCATGGATAGGATTAAGTTTACCTGTGTTTTTAAATGTAGGTGTCTTGTGAATAGCAGGTGAACACAGTAGAGAAAGGGAGTCTGAGAACATGTAGGAAAGAGCTCTGTTGTGAAGTATAGGGTTCTGGAAGGGATAATGTAGTTAGTGTGGGGCCACTGAATAAGGGGCACAGTTTTGTTAGAGCTGGAGAACCATGGATGTTTCTTTCCTGAAGTGTGTCAAAGTAACACTAAGGAATCAAGAAAATCAATGCAACAGCAGGAAAATGTGAAATTCCTGGTGGATAAGAGAAGAACTTGAGGAGAAATTATAAAATATTGGGGACTGAAAGTGACTGTACTCATTGTTTGATTGTGGGATAAAAAAATAAAAATATTTCCAGCCTTATAATCAGGATATAAGCTGGGATGATGAGGTATGAAGTAGAATCTCTGGGGTAGTGCAGGGAGGGCAGGGCCTTGATAGACAATGACTGGCTTTAGAAAAGAGATGTTAAATATTTGACTGAATGAAATGTTTTTTCAGTGTCATTTCACTTAGCTTCAAAACTTGTTTTCAATTATTTACCTTTTCTTGTTGGAAAGGAAATTCGGGTTATCTGTCACAGCTAATTCTTTGTTTTTGTCCTACTCTGTGTTTTTACTTCTAAGATATTTATATTCTGTAATCATTTTATGCCTTTTAAAGTGCAAATGTTTGTTCCCCCCAGGCTGTTCCCCCAAGTCCTGCCCTATAATCTTTGCAATGTTTTTGCCCTGGATGACATGGGCGGGATGCCTCACCTTGGACCTATCACCTTGCTAACACTAAACTGTTATCTTCTGCAAGGGTACATGGTTCACCCTTGAGAACTGCTTGACACTCAGATCTAGGGAAATGCATTCTGTCCTTCTTGTTTGGGGTGAAAAGAGGACATGCTGCAGGTTCTTCGAAATTATTTGATTTGAAAATCAAACCTCAATATCTGGGCAGGCTGCCATTTTCTCTTCTTATTAAGTGCTATTTCAAGGTTGGTCAGAGCAAATGAGCACAATTGTTTCCTCCTTCTAAATAACTCCTCACCCTTTACTTGTTTAATGGGTTGTTCAAAGTAAAAACACTACTCTGCAATGCAGTGATATTCCTGAATTGAATTATAATTGCCTCTGCTCTAGCCCGGCATTGACAGTGCATTTAAAACACAAAATACAAATTAATTTTATTATAGGATCATTTCTCTGTTTTGACTCTAGAGCTGAATTTGCTATTAGTTCCTTTCACATTCTGACCCCTATATGTATGAAGAGAGAGTGAGTAGGAATTGTGCCAACTTGTTCACATATACAGTCTTACCAAATTAACATGTAATATTAACATACAGAATAGCATTGTTTCCATGTTAATTCTTGGAAACTGACACAGACACACATACATGAACCCTTTCTAACATGCTCCTTCTTTGAATTTAAACTTTGGCAAACCCAAGTGACTAAGCAGTGGACTGATATTTCAACCTTGCCAAGCTGCCCATACAAGTCTGGACTTTCCATATTCCCTTCCTAAATTGGTTCATTCTTCAAATTTGTGATTTCATAATCATGTGTGATTGCACCTCTCCCTAACACACACACACACAACACTTAACACACAATGCAACACTTAGCTGCTGGTCTCTGAACTGTCACACCTTTGTAGGTAAAGGTGTCCTCTCTCTAATTGTTTCTTGATTGTATCAATAAAGACAACTGGGCAAAGTGAAAAGGGTGGGATTTCCAGGACCCTGGAGAAAGAAGAGGTAACAGAGAGGGGGTAGCTTTTAGGCCAGGATTTTGGGGAGAAGAGCGCAAATGATATAAGGCCTGGGGAAACTAGAACTGGTGGCAGCCTCCACCACCAGCAGAATTCTGATAGAGGACAGCTGATGAGTTTAGAACAATTGATTCTTCCCACAGCCATTGAATTACCTGGCTAGTTGCTAGTTTTAAAATATTAAGGCTGTCTGGTATTTTCCATCCACAGCTAAGGTGCGCAGGCGAGAAAGCAGGCAGCCAGAGGAGTGGACAGAGTTCTCAGGAAAAACACAAGCTGGTGGCTTGGCAGAGCTGAGAGCTGGGCAGCTTGGTGAAGCTAGCCACAGGGGCTGAGTGAGATGGCTGTTGGCCGAGGCTCATCTAAGGGCATAATATGGGCTGTGGCACCAGATAATGAGCAAGCATGGCTTTTTAAAATTACTTGCAATGTGCCTTCTAACCTCTACAGTGATTTGAACCCAGTTTGCACCAAAGTAAAGGTCAGAGAGAATACAACAGACCTGCAGGAGTCTCAGCAAGTAACTGAATTATGCAGTAAAGAATCTGCTTGCTTGTTACTACTATCAGCAAAACCTTTCTCATAGGGAAAAGAGTATAAGGTAAAGAAACCACAATACTTCCTGATTGAGGAGGAAAGTCTTTGTAAAGGACAAAAATTTGCTTAATGTGACTCATTAAAATAAAAAATTGGCATCTCCTCTACCACCACACATTGTACTTTGATTTCCAGTTTTACCTGATTCTTCTTATTGTCAATCTTGATTAACTGATCCAGACTGCCACAGTCTAAGAGTGTTGGGCTTTTTGGTATTCCTGCATTGAGTTATAATCCACAGAAGGATGTGTTTCCACACAGTTGAAAGGCTAAAGGGAAGATGTGCATTGTAGTCACGTCCTCCACCCCAAAACCCTACCTGAAAAACACTTTCCTAGACTATATATATCATTTGAAAAACTTGGATTATCATTTTTATTTTAAGCCAATATACCAAACTACAAATTAAGCCACTTGACATTTTCAGTATCATGCTTCCTAATGATTTGAAGATGAAAGCACATATTTCTAGAGGGCAGAAAGGGCATTATACAATGAATCTAAATTTAAATTACTAATTACTTCAAATGCTTAAATAATTTGATTTACATATTCACATAACTGACAATATTCATACTTTTTAAAATATAACCATGGCTGGCAATCTTCAATAGTGTTTTGTTTAAAAAAAAACCAAAAAGCTAGAGTAACTTCTAAAGAGGCATTTCTGAAAATGTAGAAAGTTTTGATCTCCACCCCTCCTTAAAAAAATGTAAAATTCAATAATGCTCCTTTTTATTAACTTCCAGACACCTGGAACTGAACATTTTCTTTTTTTTTAAATATTTTTATTTTCTATATTTTTTGTTTACATTCCAAATGATTTCCCCTTTCCCAGATCTCCCTTCCCCATATGTCCCAATGTTCAAATATTCAAGATATGCATTTTATGTGCTGACGTTACTCAAGATTCAGTAGTCTTTATTGTTTGTTTGCTTGTTTGTTTGTTTTTTGAGACAGGGTTTCTCTGTGTAGCCCTGGCTGTCTTGGAACTCACTTTGTAGACCAGGCTGGCCTCAAACTCAGAAATCCACATGCCTCTGCCTTCCAAGGTCTGGAATGGATTAAAGGCATGAACTAGCATTGCCCAGCTCATAAATCTTTTTGTTCCTAACATATTTATTCCAAATGAGAGACAGGGGAGAGAGGGGGGAAAGGAGAGAGGGAGGAGGGAGGGATGAAGAGAGGGAGGGACCAAGAGAGGGAGGGAGAAAGGGAGGGAGGGAGAAAGGGAGAGAGGGAGGGAGAGAGAGGGAGGGAGGGAGGGAGAGAGAGAGAGAGATCTGAAATGCTTTAGATAACTCTTAAAATGTTTGTGTGCTATGTGGGAACAAAATGGATTAAAAAATCCACAAGTTATATGTTTTGTTACTTTCAAAAACTTCACTAATTCCAAACAAATGCCCTACAAACCATAATAACTAGCAGAAAATAGTACCATAGATCCTCTTAGCAATTCTCAGTATTGCTATAATGTTCTGGTAGACAATTTAGACCCTGAGGTACCAAGATGGCACTAGGATTGGATTCTAGTCCAGGCTAAAGACCCAGTGGAATTTTCCAACCTTATTATGCCCACAACAGATAAAATAAACCTAAGGAATCAGAGTGAGAAAGATCCTTCATTCAGTTGACTTCATTGAATAGTTCAAAACCTGAGGCAATTGGTGTTTGGGCTTATTGTAATATTTTCTGTTGCCTTGAGCCCTGTAGGGACTTTCTATATAGTTAAGTGCCATTTGCTAAAATGGTTAAATTGTGCATTATTGGATTTCACTATGAGGATATGTATTCCAGAGTTAATTCATGATCTAACTTATTTAAAATTAGCTGAATTATGGAGATAAACTAGTTTAATTCAAATGATAGATGTCCGTAAAATTTTCATATAAGTCTATGCTTCAATGAATTACAAAATCTAGGTTCTTCTCTGTGATACTTGTGGAGGTCACACCTTCTCACAAACTTAATTCTTTATCATATCACTTACAGCATATGGCCTCAGTTCTCTGCCTTAGCATTATGAAGTAAAACCTATTTTTTCAATTCCTTAAATTTGGACTGGTCTTGTGACATACACTAGCTCAGAGAATGCAAAGTAACTTGTGTAGTACTGATACTGGTATATCAGAACTTTGTATAGCCATCATGGACTAGAAGCATAGGGAGCAAAGAGGAATCACTGTACCTGATGTAAGCCTTCATCCAACCCCTAGGCAATTGATGGATTTCTAGGTTTCATGACCCATCTCCACCAGTATTAGTCTATCAAATACAGATTTGAAGGAAAAATCCAGATTTGGACCTGTACATTCAAAAGCAGTAAATCATTAAATCATTTAATTCAAGTGTGTCTTTCTTTTATGATAACGAGCTACTCATATTACTTTCACACCTTCTGGAAAACAGCCTGATTTCAGTTCATTATTTGGTGAACAGTAATAACTATGACATTGACCTATTAAAAATCTGCTCACAGCTTATGTGAAAAGGAAGCCAAATCGAAATACACTGAGTACAAAGAGTGGGTTTTGCAATTTCAGTGTGACCATAAATTCAAGAGAGAATTAATTCTAGTTTCTGAAAATACATTCTCTAAAAATAGTGGAAAGACTGGGAGCCAATATGTAAATATTCTCAGGAAGCAACTCCATGTCTTGCTTTTATAATTTAATACGTTTATCTTCATGAAGTTTTTTCATGTGTATGACAAAAATTCTCATTTGGATTGCACATGCATATTCTCATTTTTATTATTTTTTTCTCTAGAAAATTGCTAGCTTCAAGAAACCACAGTGGTCACCACTTGTCCTAACTGTGTAATCAGTGTAGGAGAAGATGTCATTGACTGTCCCTAATGCATATCAACTTTCAGTTTTGTCCTTGTTTATCAGAAATATTAAAGTGTCCTGTCCTTAATACTTGTAGTACTTTTAGCACCTATTCTGTCTTTGTTTCTGAAGAACCCTAGAGAACATGAGAGACAGTGTACTTTCTGAATATAAAAATGCCTGCTTAACTATGCCATTAAAAAAGTCTACCTAAGGAGAATATTTTGGCATTTTACAATTTTTCAGCTTTCTCTTTTCATTTCAGAAACAATCCAAAAAAGCTTCTATGACTCACAACGGCATATACAACTGATTCTTAACTGACTTGGAGGCTTTTTTCCAATATTCCACAAACCTCTCTTTATTCTTTTTCATTTACAATTAGTTCCCATTTCTACGTGCAGTTCTTAGAGAATTCCACAAGCAGCTATCTTTCAGAAGGACTTTACAGATTACTTCAGATCTGTTTTGCCTCAATGGAATCTTTGAAATCTAATTTCTAATAGTTTAAATTCATTCATTTAAATTTTATTTCCATGAGATTTATTTCAAAATGTTTATATAATGATGGTACTTTAGATAGTCTAAAGACATATTAGTCTAGAATGAGGATTTATGTCATTACATATTTTTATAGGGACCATCAACACCTCTTACATAACTTCAGTTATATAACATCTTTTTACACGAGGAAAGAAAGATGTTTTTAAATTTGAGATGGATTTCTACTAATTGTATGGTATTATAGCCAGACTAGTGTTCTGTTTACAACCAAGCATAAAGAACTAAAATCTTCTATATACTTTTATATACATATGCTCTTTTATGAAGAAAAGTTGATGCTTACTAAGAAAACTTTAGAACAGATTTAAAAGCGGACATTAAAACAATAAGAAAGATATGTGTAAAAAAAAGTACAGTTACAAAAGCTGAAAGATGTGTCTGGGCTTCTTAAGAAGTAGGTAAGGACAATGAACAGAAAGTGAGTTTGCATGTGTATATGAACCCCACTTGTAAAACATTTTTCTTTCTATACTCCTGACTCCTCTCCTTTCCTTAACAGGATATTAATATTTGTCACCCTGACATCTCCAAGGAAAGAATACTTTTATTACAATCATTTTAATTATTCATATTCAGCAGTGCCACTCTGTTAATGGTGTCTCCTAATTTTAACATGGTTTCTGATTTAGTTTCATTTGACACACTGGAAACAATGCCTGTTCAGAGACCTGTGACAAGATGTTCCATGAGAAAAAGCAGAGGGCCTTTTACCTCAAGTGCATTTTGTCCCCTGAATTGTTCTTGGATATGATTCTGTGCCTCCTGTGACAAACATTATGTCAGAACATAGTTATAGAACCTAATATGATAAGTATGCCCTGCATCTGCATATGACCTTTGGCCCTGCTTCCATGCTTTCCCCGCTATACTCTAAAGTACATGCCAGTTAACTGTATTGAAATTGGTCTTTCTGAGAAAGTTCTGAAAAAGTGATGCTCTGATAATATTTAGTATGTGCTTACTAATGTTTATTTATATATTTTTTTCTGATTACATTTGTCTGGAGACTTTTTCTGAACTCAAACAACTTTCTTTGGATTATTGCTTTCTTTGATGTATTCATATATAAAAGCACACTGAAAGTGAATAAAGTTATCTATAGTATTTGCCTATAGGCCACCCCACTTCTAATGTCCTCAGATCCCAAGTCTAGCCAACAAGATCTGTATAGTTTGGCTGAAAATCTGACACACCCTGACCAAAAGGAATGTGAAGGAGAAGGTTGTTCAGTGTTGTTGGTGTTTAGTTTTAGGCTGTCAATCGCAGGTTAAAATTTTTCACTGAGGATGGATCAATTCGCATTCTTCTGCATGCTGACCTCCAGTTGACCCAGCACCATTTGTTGAAAAGGCTATCTTTTTTCCATTGGATGTTTTCAGCCCCTTTGTCGAGGATCAAGTGGCCATAGGTGTGTGGGTTCATTTCTGGATCTTCAATCCTGTTCCATTGATCCTCCTGCCTGTCACTGTACCAATACCATGCAGTTTTTAACACTATTGCTCTGTAGTATTGCTTGAGGTCAGGGATACTGATTCCCCCAGATTTTCTTTTGTTGCTGAGAATAGTTTTAGCTATCCTGGGTTTTTTGTTGTTCCAGATGAATTTGATAATTGCTCTTTCTAACTCTGTGAAGAATTGAGTTGGGATTTTGATGGGTATTGCATTGAATCTGTATATTGCTTTTGGCAAAATGGCCATTTTAACTATATTGATTCTACCGATCCATGAGCATGGGAGGTTTTCCCATTTTTTGAGGTCTTCTTCCATTTCCTTCTTCAGAGTCTTGAAGTTCTTGTCATAAAGATCTTTCACATGTTTGGTAAGAGTCACCCCAAGATACTTTATACTGTTTGTGGCTATTGTGAAGGGGGTCATTTCCCTAATTTCTTTCTCAGCCTGCTTATCCTTTGAGTATAGGAAGGCCACTGATTTGCTTGAGTTGATTTTATAACCTGCCACTTTGCTGAAGTTGTTTATCAGCTTGTACTAAGCTCAAATCCAAATGGATCAAGGACCTCCACATAAAGCCAGACACTCTGAAGCTAATAGAAAAGAAACTGGGGAAGACCCTTGAGGACATCGGTACAGGGAGAAAGTTTCTGAACAGAACACCAATAGCTATGCTCTAAGAGCAAGAATTGACAAATGGGACCTCATAAAATTACAAAGTTTCTGTAAGGCAAAGGACACCATCAAGAGGACAAATCGGCAACCAACAAATTGGGAAAAGATCTTCACCAATCCTACATCAGATAGAGGGCTAATATCCAATATATATAAAGAACTCAAGAAGTTAGACTCCAGAAAACCGAACAACCCTATTAAAAAATGGGGTACAGAGTTAAACAAGGAATTCTCACCTGAAGAAATTCAGATGGCGGAGAAGCATCTTAAAAAATGCTCAACTTCATTAATCACTAGGGAAATGCAAATCAAAACAACCCTAAGATTTCATCTTACACCAGTCAGAATGGCTAAGATTAAAAATTCAGGAGACAGGTATTGGAGAGGGTGTGGAGAAAGAGGAACACTCCTTCACTGCTGGTGGGGTTGCAAATTGGTACAACCACTCTGGAAATCAGTCTGGCGGTTCCTCCGAAAACTGGGCACCTCACTTCCAGAAGATCCTGCTATACCACTCCTGGGCATATACCCAGAGGATTCCCCACCATGTAATAAGGATACATGCTCTACTATGTTCATAGCAGCCCTATTTATAATTGCCAGATTCTGGAAAGAACCCAGGTATCCCTCAACAGAAGAGTGGATGCAAAAAATGTGGTATATCTACACAATGGAGTACTATTCAGCCATTAGAAACAATGAATTCATGAAATTCTTAGGCAAATGGATGGAGCTAGAGAACATCATACTAAGTGAGGTAACCCAGACTCAAAAGGTGAATCATGGTATGCACTCACTAATAAGTGGTTATTAACCTAGAAAACTGGAATACCCAAAACATAATCCACACATCAAATGAGGTACAAGAAGAAAGGAGGAGTGGCCCCTGGTTCTGGAAAGACTCAGTGAAACAGTATTTGGCAAAACCAGAATGGGGAAGTGGGAAGGGGTGGGTGGGAGGACAGGGGAAGAGAAGGGGGCTTACGGGACTTTCGGGGAGTGGGGGGCTAGAAAAGGGGAAATCATTTGAAATGTAAATAAATTATATCGAAAAAAAAATTTTTTTTCACTGAGGAAAGTCCCACATGAAGAGCTGATTAGATCATGCCCATAGTAAAAAACAGAGAGAAATAAACATTTGTTTTCTACTTATGGTCAGCTAGTTTTCTTCATTTTCATACAGTTCATGGCTTAGCCCATGAAATATTGCCATAGTGGGGTAGGTCTTGCTACAAAATTAACAATCAATTCAGTTACCCACGGAAATAACCAAGGGATAACCTAATCTAGATAATGCATTATTAAAAAAAAAAACTCTTCATAGGAAATTCTATGTTGTGTCAACTTGACATCCAAGATAAACTAGTACAATGGGAAAACCTACATACTGAAGACTTGTTATAGAAATTTTGGTTAGCGGAAAACAGATTAAAAAGTGGATAATGCTTTTGTGTTATAGAAATGTTTAATCCCAACTCAGAGTTTCTACTCCACCTTTGACCATTTAATTCCTGGATGAAAAACACACACAACTTTTACATTTACAATAAGCCTTAATAATCACTAGAGCTGGGCAGACATCTACACTTGATGCTATTAAAATCTATTTCCTAGCAATAATCCTGAGTTTTTACCCACTATATTTCATCTGGGCTGCTCTTAACTTCAATTGGTCATCCCCTGGGACTATGCTATCATGACTCACCTAACCCATGGCAACTTCTCCTCCATTCACCTTCTCTCTCCCTCTCATGGTTCTCCTCTTATTATCCCAATATGGAGATGCCTAAAACTCGCCTGTGTCTCTTCTGCCCGACTATTGGCTACCAGCATCTTTATTCATGAATCAGAAATAACTTGGGGGCAAAGTCACATGTCTTACTTGGGTCTACCTAAGTTCTGTCTCATCTCTGGGACAACCATACCTTGAGGAACCAGTATTGGAATTAAACTACATTTTTGCCTGTATAGGAATTTTACATCTACAAGGCAGATGACTATACCAGTGGAAGTACAATAGCCTAAACACACTGCACTCAAACCCAAATAGCTAGAACCTAAGGCCAATACTGAGCCCACCATAGAAGCACACATGGAGAATATAGCAGAGGCAAGGAAGGAACTGTTAAACCACAGACCTGGTCATTTTGAAAAAGGGAAAAAACACCAAGATATTTAACTCTTGGCAAACTACAAGAAGTAAGATAGAAAAATCACTTACGTATTTACACTTAATTTAGACATAAAAATTTTGAAAAGCTAATGTTTGCGGCCAATTCCAAGGGATATAATTTTCTCAAATTGGGTTTTACTGCATATAAAGGATCAAAAAATTAACTGTGATATAAAAGAAATTTTCTTCTTGCAATGTTATATCACAGCCCCTTCTGTAATAACAGGAGAAGTGATGAATATGAATGACTAAAATCCCCCTGTGTGAAAGTTGAAATACAGGATGCTAATTTTTACCCACCACGATCTGAAATTGTCCAAATAAATCTACCCATATATACATGTGAATTGTGTTGCATGTTGTGCAGAGAGAAATTAAGGATTCATCAAGGAAATATACATTAAATTTATGAGTACAATTTTAGAGTTTGAACTGAAAGTGTGTGTATATGTGATGATGGAGCTGCTCTCAGATGACTTAAAAATAAATGAAGGCAAAAATCCCATGGAAAGGCCTGAAGGTAAGTGCCAACATTACCTCAGTTTATGTGTACCTGACACTGTGTCTGAACAAGAATTGATATATTTTACATGTCTCTCCATGTTGTACTTTCTGCAATTGTATGCTAAATCTTAGTGTATCAGAATTATCCAGATTACTTGCCAAAAAATAGACTCAAGACTTTTTACTTAATCATTTGGATTAAAATCCTTAGTGGATGTAATTTAGAAAAAGATTATAAAAAGGTGTCATAATGACTTGGTTACATACTCAAACATGAAACACTCATTCCACACATCATTGGTGCATACAATGATGTACATGTACTCTGCTACATGTAAACTTAGAAATAATGGATGGAGCTGGAGAACATCATACTAAGTGAGGTAACCTAGTCTCAAATGATCAATCATGGTATGCACTCACTAATAAGTGGATATTAGTCTGGAAAAGTGGAATACCAAAAACATAATCTACACATCAAATGAGGTACAAGAAGAATGGAGGAGTGGCCCCTGGTTCTGGAAAGACTCAGTGTAGCAGTATAAGGCAAAACCAGAACAGGGAAGTGGGAAGAGGTAGGTTGGAGAACAGGGGGAGGAAAGGGGGCTTATGTGACTTTTGGGGAGTGGGGAACCAGAAAAGGGGAAATCATTTGAAATGTAAATAAAAAATATATCGAATAAAATTAAAAAAAAGAACAGAAAAAAAAGAAATATGGCTTCTTTAGAAAAATACATGAAAATCGTGAGAATTGAGGCCAAAATATATAGTATTCATTGTTTGAATACAAGTTGCCTTCACTCAAATGTGCCTGAATTCACTCTCACTCACTTAAACAATCTCAGCTTTAACTCTATACAATCTTGCATTGGTAGAGTACTGCTTACTACAAGATTCAACACCTAAGCTATTTTTTTTATTTTAAGGTACCAAGCAAAGTAATGGGTTAAATTCTCATTCATATGTACTATACTTTATTATACATATGCAATATATGTATAATACTTTATTTTTTTACTAATTTAATCTTGTTACTCCTTCCTTTTGATGCTACTTGCTAGACCAAAGAGCCTTTCTGAACTCCCTTCATGTCAAACAAATTGCATTGCCATATCTTTTTCTTTTGTCTCTGACCCTTAAGATTGCTTCTGTCCTCTCAGGGTCCTCTTTCTACATGCATATCCTCACCTCACATACAATTAAAAGTAATTTAGATGCTGTGTATGAAAAAATGATGCATTTCTGTGGAGTGACTTTTTTCACTTTATATAAGGATGCCCATTCCATATGTTTTTCTTCATAAATCATAATTTCATTTTTGTGGATAAAAATTTTTCTGTGAATATGCACCATATTTTTCTTGTCTGTTGAGGGACATCTAAATTGGCTCTGTTTTTAGTTGTTTAAAGTACTTCAATGAACAAGCTACACACAGAGAACTATAGTATGCTACCAAGGAGGGTTATCCTATAGTTCAATTTTAAAAACTTGAGGAACCTCCCTACCAACTGTCATAGCAGATTGTTCACTTTACATTCCCATCAACAGTGTATAGTAGCTCCTCATTTCCCAAATCTCACAAGAATTTATTACCATTTCTTTGCTTGGCTTTGGTCACTTTTCAATGAGGTAACAATGGATCTCAGCTTTAATTTTTATTCTTCTGCTGACTACAGATATTAAGTCCTTTTAAAAATATTGGTTATCCAGGCAGTGGTGATGCATGCTTTTAAACCCAGACCTTGGAAGGCATATGCAGGTGAATTTCTGAGTTCGAAGCCAGTCTGGTCCATAGAGTAAGTTCCAGGACAGTGAGGGTTACACAGAGAAAACCTGTCTTGGAAAACAAAACAAACAAAACAATGTGTGTATGTGTGTGTGTGAGTGTGTGTGTGTGTGTGTGTGTATGTGTGTGTGTGTCATTTGTTCATTTGTATTTCTTTAGAAAGCTATCTATCCAGTTCATCTACCTACATTTTTTTCTTTTTTTTTCCTTTTTTTTTATTCGATATATTTTTTATTTACATTTCAAATGATTTCCCCTTTTCTGGCCTCCCACTCCCCGAAAGTCGCATGAGCCCTCTTCCCTCCCCCCTTTTCTCCCATCCATCCCTTTCCACTTCCCTGTTCTGGTTTTGCCCTATACTGCTACACTGAGTCTTTCCAGAACCAGGGGCCACTCCTCCATTCTTCTTGTACATCATTTGATGTGTGGATTATGTTTTGGGTATTCCAAATTTCTAGGCTAATATCCACTTATTAGTGAGTGCATACCATGACTGATCTTTTGAGACTGGGTTACCTCACTTAGTATGATGTTCTCCAGCTCCACCCATTTCTCTAAGAATTTCATGAATTCATTGTTTTTAATGGCTGAATAGTACTCCCTTGTGTATATATACCACATTTTTTGCATCCATTCTTCTGTTGAGGGATACCTGGGTTCTTTCCAGCTTCTGGCTATTATATATAGGGCTGTGATGAACATAGTGGAGCACATATCCTTAATACCTGCTGGGGAATCCTCTGGGTATATGCCCAGGAGTGGTATAGCAGGATCTTCTGGAAGTGAGGTGCCCATTTTTCGGAGGAACTGCCAGACTGATTTCCAGAGTGGTTGTACCAATTTGCAACCCCACCAGCAGTGGAGGAGTGTTTCTCTTTCTCCACATCCTTGCCAACACCTGCTGTCTCCTGAATTTTTAATCTTAGCCATTCTGACTGGTGTAAGGTGAAATCTCAAGGTTGTTTTGATTTGCATTTCTCTAATGACTAATGAAGTTGAGCATTTTTTAAGATGCTTCTCAGTCATCTGAGGTTCTTCGGGTGAAAATTCTGTGTTTAGCTCTGTACCCCATTTTTTAATTGGGTTATTTGGTTTTCTGGGTCTAACTTCTTGAGTTCTTTTTAGATATTGGATATTAGCCCTCTATCTGATGTAGGGTTGGCGAAGATCTTTTCCCAATTTATTGGTTGCCGATTTGTCCTTTTGATGGTGTCCTTTGCCTTACAGAAACTTTGTAATTTTATGAGGTCCCATTTATCAATTCTTGATCCTAGAGCATAAGCTATTGGTATTCTGTTCAGGAACTTTTCCCTGTGCCCATGTCCTCAAGGGTCTTCCCCAGTTTCTTTTCTATTAGTTTCAGTGAGTCAGGTTTTATGAGGAGGTCCTTGATCCACTTGGAGTTGTGCTTAGTACAAGGAGATAAGGATGGATCAATTCGCTTTCTTTTGCATGCTGACCTCCAGTTGAACCAGCACCATTTGTTGAAAAGGCTATCTTTTTTCCACTGGATGTTTTCAGCTCCTTTGTCAAGGATCAAGTAGCCATAGGTGTGCAGGTTCATTTCTGGATCTTCAATCCTATTCCATTGATCCGCCTGCCTATCACTGTACCAATACCATGCAGTTTTTAACACTATTTCTCTGTAGTATTGCTTGAGGTCAGGCATACTGATTCCCCCAGAATTTCTTTTGTTGTTGAGAATAGTTTTAGCTATTCTGGGTTTTTTTGTTATTCCAGATGAATTTGAGAATTGATCTTTCTAACTGTATGAAGAACTGAGTTGGGATTTTGATGGGTATTGTGTTGAATCTGTATATTGCTTTTGGCAAAATGGCCATTTTACCTATATTAATCCTCCCAATCCATGAGGTCTTCTTCCATTCAGAAAATGAAAAAATCTGCCTACATTCTTATTAAGCTATTTGGCTTCATGTTATTTAAGTTGTAAAATTCTTTACATAATGAAGACAGAACTTTTGTCTGATGAGTAGTTGATGACTTTTCTCATTTTGTAAGATTTCACTTCACTCTAGTGATTGTTTCCTTTGATGTGTAGAAACTTTTAAAATTTCATGTTATTGTGTTCATAATTCTTGTTATTATTTCTATGATATTTGAGTTCTTTTCATAGTTCTTGCCCAATATATATTTGTATATTTTACTCATATTTTGCATTTATTTACGAAGTACTTAGAATTGTCTTCTTTGATTTCTCAATAACCCACTAGTTATCTACAAGTGTGTTGTTCAGTTTACAAGTCTATAGCTTCTGTATTTCCTCTTCCTATTGATTTTGAGCTTCATTCTAGTAAATTCTAATATGACACGAAGAATGAGTTCAATTCTTTTATATTTTTGGTGACTTGTTTTGTGGCTTAGTGTGTGCCCTATGTTAGTGAAGTTTCCATGGTATGAAGAAATAATTTCCAGGAATATAGGTGAATTCCAATATCTGAATTTTAGATCTGGATTCTTCTTCCCAAACATCAGTCTGATGTTGGATCAGTCTTCCATTTTGTTAGGTATATAATTTTATTACCAAAGCCTTTACATTCTGTGAAGTGGGTCTTAGTGATTGATATATCTATCATTTTCAACTTGTAAACTAATGTAATAGAAACTGTAAAAATATAATTGAATAGCACCCCTCTTGGGTGGAGATAAAATATGAAGAAATCAGAAACTTAGAAAATGTAGTGAACTAGAATATTATAGACTGGGTCAGCAACAGAATCATGAGTTTATACGGGACCTACATTTGACACCAATGAACAATCTCAAAAATAACTAAATTATTCATGAGAAATAATAATTAACAGGCTTTTGAAATTGAAGCATGATTAGAAATAACTTTTGCCAAATTGCCCCAGAACACAATTCTAGTTTAATGCATTGGGAGTAAAATTTTCTGCAACATTAAATTCTTGGCATAAGTTTGGAGAAATTTTCCCAAAGCTCTGAAATTATATGAGACAACCGAATTCGACCACTCTTGACCAGTCACTGTAGAATTAGTACAAAGAATGTTTTATGCTGACCTAATGGACCTAGTGCTACTTTACAATTATAATTGAATTACTTCTAAGTATTCTACCTCTGTGCCAAAGGCAAAAACTTAGGACTCCTAAAATTTAACAAAATGGCCAAGGTACTGTACTGTAATTTCTATTTCAATTCAAACAGCAAGTAAAAAGAACCATTGCCAATGGGAGCTTTCTTCTACTAACCTTTACATAAATTTCACATATTGCAGAAGTGTTGAATAAATTTCAGTAACAGACCAAATAGTTTCACTACTGAGTTACACGTAACATGGTAAAAACTAATATTAATTGTTCATGGGTGATTTTCAAGAATTGAAGAGAAGATAATTGTCCTAGTCAAAAAACAAATAGAAGACAAAACATAAGACTGTTACAGGGAGAATATCTTTAAAAAGACAGAAATAAAGATATGTGATATATAGATAGATAATAGAGATAGTTATATAATAGATAGAAGATGATATACATATATAAACAAATCACTGAAAGGATACATAAAAGTAACATTATACAAATGCTAGTTATATTTAGGTGTGAGTGTGTGTGTGTGTGTGTGAGTGTATGTGTATGTGTGTGTGTGTATGTACATGTAGTAGCAATTAACAAAAAAATTGAAATTGAAAAACATGAAATTGAAAGCAAGAAGAGATATTGATAGTAGAGAGATTTTGGAGGGAGAATGGAGAAAAGAAGGTATAATGTAATTATATCGTAAACTCAAAAATAAAAGAAAAACCTGTCTGTGTCCTGAGATGATCCTGTGCCATAGCTCTCCATACCTGTGCCATAGCTCTCCATACTCAGGAGTGCTGACACACCTGTGATCATTGGTAAGACCACCACTCCTGCTCAAATTCCTGTGCCAAGAGGGACCTACCTAGAGTCATCAGCACACAGGAACCAAGGAAGAGCCAGGGACAGTATCCTTCTGGGTTCCTTCTGCACCCTGGAGCTGACCCTGTTCCACAGATCTCCATACCCAAATTCCTCCAGGAGGAAACTGGTCTCCCAGGAGTACTGATACACAGGCTTGGAGGAGGGAAAAGCCACAGTTAGCTACAGCAAGACCAGCTAACTTGAGAGATAACCAGATAGCAAGAGGTAAGGACAAGAACATAAGCAACAGAAACCAAGGCATCATCAGAACCCAGTTCTCCCACCATAGTGAGCCCTGGATAGCCCAAAACATCAAAAAAGCAAGATTGACATAAAATCACATCTTATGATGATGGTGGTAGAGGAATTTAAGAAGGACATAAAAAACTCCTTAAAGAAATACACTAGAATACAGGTAAATGGGTAGAAGCACTTAAAGAAGAAACACACACACAAAAAAAATCACTTCAAGAATTATAAGAAAACATAATTAAACAGGTAAAAGAAGTGAACAAAACCATCCAGGATCTAAAAATGGGAATATAAACAATAAAGGAATAACAAAGGGAGATAATCCTGGAGATAGAAAATCTAGGAAAGAGATTAGGAGTCATAGACGTGATCATCACCAGAATACAAGAGATATAAGAGAGAATCTCAGGTGCAGAAGATACCATAGAAAACATTACATAAAAGTCAAAGAAAACTCAAAATGCAAAAAAGCTCCTAACCCAAAATATCCTGGAAATCCAGTGCACATTGAGACCAAACCTAAGGGTAATAAATATAGAAAAGAAGGTACCATGAGGCACCTCCAAAATTTAACATATAATTGCTCCCAAAACAGGTCTCAAAATATAAAAGAAGATTAAAATAATCCCATCCATACTATAGGATCACCACTGACTAAGGCCGGTCTTCAATTACAACAAAAACAACAGAAAGTCCACATACACATGGAATCTGAACAACATCTTTTTCAATGATAACTTGGTCAAGAAAAAAATAAAGAAATAAATTAAAGACTTTTTAGAATTTAATGAAAATGAAGGTACAACATACCCAAACATATGGGACACAATAAAAGCAGTATAAGAGACAAACTCATAGATCTGAATGCCTCCAAAAAGAAGCTGCAGAAAGCATACACTAGCAGCTTAACAGCACACCTGAGAGCTATAGAACAACAAGAAGCAAATACACAAAATAGGAGTAGACAATAGGAAATAATCAAACTTGGGGCTGAAATCACCCAAGAAGAAACAAAAGAACTATACAAAAAAAAAAAAAAAATCAACCAAACCAGCAGCTGATTCTTTGAGAAAATCAACAAGATAGAGATAAACCCTTAGTCAGTCAAACCAGAGGGTGCAGAGACAGTACACAAATTATCAAAATCAGAAATGAAAAGGGAGATATAACAACAGACACTGAGAAAATTCAAAGAATTATCAGATCTTAGTACAAAAGCCTATATTAACAAAACTGGAATATCTGGATGAAATGGACAATTTTCTGGACAGACGCCAGTTACCACAATTAAAGCAGGTTCAGATAAACCATCTAAATAATCTGATAACCTCTAAAGAAACAAAAGAAGTCATGAAAAGACTCCCACCTGAAAGAAGCCTAGAGCCAGATTGTTATAGTGGAATTTCTAGCTGGAGCAATTAGGCAACACAATTTGGAAATATAGAAATGAAAATATCACTATTTGCATATGATATGATTGTAAACCTAAGTGTAAACCTAAGTTATGTAAACCTAAGTAAACCTAAGGTAAAAAAAAAAAAATCCACGAGAAAAATCCTACAGCTGATAAACAACTTCAGCAAAGTGGCTAGATATAAAATTAATTCAAACAAATCAGAAGCCTTCCTATACTCAAAGGATAAATGGGCTGAGAAAGAAATTAGGAAAATGACACTGTTCACAATAGTCACAAACAATATAAAATGTTTTGGTGTGACTCTAACCAAATGAGTGAAAGATCTGTATAACAAGTAATTCAAGTCTCTGAATAAAGAAATCAAAGAAGACCTCGGGAGATTGAAAGGTCTCCCATGCTCATGGATTGGCAGGATTAATATAGTAAAAATGACCATCTTGTCAAAAGCAATGTATAGTTTCAATGCAATCCCAATCAAAATTCCAACATATTTTTGTCATAGAGTTATAAAGAGCAAATTCATTAGGATTAACCAAAAACCCAGGATAGGGAAAAGTATTTTCAACAATAAAAAATCTTGTGGGAAAACAGCATCCCTGACTTCAAGATGTACTATAGAGAAATAGTGACAAACACTGCAGTGTGGTGTTGGTACAGTGACAGGCATGTAAATCGATGGAATAGTATTGAAGACCCAGAAATGAATCCACACACCTATAATCTTTGACAAAGGAACTAAAACCATCCATTGTAAAAAAAAAAAAAAAAAAAAAAAAAAAAAAAAAAGACACCTTTGTCAACAACTTGTGCTAGTTCAACTGGCAGTCAACAGGTAGAAGAATACAAGTTGACCCATTCTTATCTTTGTATATAAAGCTCAAGTCCAAGTAGATCAAGGACCTCCATATAAAACCAGATACACTGAATCTAATAAAAGTGAGAGTGGAGAAAATCCTCAAACACTTGGGCACAGGGGAAAAGTTCCTGAGCAGAACACCAATGGCTTATGCTCTAAGATCAACAATAGACAAATGGGACATCATAAAATCGTAAAGCTATTGTAAGATGAAGTATACTGTCAATAAGACAGAATGGCAACCAACAAATGGGTAAAGATCTCTTCCAATTCTACATTTGATAGATGGCTAATGTCCAATATATACAAAGAACTCAAGAATTATACTTCAGAGAACCAAATAACCGTATTAAAAATGGGTAACATAGCTAAATAGAGAATTCCCAACTGAGGAAACTCTAATGGCCAAGAAGAAATGTTCAACATCCTTAGTCATCAGGAAAATGCCAATCAAAACAACCCTGAGATACCACTTCGTACCATTTAGATGGGCTAAGATCAAAATCTCGGGTGACAGCAGATGCTGGCGAGGATGTGGAGAAGGAGGAACAGTCTTCCATTGCTAGTGGGAATGCAAGTTGGTACACCCACTCTGGAAATCAGTCTGGTAGTTCCTCAGAAAATTGGACATAGGACCCAGGACCTGAGGACCCAGCTCTACCAGTCCTGGGCATATACCCAGAATATGCTCCAACATGTAATAAGCACACATGCTCCACTATGTTCATAGCAGTCATATTTATAATATCCAGAAGCTGGAGAGAACCTAGATGTCCTTTAAAAGAGAAATGGGTATATAAATGTTGTATATTTACAAGATGGACTACTACTCAGCTATTAAAAACAATGAGTTCATGAAATTTGCAGGCAAATGGATTTAACTTGAAAATATCCTTCTGAGTGAGGTAATTCAGTCACAAAAGAACACATACAGTATGCACTGACCAAAAGTTCAGAATACCCAAGATTCAATCACAGATCATATGAGTCTCAAGAAAAAGAAAGACCAAAGTGTGAATGTATCAGTGCTTCTTAGAAGGGTATAAGCAAATACTCACCAGAGAAAATATGGAGACAAAGTGTTGAGCAGAGACTGAAGGAAAGACCATTCAGAGACTGCCCCACCTAGGGATCCATTCCATATGCAGTCACCAAACCTGGAAGGAAGCTATTGTGGATGCTGGGAAGCACTTGTTGACAGGAACCTAATATGGCTGCCTCCCAAGAGGCTTTTCCAGAACCTAACAAATAAAGAGGAGGATGCTCACAGCCAACCATTGTACAGAGAGTAGGGTCCCAGATGAAGAAGCTGGAGAGGGGAATGTAGGATCTGAGGGGGTTTTAGCCACATGGTGGGAGAGGCAGTATCAACCAGCCAGATCCCAAGAAGCTCCAAGGAATGGTCCACCAACCAAAGAGTACACATGGAGGTACCCATGGCCCTGTCCACATAAATGGCAGAGAATGTTGGACATCAGTGGGACAAGTGACCCTTGGCCTGAAGTTGTTAGATGCCCCAGTGTAGCGGAATGCCATCACAGGAAGATGGGAGTTGGTGAGTAGGTGGGTGTGCGCCCTCATAGAGGCAGGGGGTAGGGGGGATGCGAGAGTGGGTTTCTGAAAGAAAGACCTAGAAAGGGAAAATATTTGAAATGTAAATAAAGAAAATATCCACCAAAAAAGGAGAAAAGAAAAAAGAAGAAAAATAATATATAAGAAAAATGCTCAGTAAATTAATTATAGAAGGAACAGAACTCAATATGAGTAAGTTCATTAAGAATAAACCAGAATACCCAAGGCATAATCCACATATCAAATGATATCCAAGAAGAAGGAAGGAATGGCCCCTGGTTCTGGAAAGATCCAGTGCAGCAGTGTAGGGCAATGCCAGAACAGGGAAGTGGGAAGGGGTGGATGGGAGAACAGGGGAAGGGAAAAGGGCTTATGGTACTTTTGGGGAGTGGGGAGCCGGGAAAGGGGAAATCATTTGAAATGTAAATAAAGGATATATCCAATAAAATAAAAGAATAAACCAATTGCTAATATTCTACTTAACTTAGCCAAATTGTTGAGAAGTTCCTGTAATGAAGATGAAAAGACATTGGTAAAAGTAAGGGAAGACAGAAAAACAACAGTCTGTGCTTTCATGGACCTGAAAAACCAATATTGTTGAAATAGCTTTACCATGCAATAAGACCTATATATTAGATGGAATCTCTATCAAAATTCTAATTCTATTCTTCAATAAACTAAAATGGTGTAAAATGCACCAACCCCTCTAAGTCCAGAATATTCAAAGTTATCTTCAAGATAGCCAACCAAGAAAATTCACAGTACCTGCTTTCCAAATATATTGCAAATTTATTATAATTAAAATAGTATAGTATTTTAATAACTGATAGACACAGATGAGTAAATAGTAGAGAAAGCATGAAATTAAGTATACATGTCAATAAACAAGTGACTTTTGATAAAGCTTATATAAATCAAAGCTCAGAAAAGTATAGATGTAGATTTTTTGGTAAAGTAGTGCTAGGAAAAATTAAAACCACATACTGAAAAATGAAAATCTTCCTTCTTCAGGATCCATATCTATTACCAATTACAAACCATTAACTGGAATTGAGGTAAAGACTTAAACATATAACCTGAAAAAATGATTATGCCTGAAAAAGAGATAGAACAAATGAACCCAGACACTGGAACACAGAGAGATGATTAAAAAAAAAAAAACTCAAAGAAGGAGAAATCAAGCAAAATGTTCAGATTGGGTTAAATCAAAGTAAAAATCTTCTGGAAATCAAAGGAAACTATTAAAGACAATATAACGAACAGGATCGATTATTGTGAGCTATTATCTGACAAAGGGTGCTACTCAGAATACAGCAGGAAGATATTAACAAGAATGCCAAATAACTCAATTTTTAAAGTGGACAATGGACTTAAATAGCACCTTCTCTAAAGATGTATAGGGCTTATTAAGTTACATAAAAATTTCAAGTCAGTAGTAATTTTTGAATGGGAAATAAAAACCACAATGATATCCCCTCACCCAAGAAATAGTGGTTATTGCACAACTGTTAGAAGTTCTGTTCAGGTTGTAGAGGATGAGATCCATTGAACAATGTTGGTGTGAATAAATATTTGTTCAGTCAGTAGGAAAACAGTGTAGAAGACCATGTAAAATTAAAAATGTAACCATTATATGATGGAGTGGCCCTATGGATGGCTATCTGTCTGTCACAAGAAAAGATAATCAGTAGGTCAAAGAGACACGTGCAATCACATGTTCGTTATTACATTGTTCACAGAGAATATGACAAGAAAGCAACCTAAGTATCTAAAAGTTGAGTAGCTGAAAAAGAGGTCAAGTACTTACACAATCAGTTACTTCTCAGCCACAAGAAAGAGAAATTTCTATCCTTTTCCAGTGTTCACAGAATTAGAGGCTGCTGTGCTTCATGAAGTAAGCCAAGTACAAAAGGTCAAGCAAGCATACACCCAAACGTGGAGTCTAAGAGGTTGCTCATTGTCTTAGTTGGAGTTTCATTCCCTTTAGAGACACCATAACCAAGTCAGTTCTTATAAAACAAACATTTAATTGGGGATGGCTTACAGTTTCAATGGTTTAGTGCATTATCATCATGGTTGGAAGCAAGGCTTCATGCATGCAGACTTGATGCTAGAGAAGCCGAGAATTCTATGTCTTGATCACAAGGCAGCCAGGAGGGAGGTTCTCATTCCACACTGGGTGGAGCTTGAGCATATGAAACATCAGAACTCCCCTAGACAGTGTAAAACTTTCTCCATATCCCCTCTAATAAGATCACACTTCCTAATAGTGCTGCCCCTTATGGCCAAACATTCAAACACATGAATATATGAGTGCCAAACTTATTCATATCATCATACTTGTAGAGCAATTGTGAACAGAATGGGAATGACCTGGAGTGGGAGACACTAGAAGTATAGTGGGAGGTGGATCATTGGTTACTAAGTTATAGCACAAAGGAAGGAATAAGTGCTCTTATTCTATTGCTGGGTAGGATGTGTATCAAAACAATATTTATCTCAAAAAAAAAAAAGCTCTAAGAAAGGCTGTGAATCATTTGGCCATAAGGAAAGAATACAAATTTTGAACAAGCAAATATTATAACATGTTCAGGAGAGATGGTGCACTAGATTAAAGCATTCCTGAGATCAAGCCTGCACACCCGCTCAATCCCTATGACCCATGTTAAGGTGGAAGGAGAGAACAAACTTTACAATGTTATCCTCTGTTCACCACACACACTGGCATGCACTCACACACACACACACACACACACACACACACACACACACACACACACAGACATACACACATGCACACATGCATGCTAATTATATAGCTTTTAAAACATGTTGAATATGACTTAATGTTGCATATAAAGGCAATCTACAGAAATATATACATGTATTTAAATATTACATACTACCCTAAAAATATTGATCTTTTCATTTATACTCTAATAAAATTAAATACATACTCTATAAATTAAATTTTGCAATTCTTTCTACCATAATTTATAATAAAAGCAACAAATGACTGTAAAAACCATAAAAAAAGTAGAATCTTAGTAAGGAGAAATTGAAAACATTAGCTTACTAGTAGTTAGTTGATTTTTGTGCCCAAAATGATATTCTTTTAAGCTCATCACATTCATTTTGTCTTAGCCTTCCAAAGTCATCATTGTAAAAAAAAAAAAAAAGGTAATAATGACATGCCTAAGAATTATTGTAAAGTCTACTTACACAAATCAATATAAAGATGGAGGAAATATCCTTGCTGATATTTTGGTGTCACAAAATAGTTTTAGCACATGGATATAAAGAAATAGCTGTAGTATTTATCTATTTCTTCACTCATTTTCTTCTGTTGGAGAGTCAGTACCCTAATAGACAGAAATGGGGTGTATAGCCTCAGTCCTGACCTTGCTCTTTGTTAAACCTGCATTTATTATCTTACTTCAAGAAATATTTCTAGACAGGCACCAGGCCCCTCAGCAATATGTGGTGTGTCAACAACCATGTCCTCAAATGCCAAAAGCCTGTCATTTTAATTTCTTAAAACAGAGGCTGAGGATTCTTTTGTGACTGCTGCTAAGCTACATGGACAACAGTTTGATGTGTGTATGGATATGAGTGTGGAAACACACAAACAGTTCTGTTTGGATTTCTACAACCAAAGCCCTCTAAACTCTAAATTGTAACCTATTAAAATATGTGCAAATACCCACTTTGGTGATTGTTGATGTTTCCTTCTACCAGAGGGTATGGATCATATTCACTATTTACTAATATTGGTGCCAGCTTATTATTTAGTGACATTTAGACTGAACAGAGGTGGAAAACTTAATAAGCCTAATACTTCTCTCTGAGCTTTAAAGACTGCTAACTCTCCAATGGATAGTAAAACTAAAGCACCTTGTCAAATAACTCAGCCTTATACCAATCTTTAAGATTAACTTGACATTCAGAACCTCTGTAAAGTTACAAAATATATCTCAGTGCACTCTGTGGTTACTGTATAGAGTAACTTGGGTTTAGAAAGTAGGTCTAATTATAAAGTCCAGTATTGTTCATTGTTTTAACATTTAATTTTCTTTGTTTTTAATTTTAAGATTATAATATGATTGGAACATTTCTCCTTTTGCTTTCTTCTTCCCAAGGTCTCTCATATATTCCATTCTTCTCTGCTTAAAATTCAGTCTCTCTATTCATGTATTGTCATTACATGCATATATGCATATGCACATATATCCTTAACAACCCCTCTATTTTTATATTCTATCACATTTGAAAGTCTTTGAGAATTTTCTCAAAGGGAATCTGTGGTAGGTGGTAAGCTTTTAAATAATTCCAAAGAATCAAACCTTGTGGAAGACAATTTGTTGCATTATAATAACCATAACTGTATAACCAATTACCTATGATTTTGGGGTCTCAATTAGCATTTGTGAGAAATGACACAAGCATAAGCTTATTTAATTTTTCATTATCTGATAAATTATAAAATGGAAGCCAATACAAATAAATATCCTGCATTTGTGGAGGTAGTGAATTGTCACACATCTGTACAGTAAAATCTCAGAAACTGAGAAAGATGAAATCTGCATCTAAGATGAATGTGCATTATGCATCTAAAATATATATTGATAATGCAAAGTTCCAGGATATTGTTTATTAAAGCATATGATTGTAGGAAAGATAGCTTGGGGTAAGGCAATGCATTCATAGTTTTCAGAGATACATGAAGAATGTCAATAAATAATAGTTCTCTCTAGAAATGTCTTGAATGACTTTCTTAAAATAGGGACACCATAGGTGGGAGGCAGAAAGAACTCTTACCAATTTAAAATTGTTGATATTTTTTTATTTATGTTGACTACTTAGAGAAATAAAGACAAATTGACCTAAAAAATACTTCCTCTTTAGGAGAAAACACTCAGGAAATTAAAACCCTTCTTCATCTAGAACCTCATCACCTAGGGCATACATATCAGCAAAAGTTATTCCTTCTGAAATATAAACCTAGCAAGATAACCCATATATATCAAATTATAGAATTAGAATTATCTATTAAAAATCTAAAATTTAGGCCATCCCAGGGCACTTCCCTTCGCCCACTGCCTCTCCTCCTCATCCATCAGACTTCTGAACCATACAGGTAAGATTTCCTTCTCCCATTTAACTATGCCGGTCTGCCTGAGCCCCATTATCTTTCTGTTCTGCACCTCCACCTGCTCCCATGGCATAACAGCATGCCTGTCCCTCCCAAACCCACAGACTACATGTCTGCAGAAGATCTGCCATAACCAGGAACACAAGTACAATCCCTGCCCCAAACCCATGCCAGTTGGGACCCTCACAAATCCCAGCAGATATGGGATCTTTCCTGCTCTTCCTGAGCCCCGTCATTATACAGTCTGGATATCCACCTGAATACTTGGCAGATTGACATGCATCTCCACCAGACCCCAAAGCCAGCCTGTCTTCCTGGAGGTCTGTCCTAACCAGGGACACTGAGATACAGGGACACAGGGACACAGGAACATGGGGACACAGTGACATAGGGACACAGGAGTCCTGCTCAAACCAAGGGAGAAAGAAACTGCACTAACCAGAGACAACACTGCCTGCCTTTTAGGAGACTGGCTCTAACTTAGGTCACACAGCTCTCCCTGACTCCAAGGAGACCTGCACCAGTTAGAGACTTCCAGGTCAGTTATCACTGGAGATGATAACCAGATGGTGAAAGGCAAGGGCAGGTATATAATCAATGGAAGCCAATGTAATGTGGCACCCCGGAACCCAGTTTTCCTACCACAAGCCTAGGCTACCCTAAAACACCTAAAGAACAAGATTCTGACCTAAAATCCCATTTATATACTGATAAAATCCTTAAAGGAGAATCTAAATAACTCACTTAAGAAATACAGGAAAACACAGGTAAGCAGGGAGAAGCCCTTAAAGAAGAAAAAATAAATCCCTTAAAAATACTGTAATATACAATCAAACAAGTGAAGGAATTAAAGAAAATTGTCTAAGACCTAAAAAATGAAAAAAAAAAAATGGAAGGAACCCTGAAGATGGAAAGCCTGGGAAAGACGTCTATCTAGAGAGCTATAGACAGAAGCATCACCAACAGAGTACAAGAGATTGAAGAGAAAATCACAGGCATAGAAGATACCCTAGAAGATATTGGCCCATCAGTCAAAGAAAATGAAAAGGGTAAAAAGTTCTTAACCCAAAACATGCAGGAAATTTGGGACACTATGAAAGAACCAAACCTAAGAAAATAGGAAAAGTAAAGGGGGAAGGTTCCTTATTCAAAGAGACAGAAAACATCTTCAACAAAGTCATAGAAAGCCTATTTATAATTGCCAGATACTGGAAAGAATCCAGGTATCCCTCAACAGAAGAGTGGATGTAAAAAATGTGGTATATCTACACAATGGAGTACTATTCAGCCATTAGAAACAATGAATTCATGAAATTCTTAGGCAAATGGATGGAGCTAGAGAACATCATACTAAGTGAGGTAACCCAGACTCAAAAGGTGAATCATGGTATGCACTCACTAATAAGTGGATATTAACCTAGAAAACTGGAATACCCAAAACATAATCCACACATCAAATGAGATACAAGAAGAAAGGAGGAGTGGCCCCTGGTTCTGGAAAGACTCAGTGAAGCAGTATTCGACAAAACCAGAACGGGGAAGTGGGAAGGGGTGGGTGGGAGGACAGGGGAAGAGAAGGGGGCTTACGGGACTTTCGGGGAGTGGGGGGCTAGAAAAGGGGAAATCATTTGAAATGTAAATAAATTATATCGAATAAAAAAATTAAAAAAAAAAGAAAACAGTAAAAATAAAAGAAGAAGAAGAAGAAGAAGAAAATCTCCCTAACCTGAAGAAAGAGATGACCATAAATGTACAAGAAGCCTGCAGAACACCACTTAGATTGGACCAGAAAAGAAACTCCTCTGGTAACATAATGATTAAAACATTAAGTATACAGAACAAAGAAATAATATTAAATGCTGTAAGGGAAAAAGACCAAGTAACAACTAAAGGCAGACCTATGAGAATTACACCAGACTTATCAGCAGAGATTCTAAAAGCAAACATATCCTGAACTGATATCATACAGATTCCAAGAGAATACAAATGCCAGTCCAGGATATTATAACCAGCAAAACCCTCAATCACCATAGGTGGAGAAACAAATATATTCCAAGACATAACCAAATTTAAACAATATCTTTCTACTATTAAAGCCCTAAAAAGGATAATGGAAGGGAAACTCCAATACAAGGAGGGAAACCACACCCAAGAAAAGACAAGAAATTATCTCACAACAAACCCAATAGAAGACAATCACATATACATGCACACACATACACACACACAAACACAAACACACACACACACACACACACAATACCACCTCCAACAACAAAAATAATAGGAACTAACAATCATTGGTCTTTAATAAAATGTCACAGGCTAAGAGACTGGATATGCAAACAGGATCCATTTTAGTGCATACAAGGAAGACACCTCAGGACAAGGACAGATACTACCTCAGAGTAAGGGGCAAGAAAAAAGTATTTCAAGCAAACACTCCCAAGAAATAAGCTTGTCTCATCATTCTATCCAATAAAAAAGACTTTCAACCAAAGGCAATCAAAAGAGATGGGGAAGGACCCTTTATACATCAAAGGAAATATGCATCGAGATGAAGTCTCAATTCTGAACATCAATGCCCAAAATACAAGGCACCCACATTCATAAAAGAAACTTTATTAAAGTTCAAAACACATATAACCTTACACAATAATAGTGGCAGACTTCAACATACCACTTTTACCAATGGACAGGTTATTAAAATTGAAACTAATCAGTCACAGTAAAACCAACTGAAGTTATGAACCAAATGGATTTAACATATACTTACAGAATATTTAATTCAAAAATGAAAGATTATACCTTATTCTGGGCACCTCATCGAACCGTCTACAAAATTAACCATAAAATCAGACTCAAAACAATCCTCAACAGACACACGAAGATTCAAATAATACCATGCCTTCTATCAGATCACTAAGGACTAAGGCTGGACATTACAACAAAACAACAGAAGGTATAAATATTCATGGAAACTGAAACAGTCTTGGTGAGGGAAGAAATAAAGAAAGAATTTAAAGATGTCCTAGAATTCAATGAAAATAAGGGCACAGCACACCCAAACTTATGGGACACGATGTTTAACAGTGTTAAAAGGAAAATTCATAGGATTAAGGGCCTTCACAAAGAAATTGGACAGATCTTATACTTGCAATTTAGAAGCACACCTGAAAGCTCTAGAACAGAAACAAACAAACAAAACAAAGAGAAATCAAAGGCAAGAAATAGTCAAACTCAGAACTGAAGTCAACTACTTAGAAACAAAGAGAACAGTACAAAGAATCAGCAAAACCAAGAACTGGCTCTTTGAGAAAATCAACAAGATAGAAAAGCCCTTAGCCAAACTAACTAAAAGGCACAGAGACTGCATCCAAATTAATAAAATGAGAAATGAAGAGGGAAATGTAACAATAGATACAGGGGGAAATTCAAAGTATCAAAAGATCTTACTACAAAAGCCTATATGCAACCAAACTGAAAAATCTAGATTAAATGGATAATTTTCTAGACAGATATCATGTACTAAAGTTAAATCAAAAATTAGGTAAATTATCCAAACAATCCAATTATCCCTAAGGAAACAGATGTAGTCACTAAAATATTCTCAACAACAACAACAACAGGCACAGGGTCAGGTGGTTTTAGTGCAGAATTCTACCAGATGCTCAAAGAAGTGCTAATGCCAATACTTCTCAAACTATTCTACAAAATAGAAACAGAAGGAACACCTCCTAATTCATTCTAGGAACCATTCTTATTCTAATACTTAAATTATTCAAAAACCCAACAAAGAAGGAGAACTTCAGAACATCTTTCACCATGATCAAGTAGGCGTCATCTCAGAGATACAGGGATGTTTACATATACAAAAATTTGTCAACATAATCGACTCTATATAAACAAACTAAAAAAAAAATTACATGCTGAAAAAGTCTTTGTCAAAATCCAACAGTTCTTTATGTTAAAATTCCTAGAGAGATAGGGGATACAAGGCACACTTTGAACATAGTAGAAGGAATATACAACCATCTATCAGTCAACATCAAATTAAACAGAGAGAAGCTTGAAGCAATCCCACTAAAACCAGAGACAAGACAAAGCTGCCCACTCCATCTGTATTTATTCAATATAGTACTAGTTCTAGCTAGCGGAATTATACACAAAAAGGAGATTAACAGGATATAAATTGGAAAGGATGAAGTCAAGTTATCACTGTTTGTCAATAATATGATTGTATACATAAACGACCCCAAGCATTCTGCCAGAGAACTACTACAGCTGAAAAACAACTTTAGGAAAGTGGCAGTATATAAAATTAACTCAAACAAATCAGTAGTCCTCCTTTATACAAATGATTAACTGACTGAGAAGGAAATTAGGGGAACAAGAGTATTCACAGTAGCCACAAATAATATAAAATATCAGTGTTACTCTAACAAACCAAGTATTCACAGTAGCCACAAATAATATAAAATATCAGTGTTACTCTAACAAACCAAGCAAATTATCTGTCTGACAAGAGCATCAAGACCATGAAGAAGGAAATCAAAAAAGACCTCAGAAAATGGAAAGATCTCTTATGCTTATGGGTCAGCAGGATTAACATAGTAAAAATGGCCATCTAACCAAAAGCAATCTACAGATTCAATGCAAGAACCATCAAAATTCCAACACAATTCTTCAGAGCCATTGAAAGAGAAATCTCAGCTTCATATGGCAACAGGCAAAAAGATAAATTCAAGATAGTGAAAACAATTCTCAACAGTAAAAGAACTTCTAGAAGAATTATCACCATCCTTGCCCTCAATCTGTAATACAGAACAATATCATAAAAACCGCACAGTATTGGTACAGAGACAGACAGGTCAATCATGGAATATAATTGGAGACACAGAAATAAACCCACACACCTATGAAAACTTGATCTTTGACAAAGAAGCCAAAACCATACAGTGGAAACAAATGAAAGCATCTTCAACAAATGGTATAGGTCTAACTGGTATTCTACATGTAGAAGAATGGAAAATATTCATATTTATGAGTTTATGTAAAGCTTAACTGAAAGAGAATCAATGTAAAACCAGATACACTGAGTCTAATAGAAAAGAAAGTGGTAAATAGCATTGAATGCATTGGCAGAGGAGAAAATTTCCTGACAGACCACCAATGGCCCATACTCTAAATTCAACAATTGACAAATGGGACCTCATGAAACTGAGAAGCTTCTGTAAGGCACTACTTTGTCAAATCAGTAGCACACAGATTGGGAAAGGATCTTCACCAAACCTTTATGCAACAGAGAGTTAATATCCCAAATTACAAAGAACTCATGAAATTATAATTAACCCAAATAACCCAATTAAAAAATGGGGTACAGAACTGAACAAAGAATGCTCAACAGAGCAATCTTGAATGGCCAAGAAGAAAGGAAATAAATATTCAACATTCTTATTCATCAGGGGAATGCAAATCAAAATGACTCTGAGATTCTACCTTACACCAATCAGAATGGTTAACACCAAAACTCAAGTGACAGCACATGCTTGTGAGGATGTTCAGAAAGAGGAACACTCCTCCATTGTTGGAGGGAATGAAAACTGGTACTACTATTCTGGAAATCAGTCTGGAAGTTCCTCAGAAAATTGGACATAGTTATATCTGAACACCCAGATAATGTTGTTCCTGGGCATATACCCAAATGATGATCCACCATTCCACAAGGGTACATGCTCTACTACATTCATAGCAGCTTAATTTGTAGTAGTCAGAAGCTGGAAAGAAACTAGGTGACCCTCAATCAAAGAATGGATCCAGAAAATCTGGTTCCTTTACACAATGAAATACTGATCAGCTATTAAAAACAAGGGCTTCATGAATTTTGCACGCAAATAGATGGAACTACAAAATATCGTCCTGAGTGAGGTAATTCAGACCCTAAAAGATATGCATGGAATGTACTCATAGATAAGTGGATATTAGGCAAAAAGGACAGAATATCCATGACACAAACCAAGGAGCATAAGAAGTTTAACAAGAAGGAAGGTCCAAGTGAAGATGCTTCGATCCTACATAGAAGTGGGATCATAGAGGACAGAAGGAAGGAGGGGCTTCAGTGAAAGAGGGGAGGTGGAGGGAGAAGGGAAGGGAAAATGAAAGTCAGGATCAAGTATGGGAGGAGATAGTAGAGAAACCCGGAGGACCAGGAGAATGAATGGAAATATGAAGGTCCCACAGGGTGGAGGGTGGGGGGAACCTCCAAACTGTCCCAGAGATCTGGGTTGTGAGAGCCTCCTAGTACTCAACGTGGATGACCTTAGCTAAAATGTCTAACAGTGGGGAGATGGAAACTGAAGAGAGAATCTTGAGTAGACAGACAAGGCTCCCAGAGGAGGGGTGGGGTCAACAACCTACCTTCAAATTTTTTGACCTAGATTTGTTCCTGTCTAAAAGGAATGCATGGACAAAATGGAGCAAAGGTTGAAAGAAAGGCCCAACTTGTGATTTATCCCATGTACAGGCACGCAACGCTGACACTATTACTGATGGTATGTTGTGCTTGCCGACAGAAGCCTCCCATGCCTGTTCTCTGAGAGGCTTTTCCAGCAGTGGACTTATACAGCTTTAGATACTAACAGCCAACCACTGGTTTGTTGACGACCCCTATAGAAGAACTAGTGGAAGGACTGAAGGAGCTGAAGGGGATGGAAACCCCATAGTACACCAGACAGTATCAACCTGGAACCCTGGGAGTTCCCAAAGACTACGGTCCCAACCAAAGAGCATATATAGGTTGGTCCATGGTCCCTAGCATGTATAAGGCAGAGCACTGCCTTGTTTGGCCTCAGTGTGAGAGGATCTGACTAATCCTGTAGAGATTTGTTGCCCCAGTGAAGAGGGATGTGGGTGGGGGGTGTGAAGGGGGTGGGTGAACTGGTGAAGGAAGGTGTGATATGGGTGAGGTGGGTTAGTTGGGGGAACACACTTTCAGAGACAAAAGGAAGGAGGGATTGAGTAAAGAACTCTTGGAGGGAAAACCAGGAAGGGGAGCAACATTTGGAATGTAAATAATTAAAACAAATTTTAAAAATTAAGTGTAAGAGAATGTTTTGAATATATTGTCCCACATATATCTAGTATTTGATACTCTTAAAAATTATTTTCATATTTTTGAGAACTGACACATAAGACTCCACCAACAAATAGAGATGCCATTTCTGAAAGGTTTTTCTCTACCATGCCCAGGGACTTTTGTGTCTTTTCTTAATCTATTTAATGTACCACATGCTTGATATTGACATGTTTTTCCCTTGCCTTTCTTCAAACCTTTACTACTAGAGCACAGCAAGTGGGCTTATTTGCTGACCAGTAGTTTATATTTTTTAAATGTTCAGTGTGCAAAGAGATATGTGGGAAGCAAACACACCAGATTCAATTCTGTGCTACAAAATTAGGAGCTAAAGAAGGTGAAGGTGTGTCCTTGCCACACTCAGGTCAAAAACATTCATACAACTCTATCTTGGAGAAAAGAAGCTCTTCTTGAACAAATAAATAGTAACTGTGACCTTGTTCAGTTCCAAAGGCAGACTTTTTAATTATTTCTTTTCAACAATGAACTCTTTCCTTCTCTGTTAATTTCTCCTTGACACCCGTAACTTGGTATCTTTATATATTATGTCTTCATAGATAGTCTTAGGGCTTTAACCCTCTGTAAATATAAAAAGTGCAAATTACATTGACCCTAAATATACTTTATATTTTTCTATGACTGAGTTTCTATTTCCAAACTCATCTCATTGGTGACACAGAATCCTGATTTCAGGATGAACTAAGTCTATTCAGGGTTTCTTCCGTCCTTCCTTCAACCCCTTTTTGACATTGGAGCGACAAGGGAAGACAGATAGACATACTTATGAAGCATGTTCTTTGGAGTCATACTTATGAGGCAGTCTTTGGACTGATAAAATATTTCCCTCAGCCAGTTCCCATCTGTGTCAACACTTCCTCAGCACTATGCCATCTTACCTGGGCATAACGATATAATCATTTCCAACCTAGAGTTTCTCACCAACCCCAGTGATCCAAGTAGTCCTCTAAGTCTAATTCTTCCAGCATAGCCTCAGCTCTAATTGCTCTGATAATACTCTGCTACACTCTTATTCCACATTAGATAAGGTTGCCAGTGACAGTATCCTGTGCTTAAGAATATTTAGCCTTCTCTACTTTTCTACTAACAGTCTATGGTGCTACTTCTTATAATAAGAGGTTCCTTAAAAAGCAATATAATTCCCTAATGGCTGGGCAAGGTGTCCTTATCCTTCTTAAATAGTGCCAGATTGGCTTTGTCTTTCAGATGTGTGTGCCCAATTAAGTTGTGTACATTAAGATACTTTTAGGGGTGCATAATTAGCATTCATTCTCAACTTGATAGGTTGTGAATCACCTAAGAGTCAAACCTCCAGACACATATGTGAGAGATAGTTTAGCATTTGTTCATATTTGGGGTAGGAAGAGTTATATTAACAGCTGGCAGCATCATTCCCTGGGCTTGGTCCTAAGCACAAGTATTCACAGCTCCCTGCTTCATGATGGTAGATACAATGGGACTTTCTAGTTCAGACTTAAGCTGTCTTGACTTCTTCACATGACGGGCTGCACTCTTTACCTTCAAACTGAAGCAACCCCTTTATGCCATGAGTAGCTTTTTGCCAGAGCATTTTATCACAACAAAAACATGCAAAGAAACTATCACAAGATGTTACTCTGGTTTCAGAGTTGTCGTCTATGAGAACAATTTTAATGTCTGGGGAACTGGAGGTTATACTCAATAGTCTTGTGTTGAAGACAACCTAGATTGAAGTATCTTAGAAGAGGTGTTTTACAATTACAAACTAGTTAAAGTGCCCTTTAAGTTGCAACCTGCAATGTAGTGTATTTTACTCAACAGAAAGTTATGTGTATCTACCATGTGTCACTTGATACTTTGAGTGCTAGGGATAAAACAGTTTTAAATACTCATTCTCAGTTCTCAATGCCTTACATGCTGACAGTGGAGAAAGTATTTCTGAACATTAATCTGGGTTAAACTGTGTAGCATAGTAAAGTTGTCTAAAATTGTGAAGCTAACTAATGCTTTTTGTTTGTGATTAAATAAATAGCCCCTTACCTGACTGGTTTATTCGTCACTCTTTCATGTAGGCATGAATTGAAGAAGTCTGTGCCAAATACTGCTCTGGAATACTACATAATTCTACAGTAGAGTTTTCTTTTTTTTTTATGCAATGAGGAGAGAGTTCATCCTAGAAATACATATTCTGCCTGGCAGTTGTGGCGCACACCTTTAATCCCAGCACTTGGGAGGCAGAGGCAGGAGGATTTCTGAGTTCAAGGCCAGCCTGGTCTATAGAGTGAGTTCCAGGATAGCCTACACAGAAAAATCCTGCCCCCCCCCAAAAAACCCAAAAACCAAAAAAAGAAAAAGAAAAAGAAAAAAAGAAATACATATTCTTAGCATATGCACTGCAGACAATTGCTTAGAGATAAAGGTTTTTTTTGTTTTTGTTTTTTTAAATAGTGGTATAGAAAAGACCAAAATAAAGCAGATAGGGCTCTTATTCATAAGAATTTTTACTACTACTCAAAACTCTGGATTTTCTACTAACGTTTGAAGAGGTAATTGAGATCACTTCATATCTCAGTTCAATGGTACTATAAAATAATGCCACTGATTTTTACGTTTGCTGAAAGTAGCTGAAGGATATTCTAAAAACCAGTTCCAAAAATTGTCAGGTGACTAAGTTAAATTTGGTTGTTTTGTTTTTAGTCATAGAATACTCTATTGTTTTAGGGTCAGACGTTTTATACTTTCAAACATATAACTTTGAAACTGGCAGAGACTTTGATTATAATTTCTGTAGGCTAGAATGCATAAAGCCTTTTGATTTTCTGGTTGTTTTTATGTGTGCATTAGACAAAGTCTTCTTATGTCATCCTGGTCAACTTGAATGTGCTATGTAAGACAAGCTGGCTTTGAACTCACAGATGTACACCTGCCTTGGCCTCCCAAGACCTGGGATTAAAGGTGTGGCTCTTAATGTCTGGGAAAGCTTCAAATTTGATCTCCCGAAATTCATAAAGTTGGACAAAAGTCAACAAACAAACAAAACCAAGTAGAACAACAACAAGTTACCTTATCCTCGCCCTACCTTGCCGGACAATCAGTTTAGTTATCTCTACCTTTACTCGCCCCATCCCTATGTAGTCCAGAACATAATAATTTCACTGAGTCCTGCTGAAGCCTCCTGAGAGACAGCTGTGAGTTCCCTATGTCAGGAACATGAGTTTCATTTGGGAGCTTATTAAAAGTGTACAGTTTCCAGACAGCCCAAACCTATTGAATCTAATTCTACATTTAACAAGATCCCAGGGTGATTCATATACACATTAAAGCCTGAGAACCTCCCATTCATGATACATATCAAGTGTATATGGGACAAACATTTTACTTCCTGTAAAGATGCAAGAGCAAGGGAAAATGATATGTTTTAGAACAGAAATAGAAGATTGCTGATCTTCTGGGACTGCTAAAAACATTAAAAGCTACAATTACATTATTGAGTAACCAGTTCACCCGTGGAGATAGCTTATGTTGGGCCTTGCTTATAATTTATGTAATGAAAATAATAATAACAATTCCTACACAGATTTGTCTGTATATTACATTGTAACTTTAAACTATCATGACTTCGACAGAAATGGATGCGGTACAGAAATTTCTTGAGAATTAATGGTATTAGAAGAAATAGCTGACTTGAGACTGAAAGGCTGAAAGAAATTAATCCATCAAATTATTAATTCTTAACACACGCCTTTTGTTGAGGTTGCTTTTGCCTCATTCACAGAGCTCAGGGAAAAGAAAACCTAAGCCGCAGTGCTACAGATATTTCCTCATGCTCTAGGCAGCTTTGTTTTGCTGTTTGCTAATATTTTCTGGAGACTCTCATAGGAACTCATGGCTTTGTTCATTAACCTTTCAAATTGCTTAAGGTTTGCCGCTCACAGTGCAGCATGATCTATTGCTGGTACCTCAGCATTTCATTTACTTCACGGTGCTACCCCTTTACATGCTAGAAATGTACTGTCAATTCTAAACTCATTATGCAAATACTACACCTAGGCACTATTATTCTGACTTCCATTAGCTCTACTCCCCCATTAGCTTGGCCTCCAGTGAATAAGAAGTGTCAAATTACATATGTAGATTTGTGAGATAGAAGTGGGTGGGCTACACTGAATGATCTCCTGCAGAGTCAGCAGAAAATAATTGCATTTGAAACAAACCCTACATCCTTTATGTTCTAATATGACAGTTCTAATATACTCTCTCAAGAAAAATTGTTCATCCTGTGAGCCTTAGGAATCAGCTTAGAAAATAATGTGTTTACTAAGCCAGCAGACATCTCTTAGCAACACATACTTATTTTTGTCTGTCTGCTGAACTGTTTAAAAGTGGCAGCACATCTTAAATAAAGCTGTGTGCCCTTATGTGCAATAAAATATGTTGAATGTACTCAAAACCTTCTGAATTTCTCATTTTTTGTCTTCAAAATGGGCATATGATCTGTTCACATATCATATGTTAAAATGATTCTATTCAAAACATAGACCTTCGAATAAAAACCACCATAAAAAGATGCTGCTGTTTGCTTACTGTTCTTTCCAAAGAAGTTGGCTAAGGCATGTGACTGAGTAATGTAATGCAGAGCTGATTCTAAGAGTATTTGGATGAAATATTTTCCCCTCTGCCCAATGCATTATGCTAACTTCTACTTATTCCTGTTACCCCTATTAGTGTAGAGGAAAACCTAAAGATTTTCCATTAATGATCACTTATGAGAGAAGAACAACTAGGGCTTCTGAGCACCTCTTCATTAACATGGGTGTTTTATCAACCACTGCCCATCTACTAAGTGAAGTAAAATAGATAAAAGAATTTTTATCATTGAATGTTTAGCACAGTTGACATTAAAAGAATGACAGTGGATGTATCCTCCCCCCCCACCCCACTTTTGAGCTGGATTTTCGAATCTCCCCACTAGTCACTATTCTCAGCTCTTGAAGTTCTGGCCCTTTGTTCTCCATAGAACAATACAGCTTCCTGTTTATTTACCTGTGAGCCACTAGCTACACCTGAGCTAGCCCATCACATGAGTCAGAAACGGGCATGTTGTTTATGTTAAGACACTGTCTTCAACAACCTTAAGGAGCCTTGGATTTGTGTGTACTTTTCCCCCAGTTCCATAGATTTCTTCAGCATTTTTTATGCACTGACATCCAGGAATATTGATCTAAACATATTTTTTCACTAAAAGCAGCCAATGTATTTAAGCAGCCAATGATTTTGTTTTAAATGTGATTTTATCTGAGTCATTTCCTCACAATGAGTACTTGTTAGTGCTGTATACAGCAATGATCTCTCTTTTTTGATATTTTTTAAAATTCAATATATTTTTATTTAAATTTCAAATTATTTCCCCTTTCCTGGCTCCCCTCTCCCTGAAAGTCCCATAAGCCCTCTTCCCTCCTCCTGTTCACCCATCCACCCCTTCCCACTTCCCTGTTCTGGTATTGCCCTACACTGCTGCACTGAGCCTTTCCAGAACCAGGGTCCACTCCTCCATTCTTCTTGGAAATCATTTGATATGTGGATTATGTCTTGGGTATTCCAAGTTTCTAGGCTAATATCTGCTTATCAGTGAGTGCATACCATGATTGATATTCTGTGACTGGGCTACCTCATATAGGATGATGTTCTCTAGCTCCATCCATTTGTCTAAGAATTTCATGAATTCATTGTTTCTAATGGCCGATTAGTACTCCATTGTGTATATATACCACATTTTTTTGTATTCATTACTCCGTTGAGGGACATCTGGATTCTTTCCAGCTTCTGGCTATTATAAATAGGGCTGCTATGAACATACTGGAGCATGTATCCTTATTACATGCTGGGGAATCCTCTGGGTATATTCCCAGGAGTGGTATAGCAGGATCTTCTGGAAGTGTCATGCCCAGTTTTCTGAGGAAACAGCAGACTGATTTCCAGAGTAGTTGTACCAGCTTGCAATCCCACCAGCAGTGGAGGAGTGTTCTTCTTTTTCCACATCCTTGCCAACACCTGCTGTCTCCTGAGATTTTAATCTTAGCCATTCTGACTGGTGTGAGGTGAAATCTCAGAGTTGTTTTGATTTGCATTTCCCTAATGACTAATGATGCTGAACATTTTTTAAGATGCTGCTCAGCCATCCGAAGTTGAAATTTTGGATGGAATTTCAGCTGAAAATTCTTTGTTTAGCTCTGTCCCCGATTTTTTAATAGGGTTATTTGGCTCTCTGGAGTCTAACTTCTTGAGTTTTTTGTATATATTGGATATTAGCCCTCTATCTGGTGTAGGGTTGGTGAAGATTTTTTCCCAATTTGTTGGTTGCCAATTTGTCCTTTTGATGGTGTCCTTTGCCTTACAGAAACTTTATAGTTTTATGAGGTTCCATTTGTCAATTCTTGATCTTAGAGAATAAGCTATTGGTGTTCTGTTCAGGAACTTTCCCCTTGTACTGATGTCCTCAAGTGTCTTCTCCAGTTTCTTTTCTATTAGTTTCAGTGTGTCTGGCTTTACATGGAGGTCCTTGATCCACTTGGAGCTGAGCTTAGTACAAGGAGATATAAACAGCAATGATTTCTTAGCAGTCAGTGAAGCTCAATGTTAGAAATGTTGTATTCTACACGATTGACTCTTATTTCATGTCCAGAAACTATGAGACTTCTGAAAATCCTGGACTTTAAATTGGCCTGCAACTGTGTGAATTTTGAAGTAAATATTTTAGGTAATTTGTATTATTTTTATCTAATATAATTTTCTTAATATATTATGCAGTCAAATTACATTGTTTTAAGGGAACTCGAGGTGGGGGAGGTGGGAGTGGGTCGGGTGGAGGGGCATATACATGGAAACAGGGGGTAGGAGGAGGGGTTGGGAGTTTTGGGGGAGGGGGAAGTTGGGAAAGATTTTACCATTGGAAATGTAATGAAGATTATATTCAATAAATAAAAAAAGAAAATCAATAAGATAAAAAATTATATTATTTTATTAATGAACTAAGTGATTTTTTTTTTGGTCAAATAAGTAGTGACTTTATAAATGTAGGATTTTCTTGGTTAAATAAGTACTGAGTTTGGATGTGTAAATATTAGTTTAACTTATGACCATTTTCACAATTTAACATTTTTTTACTAATAATTATTGGAAAAAAACTTAGAGAAATTTTTGTCTATCTGCTCAGTCTGTGTAATGTTACCTGTATTTCAGGACTAATAACCTATTGCTGGATAACCAATCCGCAGTTCTTTCCTGGGTATTTTCATTCATCCTGTTCTCATCTCAGTATCCCCATCTGTTCTTAGCTCTTTATTTAGAATTTAGGCCCCACAGGCTTTCTCCCTTTCTTATTGCTATATCTATTAGTGGTGTTCATGTCTTTTTTATATAGCCAAGGTAACGAGACTTCCTGGATTTAGCCCATCTAACATTTCTAAGAGTCAAAACCTCACAGTAAACTTCTTGTTTCCCAGGTTTTACTGCCTATCTGCTTCGTCCTTTGCAATGATCACTGAGCCTTGTGTGATGGAATTTTGTTGTAAATGTATCAGTTGGGATGGGTGCCACAAGATCTCTTACTGTCTGGAGTTTGACCTTTTGTGGTTTTCTATAATAGTCTCTACCTGTTGAAAAGTTCATTTGATAAGGAATTATAACTACACTTATCTGTGGGTATAAAAATAAATATTTATAGAATAGTTGAAAATTCTGCTGTTTTAGTGATGATGGTAGCTTTTCCTCCAAGATCCAAAATTACACTGATTCTGGTAGTTCATTAGGTTTACAATACCAAATATGGTTCTTTCTTAAAGAGTGGTCCTTAAGTCCAATTACAGATTTGCACCACTGTGTGTGCCACTATATATTATTAGAGTTATGTGAAAGTGATTATTGTTGTGGTTCATAGATATAATAGCTCAGTAGGACTATTGTTTGTTTCTTTCCCTTGGAAGTTATCACCATGAAAGTTCATTCTCAAGGGGGAGGCCTTCAGATCAGATCCCATTCATGTGCTCTAGGCCCTGTAGCTGAAGAACATGGAGATTTAATTAGGGAAAACAGAGAGTGATAAAAGAAGAAAAAGAAGAAGAAGAAGGAGGAGGAGGAGGAGGAGGAGGAGGAGGAGGAGGAGGAGGAGGAGGAGGAGGAGGAGGAGGAGGAGAAGGAGAAGGAGAAGGAGAAGAAGAGAAGGAATAGTAGGAGGAGGAAGAAGAAAAGGAGGAAAAGGAGGAGGAGGACAAAGAAGGGGAAGGGGAAGAAAGGGAAGGAGAAGAAGTAGAGAAGAGGATAAAATAACAGTAAAGGTGTCTAGAGTCATAAGGAATCATATTATTTACCTGCCTAAAATTATGTATTAACACATTTAAGCCTGTGTACACATATATAGTTTAAATGGAGAATTTCCATATAGGCTGACAAAGCCCCTTCAAGAGCCATAAACTAAGAAAACCCCAATAACAGACATGAGATTCCCCTTTGAATTGTTGCCTGACATTGCCTAAGAGTCTCCCAAAACATTATAGGCTATTGCTTTTGCTTTTGGCTAGCATCCAGGGCTGGGAAGTAAGTTCCCATTGGTATAATACTTTGTGTTATAAGATGGAATTTGTAAGTGATTAAGACTGGAGGAGTGAATGCTGAATGAATAACATCTAGGTTTCTGGATTTCTGTACTTACCAACTGTATAACACAGTTATTAATAGAAATTAGTTGATATTGCTTATAATTTGAGAACCTACCAATGATTACTAAATATAAATGAGCAGAATATAGACAACAGAAAATGAAAACCATTTCTAAATTTTAATATATAATTTTGATAAATTTTAATATCATAAAGTTAAAAAGTTGTTTTATTCATAAAACTTTCAAGTTAGTCCATAGGAATATTAAAATGTGATAAGTGATATTTTTGTAATCAACAATATAACATCTTTAAATTGCAACATGAAAGACAATGTAGCAGCAACTAGAAGGGGAGATAAGTGAGTGGTGACATGCATGAGTCAGAAATCATTTTTTATAAAATATTCAAGCAATATTTTGACATATCAGGAAGAGATTTTGCTTCAGAAAAATTACTGATCACTAATAAAGATGAAACTCCATTATGGGACATCTCTGAAGCCAAGTCTCTAATTGCTAGTCATTAATTTCCTTATTGTCATATTAGCAGTTTTCAATTTGGCAGGTCTAAGATTATATAGGAGACAAACACCGGGTTACACAGGTGAGAAAGTTTGTATATTAAGTTGTTTAGAAGAAGCTACCTTAAGTAAGGGAGGCCCTATTTCATTGTCTGGATTATTAGAATGAATAAAAATAACTAAGAGAGCAACAGCATCCGTCTTTCTCTGCTCCTGGTTGCAAACCAAATATGATCAGTTACTTCATGCTTCTGCCATCATAACTTTGCTAACACAACTGTCATATCTCTAAGCTGTGAGGCACAATAAATTCATCCTTTCCTAAGTAGTTTTTATAAGTTTTTATAAGTTTATAAGTTTTGGAACACCAATGCAAAATGAAACAGTTAATAATACAGGAAAGAGAAAAGCCAAAAGTAGGGCCATTATTGAGATAAGGTTGGCTATGTATTTCTTTGGTCTTTAGAACTGGGTTCTAGGAGGAATCGAAAAGAGTTGAAACTAAGATGACAGCAGAATGCAATGAGCCATTCTTATTCAAATCTGGAATACTACAATTTTGAAGGTCTCTGCTCTTGAGAACTGAGACAGAGAACAAACACACTATTAAGAACTATGCTATAGGTCATGTTTGTATATTATGGTAAAAGAAAAATATTCAGTGGCACTCTGCCCCTGTTTTAAGAATTTAAAGAGGTATAATTAATAGCTTATGGACTAATCTTTTTGGCAGAGTAAATTTCAATATAAGCTAGCACTCTGAATAGATCATGGTTAGTTTTCATAGCTCTTATAAAGGTCTAAGGGGGAGAAAGAACAACAAAAAGTTGGGAAATAGTGGTATTTTCTAGGGAAAGGAATGGATTTAAATTTACAAGGAAGGAGGCTGAAGAAACAGTTGTATTTGGAAAAGATTTGTCACCATAAAAAAAAAATCAGAAGATTTTCACCAAGGTAAAGGGTGCCTTAAGGGGAAAACTTAGCAGATAAAAATTCCATCTTATGAAAATGCACATTCATGTGAAGAAAGAGATTCTAATTGAAAATTCTGATGGAAAATTTCTCTGCTCAAAAACATCTGCTTAAGGAAATAGAGTCTTCTATAGCTTTGGTTCACAAGGGTCAGACTACGTCTCAAGCTGGCAACAAAACTTTAAAGCATCGTCAACCTGTTATTGATTTTGCAGGCATGAAAGTTCCCACATTGAGATTGTTATGGTGTCTGACATTAAGAGTCCAAAAAGAAACTGACAAAAGGCAATGGGAAATGGGGAACCTAAGAAATTATTGGGGCGAAAAGGTGTGAAGCCTAAGTTGCAATGAATACCTCAGGATATTAAATACGTCAGACCGATGAGACATGAACTGGAAAAAGATATGGCCCATAAGAGAGACTAGAGCTGGAGGCCCAGGGCTTCCAAAGCCGTTTGAACCTGGTGAACCCATTATGAATTTCAGATAACAGACATGGAGCTGCAGGAAGTGGTGTTTGCCTTGATGTTCTTTATCTCACTTTCCTCAGTCTTCAGTCCTCTCTTTTGGATTGAGAACATTTACTCTAGTCTATTGCATATTGAAATACGGATGAAATTTAATTTTCTATGTTTTAGGTCTCATAGTTAGGAGATTGCCAGTCTCTACCTACATTTTTAAATGGTGTTGTAACTGAAAGTCTCTGGAAACTTGTGTGGTTGGATTGAATAATATTTAAATTAGGAAATGACAATGAGCCTGTAGGGAAAAACTGCAAAGATGGCTTTAAAGTAGTATGTTTGAGGGTTATGTTGACAGAGTACACTTATGATAGTTAATATTAATCATCAATTTGGCAGGATTTAGTATCACTGAGGAAACAAATGTTCCTCTGGGCATGTTGGTGAGCGATTTCTCAATTTCTAGATTGAGTAAACAAGGTAAGATGACCCATTCAAAATCCTATGGAAGAGGGTTCCTGAGTGAATGAAATGGATAAAGCAAGCAGAATATTTACTTTTATCTTTCTAGGATTTGTAACTACTGACTAATTGTGACCAGCTGTCTCATGTTCTTGCTCTCATGACTTGCTTACTATGAGGACTGAACTCTAAAACTGTAAGCCAAAATAAACACTATATGAAGTTGAGTTTTGTTATGTACTTTGTGATTGCAGTGAGGAAAGTGGCTAATATACTAATCCTTGCATTTTAGTAATCAAAATATGTGGAAAAAATCATAGGCATTTAATTATATACTATAGGAATTCCTGATTTCAAATAATTAGTTAATGATATATAGATACATCCTTAAGCAATTTCTACCAGTGGTAAAACATTATATTTTGGTCTATTTTGCAGTAGAAAAACATAAAGAATACTCAGTATTTTAAAAGCCTATGAATATTGAATATGGCACATTTACTTATTTTCTTTTTGGCACTCTATTTTGTCTTATATAAAGATAATTAGATATTCAATATTTACTCTAATGATATTTGTAAGCAAAGATTCCTGATATAATGGCTGGAGAGATATATCAGCAGTAAGAGTACACATTGCTTTTCTAAAGCATCCATGTAACGTTGCCAGCACACGCATTGGGAGGCTCATGACTTCTCATAACTTCAGTTCCACGGGTTCTGAACTCCCTTTTTCTTTTCAGTGGTCACCCATGTTCATGTTCATATACTCATTCACACACCATACACAATTAAAAAATAAAACAAATGTCTTGTTTAATTAAATCACAATCAGGAAGAAATATCTAAGACAAAATTAATTATTTTGTTGGTAGGTGGTTCTGTTTATAAGTGTTTGTTGATAGTCCACTGAAGATCTCTTAGTGGCTTTTTGCATATTTGCTTTGCTTCTGCATATTTGAAAAATTCTTGATCTCTGGTAGATGGTGGGAGACTTTCTCTAGTGTAATATTTGTTTAGTTAAATGTAAAGTACATAAAACAATGAATGAACAAATTAATAAAAATAATACTTATAAATTTGTTATTTAATATTATGAAGTAAAGAAACAAAGTAATAGGAAGTAAATAGAATTACCAAGCTTAACACTAGGCAGTCTTCACTGAAATCTGTGACCTACTTAACAAAGAAAACACTGTGCTTATAATGAGTTTGAACTCTCTAACAAGGAATATGCAAGGTAAGGAGTCACAAAATTACTTTTGACACGTGAAGTAAATCTACAAACACAAATGTAGATGATACAACTTAATGGCTCTGTAGAGAATATTGCAGGGGTCAACACTCTCCTTTAATGAACCATTAGCACTTAAAGATATGTATTAAAATGATGCTAAGATTAGGACATACCACGAGGAGAAGAAAATTTAATGCCCAGTTTATTATTCTTGCTACAGAGTTTACTATTTGACAAAAAAATCTGCTCCATAAATGCAGAATCATATCATAGGTCAAGTCATATAAGGCAAATCTTCAGGGAAAAAAATAAAGATGGCCAAAATCTCAACAATGCAAGATAGAATGATGCCTGATACTATTTTATGTTTCAAAAAATTGCATGTCACACTTGTGTAGTGAGGAAGATTTAATTACACAGTAAAATCATCTATACTCATTACATTTTTAGGAGATAAAGGATTCTTCATTCAAAACAAAATAAAGACATGTTTATTCAACCATTTACTTAATGAGTAAACATTTAATGATAATCCATTATATTTATTCATGAAATAAATTTTAGTGTTTTAAAAATAAAACATAATATACCTTATGTTACTAGTCCAAATAATTATAAAACAGATGACTGTAGGTTATGTCTGGCAGGTTCATTTGACTGCTATAGGCTACTAAATGCATTTAGTTTCTTCAGAGTTTATGGCTTCTTACTGAGAACTTTTCCGTGCTCCAGGTAGTCTTGCTGAGTAGTTGGCTACTGTTTTCCATTTTGTACACTGACAAAGTCTACTTTCTAAATTCAGAAAAATGTTTGTGATAGAAATTGCAGGGTAGTATCTGCATTCATTCACTTTTAAATCATTGTGATCATTATAGTTTTAACACTATTTTTTAAATAAACAAACAACTGAGGTAAAATATCACATAAAGGGATGAAAAGATAGTTCTCTTATGGTCAATGTTTATTGGAATTTTATCTCAAAGGAATGTTCGTGCTTTCCACAAAAGAAGACGTTTGTTAGTTTAGGAAAAGAATTACTGTACTGGCTGGGTTTGTGTTCTCAACTTGTCACACATGGAGTCTCTAGAAAGAAAGGAACCTAAGTTGAGGAAATGCCTCCATGAGATGCAGCTCTAGGGCATTTTCTCAATTAGTGATCTATGGGAGAGGGCCCAGTCCATGGTGGATAGTGCCATCCTTGGGCTGGTAGTCCTGGGTTTATAAGAAGTCAGGCTAAGCAAGCCATGAGAAGCAAGCTAGGAAGAAACATCTCTCCGTGGTCTCTGCAACAGCTACTTCCTCCAGGTTCCTGCCCTGTTTGAGTTCCTGTCCTGACTTCCTTTTCTGATGAACAGCAATTAGAAAATATAAGTCCAATGAACTATTTCATTCCCAACTTGCATCTTGGTCATGGTGTTTGATTGCAGGAATAGAAACCCCATCTAAGACAGATGCCATAAATAATTTAATTGAATGATACATAGAAGAGGAAACAGTACCAAATTGAAACATGACAAAGCTGGCATATTTCAGTAGCTTTATATGTATGCAGCTCTCAATACAGGATAAAAGATAGATACCCTATATAGCCTTGAGTTCAGAGAAATAAAGAGATCTAAGTAGGTTGGAAGAAAAGAATGTGAAAGAAGAATGTAATTTATTTCCTTTTTCACTTTGTGATACTATAATATAATTATATTGTAATGTGATTATAATTATAATAAAATGTAATTATATTAATGTATTCTTGTATTTCTCTTTCCTCATCCAAATCCTTTTATATCTCCTTCCTTGCTTTGCTCTTTTTCAAATTTATGCCTTTTTTATGTTGTTACATGTATATATGTAGATACATATGTATATTAAAATATAATCTGTTCAGTCTGGATAGTATTACGTATATGTATGCTTTCAGGACTGACTCTTTGTTATTAGATAACCAATAGTGTACTCTTCCTTGGGGAAGTCTATAACACCCACTCTCAGCATTCCTAAACAGGCTGTAGTTCTTCAAAGAGGTTTGAAGCCTCTTTAAGCATGTAGTTGTATATAATTTAAAGTATTTGCCTTCTAAAGTTCCCTAAACATGAAAGCATAAAGTCCTTGTACTATGTCAAGGATTTTAACAATTCCTTATGTGAGCAGCAGGCAGTGTTTTCTTCTCTTCTAAGGCTATTTACTAAGACTTTCTACTTAAACCTTGGCTTTACTTCTATAAGGATCATAGTGCTTTTCTGTGTAATGATCAATGGCTTTCAACATTTGGGAGAATCTATTATTCCCTTTAAGGCTTTCCATTCTAAAATTAATTTCAACATAGTTTTATTGAGGTACCATTATACTCAGTCACTGAAGAACTGGCAGAGGTTTCAACATTTCAAAATTCTATTCACATCACAGCAGGATGAAGTGGTCAAGCTGTAAGCACTAACACCTATCCCTCCACAAGCCTGTGCTGCTACAGAACTGTGGCATCTACATACATTTTTGTTTCTTGGCCTTGTAAAAAGGGAGGGAATATGAAGACGTGCCACATCGCACAAATATGATTTTAGGAGGCAATTCATTGGAAACTCTAAAATGTAAAGTTTCAATGACCAACCTCTGGTGCAAAAGTTCTTGGTTAATATTAAAATTCTAGCAATAAATTTTCAAAAATATAGCTTTTATTTAGGATGAGTAAGTAATAAAATATTTATACTGATAACATTACTTGCAAAAGCTGAGGCACTAAGCAGAGAGAATTTCAATCACCCTGGCCGAACAGGAGCTAACAATAGTTGAATCATTACGAAAGGGTTTATGTACCTGCAAGTAATAAAATATTCTTTTCTGAGATTGCGGCCTCTAAGGCACTTTCCAACTTAGCTATATAGAATAAATGAGGTAAATAAAACAGAACTTAGGAAAGGTAAGTCTATATTTCTAAATATTAGAGAATTTTAAATATCTGTGAAGAACATTTGAGAGTAATGGTGCATATAGATGAAAATTTAAATGTCAGTCTGGTAAGAAAAGTGAGTGGGATGAGATAGTGGAAGTTTATTCATTATTGGGAAAGCTTTAGCTTAAAGTGTTTTTGTCCTTCTATAGAAACACTTACTTCTAAGAAAATTGCACTTAATCAAGAGTTAAAAAACTGCATGTGTGTGTGTGTGTGTGTGTGTGTGTGTGTGCACTACAATAAATATCCACACAGATGCATTACAGAAAGTATTTCTTCATTAATAATGAGGGTTGCAGAAGTTTATTTTAATATGTGCCCTTCAAAGATATTGAAGTCTCTCCATGCATTTTTTGTTTTATTAATACATTACCATAGAACATACACATAAAGTGCACCTCAGGGTCAAAGAGCAAGTGTTCCAGAACAGCGAGCACTTGTAACCCACACAACTGTGAATTAATGTCCTTGTAAAACTGGAGCCCAAATTGAATTTTAAGCATATCTTAGTCAAAGCTGCCATATCTCTTGCAAAAGAGACTGCATTTTATGAAAAACTTGAATTTGCATAGCATATAGAATTCCTCAAAATTCCTGGATAAGTGTTTTTCACTTTTTGTTGATTTCCTAAATTAAGTAAATTATGCTGTGTTTGCTGGCGCTACTCTCAATGGGAAATTCAATGGGAAATGTAGTCACTGACACTGATAGGGTCATGGTAAGTACTTCCTGTCATCTCTTATGTCTGTGCTCACGTGTTGACACATAGCAACAATAACATTGCTCTAGAATTTGGGATTTGACAGAATTTTGGAACGAAAAAATACAAACTGGAATTCAGGGTACTTGCTTTATGTTTCGGTTGTATATAAATATTTATCTGTATATTAGCACATTGTGAACATAACCACTCACACTCAGTTACAGAAACCATTATAGAAATCTGTCCATACACTTTCTCTGCAGCTCTCAGCCGAGTTGAGGCATCTGACAAACACTCACTTTGCAGTAAGGTAAAACAAGCCCTTATAGTTCAAGGATCCCCCATTCTTTCACACCCTTCAGTATTTACAATAATGAAAACTGCACTGTACACTCATCACAACAGTTTTCTCCCGGCAGGTCATGACCCTTTGCAGTGAGATGACCTCCTTTCTATCTTTCCCCCTTAAAATAAATAAAATGCCAATTCCTTTCAGTATTTTTCTTAAGTCAAGAACAACAACAAAAATGGAAGTGAAAAATTCTTCAGGTGCTAAGGATTTAATTGATTTGGGAGGCATATTAATATGATATAAGTATCCTTTATATAGCTAAGCCATATTTTGAGGAGTGATTATTGGCAAGCAGAGTTTGAAGCAAAGGTGCACATTATAAAGGAGTCAGTTGGAAGTAGAACCTTCTTATCCTATAAAATCTTTTAATGTCACATAATAATGGTAGTTTTATAAATTAGTAATATACTTTGATTTGATTGTATAATCCAGGAAAAATTGAGATTGAGACACAAGGGCAAGATGTACAAGTCTCTTGAACCTCACAATATGAAGAGTCCTGGGATCTATGCTCAGTTTAACCAAGACACCAACCTTTCTTATGGTACTTTATATCAATGTCAACTTCTCCTTATATGAATTAAGTTGTTAGACATTAGTCTTATGGTTTTATAGTGGGATATTCATACAACAGAGTTCATCTAATATTTATTTTATGAAACAAAATCTTACAATCAAAAATACATGTCGGGCATAATTTCTGTAATAAACAGAAATTTAACTAGGTTTTATAAATGAAAGAAAAATAAAATTGCATAAAACTTTATAGAATCTGTGTATCCTTGAACATTCTCAACTAAATTATATGAAAAAGTCGAAAGGCATACATTTTTAATGGGAATAATAAGGTTGAAATCAGGTTGAAATCTAGTTCCTATTGTTTTCAAATAGTGTTATCACAAGTCAATCATTTTCTTAAACCAGCCTATAAAACTTAAAGCATAAATTACTCAATAAGTTACAAAATGATGTATCTTAACAGAAAGCCTTTGTTGTGATTGTACAGCACAAGTGCTCTATAATATGTTTGGATTCCCATCCTGCATCCCCTGTCAAGGTTTCAAAGTAATGAAGTACTTAAATGAATGCCTGAGAGAATTCTAATGAATTCATTGTGAGTATTCAAACCTTTTCTAATCCTCCAGTGTTGAAAAACAAGCTGTAAACATTTAAAACTAAGGAAGAAATGCAGATATTCAAATAGATTTATTCAGACTATCAATTCAAAATTTAGGATTTCACAAATAAAAGATGACTCAGCTAATGGGCCACAATGTAAAAACAGCAAAGATTTAAATATATTCCTATGAGAAAAACAATGTGGGAAAATCAAGACTGAAGCAATTTTGTTTTGTGGTTACTTGGAAAGTCTTTTGAGCCCTGAATAACTTAGGATAAAAAAAAAAGTTCTGTAAAGGAAGGTGAAAACAGATTCTAATCTTTTTGGTGCAAAAGGGCAAGGTGAATTGATAGAGTGTTTTCAATCTTGGTAGGAAAATTAAGTTCCTAGAGCCATCAAATGACAAGTTCTTTCAGAGAATTCAATTCAAGTGATGAGATTTTTGACTTAAATGAAGGAAGACCTTGAGATAAGAAGGAATTGACAACATCTGTTTCCAAGATGGACTCAGTACTTAGTGTAAAAATCAGTTTCCTCTCCATCTCTCTCATCTCCCATTAAATGTTTTTTATAGGATTATTTGTCTTTTGCAGTCTTCTTCTAAATGCACTCAACAGAATTAGTGTACCAAAATAATCATTTTAGAATTCTTGAAATTATGAGGTTAAAATAAAGATGTTTGGAAAAGAGATGAATTTTTATAAAAGTTATGATCTATTGTATTTTCAGTTCTAGATACAGTAATATCTATATTTTACAATTATTAATACTATCACCAAAATTAAGTTTTCCATTTAGGTTTCAAAGACAGGAGAATTAATGAATTCTCCTATGCATTTCCATTCTCTGGAATAAAGGTAGGAAAATATAAAACTTGGAACAGTTATCAATGTTTGTCTTTTCCTGAAGCTTTTCTCTTACAGTGTATTTTTTCCCAACTATGTGCTGCTCACTGTATTTTGCTTTTCTGTGAAAGGCCAGGACAATGTTTTCTGCTTCAATTTTGTTTATGCCTAAGTCCAGGACTTAGGGCAAGGCAACCGGATAACAGAACAAGAGGATAGACAATATGAATTCTTAATTAATATCTCAAGGAGCAAGAGTCCATTGAATCTTTTATATCAATTACCCCAATCCTTAAGACATCCAATGTTGTCCCACTCAATCTACTAACCTTTTCTGTCTCTTCATACCTAGTCTCTTCATTGACATTCTCATTTCTCAAGGTCTTTTATTAATGCAGTAAAAACCTGTGTTATATTTCCTGTTTAGCATTTTCTTCCTCCTTTTTCTACTTTCTACCTTATTTAAATTCTACCCAATATATGGGGGCAAGATTTTATGAAGTCCTGAATTTATTCAGACTACCCTGACCTGTTTTTCTTCTTCTAAAGATGGACTTAGCAAATACCTTATTTTAAAAATAATTTTCCAAATTGTTTCTTGTCAGTGAAATCTGTGAAATGCTAGGGCATCTGTTCTCAATAAATTACTATTATATGAATTATTTAAGAGATGACTTTGAGACAAGAATAAGATTGAAAAAGATCACTCCCAATCTAATTCATCTTATATCAAATTTATCAAAGTCCAAGATGTTGCTTTCTCAATAAGTTTTGCAAGCCAAAGTGATACACTCTGTATTTGAATAATAAAAGTGCAAAAAAAAATTTCTGGAAGTTATTCTCAATGAGAGCAAAATGTTGAATTTTCAAAGCATTACATTTCATTGTTGCCAAAGCCTCCTACAAACTTTTTGATAATTATGTGTAAAGCACACATTAAAATTTCAAGAAAGAAGCACAAAGGGAATGTGTGTTTTGTTTGCTTGTTTTTTTTTTTAATTTTATTTTGGTTTTTTCAAGACAGGGTTTCTCTGTGTAGCCCTGGCTGTCCTGGAACTCACTCTGTAGACCAGGCTGGCCTCAAACTCAGAAATTTGCCTGCCTCTGCCTCCCAGAGTGCTGGGATTACAGGTGTGTGCCACCACTGCCCGGCTGTGTTTTGTTTGACTGTGTGTGTGTGTGTGTGTGTGTGTGTGTTATCTAGCAGAGAAGCACTGATTTTTTTTCCACTGTGCTTTATATATACCTGATAAAACTCTGAAGAGCAGCAAAGTAAATGTCAGCCTGAAAATTCACAGAAACAGCAGAGTGTACAGTTGCCTGCCTTCCTTTAGAAAAGAATTTAGTTGAAAGAACTGTGATGCGTTACCACTTCAACTCCATCATAGGCTTATATAATGAGCACAAGCTTATGGACAAATATTTTTGACCTCTTGATAAAGCTCTCTTGACATCTGGAAATCACTTCAACTAAGTGCAATCTTACTACTGAAATCTACAACCATGGACTATCCTTTCCCCCTCTTTCAACCCTGTCTTGAAAAACAAAACAAAACAAACAAACAAAACAAAACAAAAGCCTGTACTAAATAAGTCTTCTAAAGTAGAAAATCAATTCCCTATTCCCTGTGTTTTATTTTACTTTATATTTAGATAAAATACTGACTAAAACCAACTTGGGGGAAAAAAGAGTTTTTTCTTTTGTGAGGGCTAATTGAAAAAGCCTTTATCAACAAACTATCTTCAGATAAAATCATTGACAAAAAACATCATTATAATATTTAAAACACCATTATTGATCCTTTTAGTTGAATTTTGAAACTATAGATGTCTCTTCCAAACCAAAACGTGATATTTCCTATTATAAAGGAAAGCAAAAATGTTCCTTAATTTTATTGTTACATGGGATAGATTTCTCTTTAGAGATATCTTTACTTTAAAACTTCCTTCAATGGCCTTCAATTGAAAATTGTTATGACTATGATAAGAGTGTTATGAAACAGGCTCCAAGCCCCATCTCTCATTTGTACACTCAGTGTATCAGATGGTGGGACTGGGCTGTGGAGTACGTTAAGATTCTGCCCACTGCTGATGTGTATTTTCATTTTCTCATTGTATCAGAGCAGAGAGTAGAAACAGCCAAAATTCTCAGAATGAATCTTCACTCGTCCAAAGGTGGGAAACGATGTGTTAAGGTGATGGTGATGTTATGGCTTTCTTCTTGCTTTCAAAGTTCTATAATGCATAGGTCAGTAACGATTTCTGCCTATAACAATGACCCAACTTCATTTCAAATTCAGTCTTTTTCAGGCTCAATGTCAAAAATATGAGTGGCTTTCAAACTGGAAAGGATATTGAAAGAAGAGAATTAAAGAACTGACTTGACCCTGAGATGATCCAAAACACAGATGCAAGTCAGCTTTCAAGTTAGCAAGTATAATTTTAAGAATTGAGTTTAGTTCCCTCTAAAACCTTATGTGCCACAATATAAAGAGAATCAAAGGAGCAATGTGTGGACCATACAACCTTGGTTTTTGATGCTTCTTCAGTGAGTTTCTAGGACTCACCTTTCAGAACTAGAAGTGGAAGACAATGTGATCCTGAAAGGCTAGCTGGATATTTGAAAATTGTCTAGAATATAAGTTTGTGTACACAGAGTTTTGTCAGTGTTTTGAAGACAAACTTTTTAGTGTGAATTGTATTTTATTACTGCTAAATCTTTTTGCTTGAACTAATTACAAATGGTAGCAATGCATTTTTGTTCTTTTTTTTTTTACTTTTTAAGATATATTTATTTCATGAACATTTTAAATTATTAATAGGGAATAGTTATAATGATAACTAATATTTTACCTCAGTCTTATAATTTGTATTTTAAGCATTTTATGTTCTGTTGGCTAAAAGGATATTAAATTATCACTTCTTTTTTAACATGTATTTGCTTCATTTATATTTACATTGATATCACATTTCCTCATTTCCCCTCTGAAAACCCCCTGTCCCATCTTCCCTTCCCCTGAACACCCACCCCCTCCCACTTTTCTCTCCTGGCATTCCCCTACACTGGGGCATTGACCCTTTAAAGGAACAATGGCCTCTCCTCTCATTGATGTCTAAAAAGACCATCCTCTGCTACATATGTAACTGGAGCCATGGGTCCCTCCATGTGTACTCTTTGGTGCCTTAGTCTCTGGGGGAACTGGTTGGTACATATTATTGTTCCTCTTATGGGCCTGCAAACCTCTTCAACTCCTTGGGTCCTTTCTCCCGCTGCTCCATTGTGACCCTATGCTCAATCTATTGGTTGGCTGTGAGCCATGGGTATTTTGATCAACCTTCTAAGAAGGATCTAAGTATCCACACTTTAGTCTTCCTTCTTGAGCTTCATGTGGTTTATGAATCTTATCTTGGGTATTCCGAGATTTGGGGCTAATATCCACTTATCAGAAAACACATACCTTGTGTGCTCTTTGGTGATTGTGTTACCTGACTTGGGATGATATTTTCTAGCTCAGTCCATTTGTCTAAGAATTTCATGAATTCATTGTTTTTAATAGCTGAGTAGTATTCCATTTGGTAAATGCACCACATTTTTTGTATCCATTCCTCTGTTGAGGAACATCTGGGTTCTTTCCAGCTTCTGCCTATTATAAATAAGGCTGCTATGAATATAGTGGAGCATAAGTACTTATTACATCTTGGAGAATCTTCTGGGTATATGCCCAGGAGTGGTACAGCTAGTCCCTCAGGTAGTATTAGTATTATGTCCAATTTTCTGAGGAACCGCCAAACTAATTTCCAAATTTATCTGAAATGAAAAAAGACCAAGGATAGAGAAAAATATTCTCAGCAATAAAAGAACCTCTGGTAGAATCACCATCCCTGACCTCAACCTATACTACAGAGCAATCATGATAACAACTGCATGGCATTGGTGCAATGGCAGGCAGGTAGATCAATGAATAGAACTGAAGACCCAGGAATGAACCCACACACCTATAGTCACTTGATCTTTGACAAAGGAGCTAAAACCATCCAGCGGAAAAATGACAGCATTTTCAACAAATAGTTCTCGGTGAACTGGCAGTCAACATGTAGAAGGATGCAAATTGATCCATTATTATCTCCCTGTACAAAGCTCAAGTCCATGTGAATCCACATAAAAAAAGATAAACTGAATCTAATTAAAGAGAAAGTTGAGAAGAGCCTGGAGCACATGGGCACAGGGGAATATTTCCTGAACAGAACACCAATAGCTTATGCTCTAAGATCAAGAATTAACAAATAAGACCTCATAAAATTGCAAAGCTTCTGTAAGGCAAAGGACACTGTCAATAGGACAAAACAGGAACAAACAGATTGGGAAAAGATCTTTCCCAATTCTACATCTGATAGAGGGCTAACATCCAATATATACAAAGAACTCAAGAAGATAGACTCAAGAGACAAATAACCCTATTAAAAATGGGGTACAGAGCTAAACAAAGAATTTTCACCTAAAGATCTTCGGGTGGCTGAGAAGCATCTTAAAAAATGCTCAACAGCATTAGTCATTAGGGAAATGCAAATCAAAACAACCCTGAGATTCCACCTAATACCAGTCAGAATGGCTAAGAGCAAAAACTCAGGAGTCTGATTTATACCATATTCACTTATATACAATATAAAGTTTAATTACTATTTAATTTTTTTTAACAAACTGTTATGAAGAAATTTCACATTTTGCTGTTTGTAAAAATTTTAAATAAAAACATCGACTGCTTAAAAAAAAACAAAAACAACTCAGGAGTCACCAGGTGCTTGTGAGGATGTGGAGAAAGAGGAACACTCCTCCATTGCTGGTGGTATTGTAAGCTGGGAAGCTCTGCATTCTTTTCTAGAATTTGAAAAGTCCAAATTATCACTCTTTTCAGTCAGAAGTCCTTCCTAATAAGTAATCTAAAGGGTAGATTAAAATCTTCCTATTTCTTTCAAATATCATAAAGTTTTTATGAATGCATAAAATTCTAATATATATATACATATATTAGATGTATATAAAATACATATATACATAAAATTTATGTATGTATATACATAAAATTCTAATATATATATACATATATATTGATGAATACCTAGTCTGATTCTATTTCCTGGTTACTGTGAATAATGTAGCCATAATCATAGATGAGCAAGTATGTTTATGATATGTTGACTTATCACGTGTCTAAGGTGCATGTCTAGAGTGCTAAATCTGGGTCACAGAGTATGTTTGTTTTCAGTATTTTTGAAGTACTTCCACATTGATTTCCATAATGACTGTGCAGGTTTACATTTTCACTTAAAATTGTGTATATTTGTTTGTGTGTGTATTTGTGTGTTTATTTATCTCAAAACTAGAAATGATTTCATGAGCAAAACTAGAAATGAGATTATAAAGGGTGATAAAGAGATTATGGAAGAAGTATAAAATAGAGAACTTATTGAGGTGTGTGTGTGTGTGTGTGTGTGTGTGTGTGTGTGTGTGTGAGTTGTTTGGGTTTGTATATGGAAATCATAAGGAAGGACTTGTGTCTTAGTCAGGGTTTCTATTCCTGCACAAACATCATGACCAAGAAGCAAGTCGGGGAGGAAAGGGTTTCTTGAGCTTACACTTCCACGTTGCAGTTCATCACTAAAGAAAGTCAGGACTGGAACTCAAGCAGGTCAGGAAGCAGGAGCTGATGCAGAGGCCATGGAGGGATGTTTCTTACTGGCTTCCTTCCCCTGGCTTGCTCAGCCTGCTCTCTTATAGAACCCAAGAGCACCAGCCCAAATGTGGAACCACCCACAAGAGGCCCTCCCCACTTGATCACTAATTGAGAAAATGCCCCACAACTGGATCTCATGGAGGCACTTCCCCAACTGAAACTCCTTTCTCTGTGATAACTCCAGCCTGTGTCAAGTTGACACACGAAACTAGCCAGTACAACTTGGAAAACAAATATAACCAACTAGAGTAGTGGAGGGATTGAAAGAAAGTATTGTAGCAGAGTAATAATGTATAAAGATACCATGATAAATACAGCACTTTATATGTTAACTTAAAGCATTAATAAAATATTTAAAAACTTCAAAGTTTTTAGTGTTGTAAATGTGCCCTTCATTTCCCTGGTGTTTAAAAAGGAAAGTCATGTATACATTTTGCTCTTCTTTTAAAGACAGAAGTCACAGGAACATTAAATTTGAAGATGCATGATGTGACCAATTTTATTTTTAAGAATCCACCAAGCAGAACACCTTAAATTAGACTCTAAATGTCTTTTATGAAGAGGAGTAAATTTCTGCTCTTCCCTCACATAATTAAGGTAGATGTATGGTTTTTACTGGTACATTTCTAAAGCTCTAAATGAATGTCTCCAGTCTTGGTGCTTCTACTTTGCTAAATTATGGCTATTATTAAACACAGATTTTAATCCTTATGGCTTTATTACTTATATGTCCACACAAAAAAATTGATAAATGGTTCTTATACTACTTTCATTGTCTTCATAAAATCCTTCCTGAGGACATTTTCACTGAATCTCCATATGTTATAACATCAGAAAAGTCATTTAAATAAAAATACATTGATGCAACAGAATTTTTGTTTTATCACAAGAAACCTAAAATATTATTGGTACCCATTTTATTCCAAATTAACACAAATAACTGAAGTAATAAGTAAAACCATTTTGAAAAGTTCAGACCAAATGACCCTTTAGAGATCATTTCTTGTGTAATATAGAATGTAGTACTGAGTCTTTATTTTGTAGTTTCTAAAGTTTTGTCTCTATTTGTGCCATTTGTATGCTACTAAATTAATCATATTTGTTTCAAGCATTCTAGAATTAAGTAGAAATGAGTCATCATCAAATACTTTGCATTGTAGACAGTCTTGTTAATACCATACAACATGTATTTCAGTGAGCCCAGTGTGTTGCTGTTTGATAGTATCTTCATCTAGAAGGCTACAATAAAGCTAATCGTGACCAGAAAAGGACTCAGCTCTTAAAGTACTAAAGGCACCACTAAAAATTTATTTCTAACCAAAGACAACCACATCTCATAATACATTTAATATAAATGCACAGGAAGAGGTATTTCTTCATAGAACCCCTTCTGAGTTTTGTGAATGAGAATATGTGACTTAACATTGGCTAGAACTTAAATTTGATTCTGCATCCATTGGGAGAGGACAGAAAAAGGTGTGCAGCATGAACAAATATTGGAATGTTCCCTTGTGCTTGAGTGGGGCAGGGAAGCCTTGCTAGGGACTTGAATAAAGTCAGGGTATGTGGATTGCTGTCTATATACAGGTGAGGGCAGGCAAAATATTAGGCTAGAGTCTGTGATTGGGCAATGAAAAAGGAAGTCAGGAATACGAATTTCAGAGAGAGAGAGGGCAGGGGACAGAGAGAAGACAAGGACAGAGAAAGATGAAGGAAGTATACAAACCAGATTCACATGGCTTGAAATAGACACAGCTAGCTATGAATATCATAGAAGAGCAATAGGGCGATTTGTCCAGTCTAGGAATGTAGTTTGTGTTTGTATGAATTGAGTTTTGCATTCTTTGAGTGGGTGTTTTGTGAGTTAATAATTTACTTTTATAAATCTTGCTAACAATTTAGAAACCTCTGGAGTTTTGATTTTACTGGGTTACTGGGATTTGTGAGAGCTAGCCATAGTAGCCGATAGCTGGGAAGTTATGAGTGGTTAGATGCAAGTGAACCACAAGAATTTGGGTGGACCACACCACAAGAAGTTGGGTGGACCACTGCAAAGAGATAACCATGGGGGGAGGAGGAGACCACTGTGGCCAGAGAGTAACTGACGTTAACATAGTTTGTTTTTTAATAATTACACACAAGGGTGAAAATTATCTCTAACAATGTATTTTATGTTTCATTTTCATAAACACTTTTAGACTTTATGTACTGATTCCTCTAAGGTATAGCCAGTAAAGATTTATTTCTCTAATGCATATGTTTCAGTAACCTAGTATGTGCTTTTTTACTTTTGAGATCTAAATAGAGGCATTTATTGAAACTAAAATAATATCATAAAGGTCAAGAGAAAATCTGTTGTCTACACACATAGTAAATTTTCCCTTCACACTCTCAAGTATACAACAACAGGATCAACTTGGTGGGTATTCCTAAGTCTAAGCATAGCATAAGATTCAGCTCTTATGCATTCTACTTTATACTTTAATGTCAAGACTGACCTTCAATAAAAGATATAATTCTGTAATGAAGTCGTTAGAGATAGACAAAGTATCTGGAAAGTATGGAAAACCAGTTGCACTACTTTAAATGCATGCACTGTTGAAAAAAAGTGAAACAATATTTCCTGTGTCACATTTTTAACTAGAGTCCTAGAAGGTAATGCCCTCAAGAAGTGAAACAGTGGTCACTTAAAATAAGAGAGGCAACACCAAAAAAGGACATTAAGAATAGAAATTAATTGGTTTCCACAGAACACATAAACAAGTCTTATATTCAGAGTTTTTAAACTCCTAGTTTCCCTAGTCTTTGGAAACTATATTCTAAAAGATGTGTAAAAGCATTAACTTCAATTAATTATGCCTTCTTAATTTAGGCATTATTGAAAACAGACAGAAACAATTGTCTCTGAACTTATAAATTTTAAAGTTTTATTGGGCTGACCTGATTGACTCACAAATCCAAAACAGTAACAATAGAAGAAAATATTAGGCCACTCTGTTCTGCACACAGAATATCATTGCTAGCTTTCTGACTCCACTAATTACCACTTAGCTGCCTCTGAATCAATGATCAAACACAGTGGTCCATAACTGGTAATCATGCAAAATGGATTTGAAGTAACAATCATAGGTGATTCAACAATAGCCTTTCTAAAGTCTAATTTTCTAAATGAACAATTATAGCTTTTTTTTTTAAATCAAATAAACTAATAGTAAATGTTGAGCTAAACAAAACAAAAGAATAGAAACTTATGGCTTTTGATGATTTTGGTAATCACTGGCTAAAAGTTATCTTAACAGATATTTGAAAGCTCTGAACACTTATGCATTATTAGCTTTATGAGTTTTGAAGCCAAGTCCATGGTGATCATTAAACACATTAAGGTTACTAGAGATGCCAGTAGAGATGAAATATAAATTAAGTTATACTACTTTACTCGGTGTTATGAAAAGATCTTTCATCTTGCTTGTTTTCAAATATGCTGAAATAGTGAGTCACACCTTTGATCAGATCTTTAGGAGACTGAGACAAAAGAATGCCATTTCGGAGCCAGTGTGGGTTACACAGCAAAATCCTGTCTCCAAACCACTGAAAACCAAAACCAATAAATAAATATTACATCCTTGATTTTAAGATATCTTTTTTATCTCTTATAAACTATACAACAGCACAGGATTTTAAAAGTAACCTTTATTAGTTAATAATGACATGTCTCCTTGCCATCTCTAACGTTTAGCTGGATTGCTTCTTGCTTCTCAAACTTTCACATTTAACATTCATGCTGTCCTAATTCTGACATTAACTAATAATAGTCAGAACCATTATTAAGCATTTTTACAGATTAATGTGTGTCCTAGTTAGGATTACTACTGCTGTGATAAAACACCATGATCAAAGGCAAGTTAGGTTTATTTAGTTTCTCCCTCCATATTGTAGTCCATCATTGAAGAAAGTCAAGACAGGAACTCAAGCAAGGCAGGAACCTGGAGACAGGAGCCGATGCAGAGGTCATGGACAGGTGCAGGCTTGCTCCTTATGGCTTGCTGTGTCTGTTTTCTAGAAACTCAAGATCACCAGTCGATGAATAACCCCACCCACAATGAACAAAGCCCTCACCCATCAGTCACTAATTAAGAAAGTGGTCCTTAGGCTTACCTACAACATGATCTTATGGTGGCCTTTTCTCAGTCAAGATTCTCTCCTCTCAGATGACTACATATTGTGTCAAGCCAACATAAAATTGCCAGCACAATATTTTAGTTACACGTTTATTAAGTCATAATGTTCATAGTAGAATTTAAGGTATATGCTAACATGGTATTATTCAATAAATGACTATCACTGCAACTCAGTTTAAGAGATGAGTAATAGCATTATGAGCTAATGTGTATAGTTTTCATTTCTCAGACATCAGATCATTGATTGCTGTTTTTTATTATCTCTCTTTATGATACTTGGGATTTTTATATATATTCACCTGGAAGCTACTATTTTATCTTCTTTGTTATGTTTCTAATACTTTATTAGGTCACCCTGGCTTACTATCTTGTTACAATTTCTTTAATTATTTTCCTTGGTCAACAATGTATGCAGTTCCATACTTTCAGTTGCTTTTCTAACATCCTTAACAACCTCTTTGTTACATCAGATGTAAGAAAATATATTGATATAAGCTGGGCATAAATTAGATATTATCACTCTTAGTTCTACATTTATTCTTAACATTTGAACTTGAAAGTGACATGCTAAAAAATAGCACCTATTCCTTATCTAATAAGGACTTTCTGTTTTCTCCAGTCCTTCCTGAATACATATCATGTGTGCTGTTATAGACTGTAGTTTGGTTACCATTGGCTCAAATGTTTCCAAAGGTGTATTGTAGTATGGATGTATTTATGTTTTAGAGGACACACTTGAACTTCTTATCTTGTTGCCTCCACCCCTGAAGCTTCTGAATTATTTGACTGAGCTAATGCATCCAGTTTATCGATATTGCATTTTAAAAGACTGAGTATTTTACTTATTTAAGTAAATCAGTTTTAATTATTTGTGAGAAAAAAATAGGAATCTCAACCAGTTTTTACTGTTTTTTTTTCTACATGACACTTTATTGTTTTGATTGGTTTTAGTTCTCATTCCACACTCTTCCTTTTTTTTTAAAAGTGACTGTAACTTAATGTTTTATTTTGATGTGACTGAAAGCTTCTATATAATAATTACTTGATATTGAAAAGAAAAGATTTATGTGTTTTGAAAATTAAAATTATGTAGTTAGCATAAAAATACATGTATGTTGTTTTTCTAATAGTGTGATTATTTATCATGAAAAAATTCTTCCCAATTTCAAATCTTTATGAGTTGGTGTATCAAATCTAGTAACTTTCTACTAGAAACATACTTTTTGACTATTCCATTGTGTGAAAGTATCTTTTATATGCCTGAATAATTGTCATCTGCAAGTTACTGCCTTCATCTGCTAACCTAAGCCTAGTCCTGGATGCCTCCATCTTTTGTAAAACCCAATCTAGGCTTAGAGTGTTTTCAGTCCCTGAGACTCACTGCTGAATAAGATTACCTTTTCTATTTCCATGTGAACTTGTTCTGGTTAGTTCAATTCAGTGATTCTTGTCCAAGATTTCTGATTTAATTTGGTTTATCTCTATGTCTCTGACTTTTTACTCTGATTGGCATGAAACTAATTCTGGCAATGTATTCTAATCTTCTAGCTCCTTCTCCTATTTTGGCTCATTCTGTCTTTACCTATGCCTATGCTATTATTTCTCATCAACCTGTCTCTGTAAAATTCTCCCAGTTTAACTCCCACCCCTTGTACTGTTTTCTTTTTTTTAGGAGCTTCCCTTCCTCTCTCTTCTCCTGGGACTTGAGCATATCCTATTCTGTCAAATCTTTCTCTGTTTCACTTTGTCTGCCACTCTTTAGACTTGCAAGCATGGATGCTAACTTCTACAAACTAACTTTTTATTGTTTGGAATTAAAGTTGTATACTAAGGACATGTTTTATTCAAACCAGAGGGATTAAAGGTATGTGGTAAGGGCTGAGCTACACACAACTAGAAAGAGGGTTTTGTTCTTCTTGTTGTTGTTGTCATTGTTGTTTTTTAGTAAATAACACAATCTTAGGGTTCAAAGTTTAATCAAATATACTACAACATCATTGGCAGTTCCATTTCCTCTTCTTGTCTCTTGAACCTAGACTCCTCCCATTTTCTTGACATACACAGAATTAGTGTTAAGAGCCGATGATATGTCTTAACCGGTAAAGGCTAAGGTACACAACCAACCCACATACAAGAAATATAAAGTGTTATGTTTCTCTAGTTCATGTATGCACTTTATTATATAGTATAAAGTCACAATTTCTCAGTCACAGTATCTAATATAGAGACAAGGAAACAAAATTTACAAATGGTTCTTTCTGAGGAATTTCTGGGACATTTATAGCATGGTATTAAAACTTTACTTTTCAAGATTGTGAATTAAAACAGAACAACCAAATGTAGCAAAGGCACTGTTTTCATAGAAACACTGATAATGTGACTAATTGTTGAATTTTGAAGATGGAAGGATGTTAAGATTTGGGGTTTTTTTTCTCTATTTCCTTAAACTACATGGACCCTTACTGATTGAAAACAGAAGTGGTGGAGGGGAGAGGGGAAGGGTAACAACTGCATACCAATGTGTCCTCCTGAGTCCCAGCAAAATGAAATGGGAGAATCCCTGATAACATGGGCACTAGAACTAGAAATAACCGTTTTACAACTCCAGGCAGAACTTCATACTGAATGAAATAAACTACCTCAACTGAGAGACCAGATGTTAGGTTCAGACTTGGAGTTTTTAGAGAACCTGACCTAAGTTTGAACTCAAGGTAACTATCAAGCTGGCACCTAGTGCCAGTTTCCAGGTTACTCCCCAACAGACTTGCACCTAGAGGTTACAGGCCTGTCCCTGTCCCTTCACTTCCTAACAACCACCAATTTAGAGGAAAGCAGAAGTTAAATTTATGGTTTTGGCTCCCAGCACTAGTCATTTATGTTAAAGGGCAACAAAATTTAATAATGGATCCCTAATCAGATGTGTGCCAGTCTAGAAATCTCCTCTCTTGCTTGCCATTTCATGTAAAACCTTGCTCTGCTGAGAGCTCGGGCTTCACCCTCCTGCTCTGCTGGATCCGTGACAATGGTGTGGCCCAAGTTCAAGCTTGAAAAAAAGAGACCCTAGTGCAAATGCATCGAAGTCAACTCCCTAGTGGCTTTTTAGGGCTTGCAAATGAAACACATTTGTTGGTAGGTACTGCGATCTTAGTTCTAGTTGTGAGTATCATAACATTCAGTGGCAGGCAGCCTGGGTATATAACTCACTAATCCTTTTATCTGAAAAAAACAAACGCCTTTTGGACTTTTCAAATTTTAAATGGAGTACTTATATTGATATTTAAGGTGTGTTATAGTTTAATTGTACCATTGAAGTTTGTATCTAAAAAAATACAGACTGCCAGTTCTTTCCTGGCTAATCAACATACTCTTAAGGAAGAAAGTCTCATTACAAAGTCACATCTACTTAGAGAGTTTTCAGCACCATGAAGGAGATTATCCTTACCAACACTGGGTTCTTTCACCAATCACCCTTAGCAGGTTTGGAAATGTTTGCCCTGATGATTTTAGCCTTATCAGCAGATTTGAGTCCTTTGAGTCTGTGTGACTAGAATTATTATAGAGAAAGAGTTTGAAAAGATTGCCAAAACTAGAAGACTCAAAAGAAATAAATCTTGCAAATATTCAATTCATTGAAACACAAATACTTAAAGCCATTTGAACCTATTTTGGGGCTTCAGTGAGAGAGAGTTGATGAAAAAAATAAGTATGTGTACTAAAAAGGTTTGATTGAAACTAAACACATAGAGCTCTTTTTTTTTTTCTTAAACTATCATCAGGTATTTGCGGGGAAAAGACAAGTCTCTTTATTGTTCACTTGACTTAAATTACTTGGTTCAAAGATTACAAACATCTGATCATATTCAGGTACCATTTCATTGACTGAAATTCAAGATTTGAAGTATTGTAGTATTACCTAGTAATCAAGCAATGATTATTCCAGGCATGACTAAATTACTACTCTGTACAACATTCATTTCATGCTTGTCTACTCTTGCATGTGGCTAAAGAGAATTAGAAAAGAGAGAATTAGAATAAGATCAGAAACCTCCTTTAGAAATAGAGCAAGATCAAAAAAGTCTAAGCACAAAGTAAATGAGCAAGGTATTTCCTATTTTTTAGCAGTGTGTAGCTGGGTCACAGTGATAGGGAAAGAAGGTGTTAAAACCTGTCTCACATGTATTAGACATCTTTCAAATGACTGAAAAGATATTAGTTATGATGCTTGGATTTAAGTTGAATTTCAAAGGCTTAAGTATATATATATGTCGATTTTGTTTTGATCATATCAATTCCCCAACCTAGGTTTTTTATAATTTTAATTTTGAATTGGTCAAAATTGAGAAGTGTGAAAATGTTAAAGAGGGTAACAGTTGTTTAATCCACAACAATTTTGGCCTTCAATTTAAATCTCTTTTTGTTTTTTCTTTTCCAACTCTATTCTGATCTTCCCTAATTTTTCTTGTAGATAGCAAGTAAGGTAGCAAAGTTAGGGATGTTTATGCTCTAATGATCTAGCAAATGGTTTCCTGAAGTGCCAGCACCTTTAGGTGGTGTCTGCCTGCTCTTTATTTGTTCTGAAGTTTTGTGGGTCAACAAAGATACTGGAATGAAGACCCAGAAATGAACCCTATGGTCACTTGATCTTTGACAAAGGAGCTAAAACCATCAAATGGGAAAAAGATAGCATTTTCAAAAAAAAAAAATGGTGCTGGTTCCACTGGCAGTCAACATGTATAAGGATGCAAATTGAACCATTCTTATCTCCCTGTACAAAGCTCAAGTCAAAGTAGATCAAGAACCTCCACATAAAAAACAGATGCATTGAATCTAGTAGAAGAGAAAGTGGGGAAGAACCTGGAGCACATTGGCAGCAGGGGGATATTTTCAGAACAGAACACCAATAGCTTTTGCTCAAAGATCAAGAATTGACAAATGGAAGCTCATAAAATTGCAAAGCTTCTGTAAGACCAAGGACACTATCAATACCATGAAGCTTTTACGATGATTGCTCTTTAGTATAGCTTGAGACCATGGATGGTGATTATACCAGATGTTCTTTTATTGTTGTGAATAGCTTTTGCTATCCTGGGGTTTTTGTTCTGTTGATTTACCAGCCTGTCATTGTACCAATACCATGCAGTTGTTATCACGATTGCTCTGTAATATAGTTTGAGGTCAGGAAAGAATAAAGAATGCCTCTAAAAAGTCACTTTCTTGGCATTGATACAGTTACCATTCTATATTCTCTATAAATTGTTTAATGTGTACAGATATTCTCACATTGTATAGAAAAATGTATTAATAAAATTTATATTATTGGGCAGCGGCGGCAGCAGCAGCAGCAGCTGGTCCAGTGGAAGGGCCATCAACAGTGGAACAAAGGTGACAGGGTCCTTGCAGGTCTTGCGCCCGCTACCACTGACCTTCGCTGGCCAGCCGGGCTGCAAGCAGTGGCAGATTTACAGCGCCTTTCACCACACAGAAGCCACATCAGAACTCTGCCTCCCGCCAGCCAGTTACGAGAGACTCTCCGCCATCTTGGATCTCAGGTGCCAGAGAAATCAGACAGACTGAGGTATGCAAATATAACCTGAGGCCAATATCGCGGGGGTCTAACCTTGACAGGCGTTGGCCTGCACCCAGGCCCTGGACTGTTCAGGGGGCCATCTGTATGCCAACCCGGCCACGAGGTTGTTTGCCCGGCCCAGCTCGCGCTGCCATTTTGATTACGGGACTCCAGAGAGTTCTAGTAGGCAAAGTCAGCTAAGAGTCATAGCCTGAGGCTAACATAGCAGGGGTCTAAGACAGACAGGCCTTGGACTGCCCCCAGGCCCTGGGCTGCTCCGTGGGCCATCTGTGTGCCAACCAGGCCAGGAGGTTGTTAGCCTTGCAGACTGTCCTGGTACTTTCAGGGAGCACATGCACACTCCACCATCTTGGCCACCTGAGAGAACCAATTAACAGTCATAGCCCGAGGGGAACTTTGCTCTGGCCTTAGCCTGCCAGGCTTTTGCCTAGAATCAGGGCCTCAGCAACTAGGCTAGCATTGTGTGCACCAACCCGATTGGGAGATCAGCTGCCCAGCAGAGTGACCAGCACTCAGAAAGTTCCCGCAGCATACACCATCAGCACTCCCTGAAGGAGCAAACAGGCACCGCCAGGTTCACACAGACAATCTGGGGCAAGGCACACTAGGGCTCCCAGAGCACCCAAGAGGAGTACAGCACATCAGCAATCTGTAACAGGAGAAACCCAGCCATCCAGTGTTGCAGAAATAGCCCTATAGCCTCACAGGCACAAACACCAGTCAGAGACAAGACCAACTAACACCAGAAATAACAAGATGGCAAAGGGCAAATGCAGGAACACTACTAACAGAAATCTAGGCAATATGGCAGCATCTGAACCAAACTCTCCAACATCAGCAAGTCCTGGTTACATAAACACACCAGATAAACAAGATTTGGATTTAAAATCACTGTTCATGATGCTGCTAGAAGAACACTAAAGGTCTTTATAAGAGTAGCCTTGGGGAGCGGAGGCGGCAGCAGCGACAGCAGCAGCGGCTGGTCCAGAGGAAGGGCCATCAGCAGTGGAACCAAGCTGACAGGGTCCAGGCAGACCCTGCGCCCACGACCACTGGCGATCGCTGGCCAGCCAGGCTGCAAGCAACGGAGGATTTACGGCACTTTCACCACACAGAAACCACATCAGAACTCTGCCTCCCACCAGTCAGTTATGAGAGACTGGCCTCCATAGAGATCAGACAGACTGAGGTACGCAAATATAACCCAAGACCAACATCGCGGGGGTCTAAGCCCGATGGGTGTTGGCCTGCACCCAGGCACTGGGCTGGTCGGGGGGCCACCAGTATGCAAACCCGGCCAGGAGGTTGTTTGCCTGGGCCTGCGCACACCTCTGCCATTTTGCCTACTGGAAGTCAGAGAGTCCTAGCAGGCAAAACCAAACCGGCTAACAAGCATAGCCCGAGGCTGACATAGCTGGGGTCTAAGACGGTCAGGCCCTGGACTGCTCCCAGGCCCTGGGCTGCTCGGTAGGCCATCTGTGTGCCAACCCAGCCAGGAGGTTGTTAGCCCAGCAGACTCTCCCAGCACTCTCAGGGAGCACACGCACACCGCCATCCTGGCCACCTGACAGACCCAATTAGCACTCACAGCTGAGGGGAACTTTGCTCAGACATTGGCCTGCCAGGCTTTTGCCTAGACTCAGGGCCTGAGCAGCGAGGCTATCCTTGTGTTCACCAACCCGGTTGGGAGATCAGCTGCCCAGCAGAGTGATCAGCACAGAGAAATGGTCCCTACAGCATACACCCTCAGCACTCCCTGAAGGAGCAAACGGGCACCATCTGGTTCACAGACACAATCTGGGGCAAAGCACACTAGGGCTGCAAGGGCACCCAAGAGGAGGACAGCACATCAGCACTCTGCAACAGGGGAAACCCTGCCATCCAGTGTTGCAAAAATAGCCCTAGATCCTCTCAGGAGGCTGAAACACCAGCCAGAGACAAGACCAACTAGCCCCAGAGAACAAGATGGCAAAGGGCAAATGCAGGAACGTTACTAACAGAAATCTAGGCAATATGGCAGCATCTGAACCAAACTCTCCAACATCAGCAAGTCCTGGTTATGCCAACACACCAGAAAAACAAGATTTGGATTTAAAATCACTAGTCATGATGCTGCTAGAAGAACAAAAAAAGGACATAAATGAATCTCAACAAAATCCCAACTTAAAGAGAGAGATACCCACGAATATACAAGAAGCCTACAGAACTCCAAACAGACTGGACAAAACCAAATTTACACAATGTCTTTCCACAAACCCAGCTCTGCAAAGAATAATAGGAGGAAAACTCCAATACAAGGAGGGGAACTACACCCTGGAAAAAGCAAGATAGTTACCGTCCTTCATCAAACCCAAAAGAAGATAACAACTCAAATATAAAAAGAACATCAAAATGACAGGAAGTAATAATCACTATTCCTTAATATCTCTTAACATCAATGGTCTCAATTCCCCAATAAAAAGACATAGACTAACAGACTGGATAAGGAAACAGGACCCTATAATTTGCTGCATACAGGAGACACACCTCAGTGTCAAAGATAAAAACTACCTTAGAGTAAAAGGCTGGAAGACAATCTTACAAGCCAATGGTCACAGGAAATGAGCAGGAGTAGCCATTCTAATATCAGATAAAATTGACTTTCAACATAAAGTCATCAAAAGAGACACAGAAGGACACTTTTTGCTGGTCAAAGGAAAAATCCACCAAGAAGAACTTTCAATTCTGAACATCTATGCACCAAATACAAGGGCACCCTCATTCATAAAAGAAACTTTACTAAAGCTCAAAGCACACATTGCACCTAACACAGTAATTGTGGGGGACTTCAACACTCCACTCTCCTCAATGGACTGATCGGGAAAACAGAAACTAAACAGGGACACAGTAAAACTAATTGAAGCTTTGGACCAATTGGATTTGACTGATATTTATAGAACATTTCACCCTAAAGCAAAAGAATATACCTTTTTCTCAGCACCTTATGGTACCTTCTCCAAAATCGACCATATAATTGGTCACAAGGCAGACCTCAGCAAATATAAGACAATCGAACTAATCCCATGCCTCCTATCAGACCACTATGGTGTAAGAGTGGTTTTCAATAGCAACAAAAACAACAGAAAGCCCACATACACATGGAGGCTGAATAATACTCTACTCAATGACACCTTAGCCAAAGAAGAAATAAAGAAAGAAATCAAAGACTTTAGAATTTAATGAAAATGAAGGCACAACATACAAAAATCTTTGGGACACAATGAAAGCAGTGCTAAGAGGAAAACTCATAGCCCTGAGAGCCTCCAAAAAGAAAATGGAGAGAGCATACACTAGCAGCTTAACGACACACCTGAAAATCCTGGAACAAAAAGAAGCCAATTCACCCAGGATGAGTAGAAGACAGGAAATCATCAAACTCAGGGCTGAAATCAATCAATTGAAAACAAAGAGAACCATACAAAGAATCAATGAATCCAGGAGCTGGTTCTTTGAGAAAATCAACAAGATAGATAAACCCTTAGCCAGACTGACCAAAGGGCACAGAGAAAGTATCCAAATTAACAAATGTAGAAATGAAAAGGGGGATATAACAACAGAAACTGAGGAAATCCAAAAAAAAAAAAAAATCATCAGATCCTACTACAAGAGCCTATACTCAACACAACTGGAGAATCTGGAGGAAATGGACAATTTCCTTGACAAATACCAAATACCAAAATTAAATCAGGACCAAATAGATCATCTATACAGTCCCATAACCCCTAAAGAAATAGGAGTCATAGAAAGTCTTCCAACCAAAAAAAGCACAGGACCAGATGGTTTCAGTGCAGAATTTTATCGGACCTTCAAAGAAGAATTAACATCAATACTCTTCAAACTATTCCACAAAATAGAAAAGAAGGAACACTACCCAATTCCTTCTACGAAGCCACAATTACGCTGATAACAAAACCACACAAAGATCCAACAAAGAAAGAGAACTTCAAACCAATTTCCCTTACGAACATCGATGCAAAAATACTCAATAAAATTCTTGCCAACCGAATCCAAGAACACATCAAAACGATCATCCAACATGATCAAGTAGGCTTTATCCCAGGGATGCAGGGTTGGTTCAATATACGGAAATCCATCAATGCAATCCACAACATAAACAAACTCAAAGAAAAAAACCACATGGTCATTTCATTGGATGCTGAAAAAGCATTTGACAAAATTCAGCATCCTTTCATGCTTAAAGTCTTGGGAAGAACAGGAATTCAAGGCCCATATCTAAACATAGTAAAAGCAATATACAGCAAACCAGTAGCCAGCATCAAACTAAATGGAGAGAAACTTGAAGCAATCCCACTAAAATCAGGGACTAGACAGGGCTGCCCCCTTTCTCTTTCTCTTTTAAATATTGTACTTGAGGTACTAGCTCGGGCAATTCGACAACATAAGGAGGTCAAAGGGATACAAATTGGAAAGGAAGAAGTCAAACTATCATTATTTGCAGATGACATGATAGTCTACCTAATTGACCCAAAAAACTCCACTAGAGAGCTCCTACAGTTGATAAAACACTTCAGCAAAGTGGCAGGTTATAAAATCAACTCAAGCAAATCAGTGGCCTTCCTATACACAAAGGATAAGCAGGCTGAGAAAGAAATTAGGGAAATGACCCCCTTCACAATAGCCACAAACAGTATAAAGTATCTTGGGGTGACTCTTACCAAACATGTGAAAGATCTGTATGACAAGAACTTCAAGACTCTGAAGAAGGAAATGGAAGAAGATCTCAAAAAATGGGAAAGCCTCCCATGCTCATGGATCAGCAGAATCAATAGAGTTAAAATGGCCATTTTGCCAAAAGCAATATACAGATTCAATGCAATATCCATCAAAATCCCAACTCAATTCTTCACAGAGTTAGGAAGAGCAATTCTCAAATTCATCTGGAATAACAAAAAACCCAGGATAGCTAAAACTATTCCCAACAACAAAAGAAATTCTGGGGGAATCAGTATCCCTGACCTCAAGCAATACTACAGAGCAATAGTGTTAAAAACTGCATGGTATTGGTACAGTGACAGGCTGGCAGATCAATTGGACAGGATTGAAGATCCAGAAATGAACCCACACACCGATGGCCACTTGATCCTCGACAAAGGGGCTGAAAACATCCAATGGAAAAAAGATAGCCTTTTCAACAAATGGTGCTGGTTCAACTGGAGGTCAGCGTGCAGAAGAATGGGAATTGATCCATCCTTGTCTCCTTGTACTAAGCTCAAATCCAAATGGATCAAGGACCTCCACATACAGTCATTCACTCTGACGCTAATAGAAAGGAAACTGGGGAAGACCCTTGAGGACATCGGTACAGGGAGAAAGTTTCTGAACAGAACACCAATAGCATATGCTCTAAGATCAAGAATTGACAAATGGGACCTCATAAAATTACAAAGTTTCTGTAAGGCAAAGGACACTACCAAAAGGACAAATTGGCAACCAACAAATTGGGAAAGGATCTTCACCCATCCTATATCAGATAGAGGGCTAATATCCAATATATATATATAATAACTCAAGAAGTTAGACTGCAGAAAACCAAACAACCTTATTAAAAAATGGGGTACAGAGTTAAAGAAAGAATTCTCACCTGAAGAACTTTGGATGGCGGAGAAGCATCTTAAAAATGCTCAACTTCATTAGTTATTAGGGAAATGCAAATCAAAACAACCCTGAGATTTCACCTTCCACCAGTCAGAATGGCTAAGATTAAAAATTCAGGGGACAGCAGGTATTGGCGAGGATGTGGAGAAAGAGGAACACTTCTCCACTGCTGGTGGGGTTGCAAATTGGTACAACCACTCTGGAAATCAGTCTGGCGGTTCCTCTGAAAACTGGGCACCTCATTTCCAGAAGATCCTGCTATACCACTCCCGGTCACACACCCAGAGGATTCCCCAGCATGTAAATAAGGATACATTCTCTACTATGTTCATAGCAGCCCTATTTATAATTGCCAGAAGTTGGAAAGAACCCAGGTAACCCTCAACAGAAGAGTGGATGCAAAAAATATTGTATATATACACAATGGAGTACTATTCAGCCATTAGAAACAATGAATTCATGAAATTCTTAGGCAAATGGATGGAGCTAGAGAACATCATACTAAGTGAGGTAACCCAGACTCAAAAGATGAATCATGGTATGCACTCACTAATAAGTAGATATTAACCTAGAAAACTGGAATACCCAAAACATAATCCACACATCAAATGAGGTACAAGAAGAAAGGAGGAGTGGCCCCTTGTTCTGAAAAGACTCAGTGAAGCAGTGTAGGGCAAAACCAGAACGGGGAAGTGGGAAGGGGTGGGTGGGTGGACAGGGGGAGAGAAGGGGGCTTATGGGGTTTTCAGGGAGTGGGGGGCTAGAAAAGGGGAAATCATTTGAAATGTAAATAAAAAATGTATCGGAAAAAAAAGAACACACACACACAATAAGAACACAAAAAGTACATAAATGAATCTCTTAAAAAAAACACAGGGGAACATGAATAAGCTAGAAACCCATATAATGGAAACACAAAAAATCACTTAAAGAAATTCAAGAGAATAAGGCTCAAGAGATAGAAGCCAATAAAAAAAAATAAATAAAACTTAAAGTAATGCAGGAGAAAGTGAGTCAAACAGCAGAAGTCATGAAAGAGGAAACACAAAAATCTCTTCAAGAATTACAGGAAAACACAAACAAGCAAGGGAAGGAGCTAAGCAAAACCATCCAGGATCTAAAATCAGAAGTAGAAACAACTAAGAAATCACAAAAGGAGACAACTTTGGAGATAGAGAACCTTGAGAAGAAATCAGGGACCATAGATGCAAATATCAACAACAGAATACAAGAGATGGAAGAAAGAATCTCAGATGCCAAATATACCATAGAAACCATTGACTCAACAGTCAAAGAAAATGCAAAATGCAAAAAGGTTGTATCCCAGAACATCCAGGAAATCCAGGACACAATGAGAAGACCAAACCTAAGGATTATAGGCATAGATGAGAGTGAAGATTTACAACTTAAAGGGCCAGCAAACATCTTCAATAAAATTATGGAAGAAAACTTCCCTAACCTAAAGAGAGAGATGCCCATGAATATACAAGAAGCCTACAGAACTCCAAACAGACTGGACCTGAGCAGAAATACCTCTCGTCACATAAAAATCAAAACCCCAAATGTACTAAACAAAGAAAGAATATTAAAGGCAGCAAGAGAAAAAGGTCAAGTAACATATAAAGGAAGACCTATCAGAATCACACCAGACTTCTCACCAGAGACCATGAAAGCTAGAAGATCCTGGGCAGATCTCATGCAGACTCTAAGAGAACACAAATGTCAGCCAAGACTACTATACTCAGCAAAACTCTCAATCACAATACATGGAGAAACCAAGATATTCCATGACAAAACCAAATTTGCACAATATCTTTCTACAAACCCAGCTCTACAAACAATAATAGGAGGAAAACTCCAATACAAGGAGGGAAATGACACCCTGTAAAAAGCAAGATAGTTACCTTCTTTCATCAAACCCAAAAGAAGATAACCACTGAAATATAAAAATAACATTGAAAATGACAGGAAGTAATAATCACTATTCCTTAATATCTCTTAACTTCAATGGATTCAACTCCCCAATAAAAAGACATAGGCTAACAGACTGAATAAAGAATCAGGACCCTACATTTTGCTGCATACAGAAAACACACCTCAATGTCAAAGACAAAAACCACCTTAGAGTAAAAGGCTGGAAGACAATTTTACAAGCCAATGGTCTTGGGAATCGAGCTGGAGTAGCCATTCTAATATCAGATAAAATTGACTTTCAACATAAAGTCATCAAAAGAGATACAGAAGGACACTTCTTGCTGGTCAAAGGAAAAATACACCAAGAAAAACTTTTGATTCTGAACATATATGTGCCAAATGCAAGGGCACCCTCATTCATAAAAGAAACTTTACTAAAGCCCAAAGCTCACATTGCACCTAACAGAATAATCGTGGGTGACTTCAAAACTCCACTCTCTGATTAGGACTGATCAGGAACACAGAAACTAAACAGGGACACAATAAAACTAATTGAAGCTTTGGACCAATTGGACTTGACTAATATTTATAGAACATTTCACCCTAAAACAAAAGAATATACCTTTTTCTCAGCACCACATGGTACCTTCTCCAAAATTGACCATATAATTGGTCACAAGACAGACCTCAACAAATATACAAAGATCGAACTAATCCCATGCCTCCTGTCAGGTCACTATGGAGTAAAAATGGTCTTCAATGGCAACAAAAACAACAGTAAGCCCACATACACATGGAGGCTGAACAATACTCAATGACACGTTGGCCAAAGAAGAAATAAGGAAAGAAATCAGAGACTTTTTAGAATTTAATGAAAATGACGGCACAGCATACACAAATCTTTTGGGATACAATGAAAGCAGTGCTAAGAGGAAAACTCATAGCCCTGAGTGCCTCCAAAAAGAAAATGGAGAGTTCATACACTAGCAGTTTAAGGATACACCTGAAAGTCCTGGAACAAAGAGAAACCAATTCACCCAGGAGGAGTAGAAGACAGGAAATCATCAAACTCAGGGCTGAAATCAATCAAGTGGAAACAAAGAGAACCATACAAAGAATCAACGAATCCAGGAGCTGTTTTTTTTTTTTTTTTTTTTGAGAAAACAAACAAGATAGATAAACTCTTAGCCAGATTGACCAAAGGGCTGAGAGAAAATATCCAAATTAACAAACTTGAAAAAGGGTATATAACAACAGAAACTGAGGAAATTCAAAAAATCATCGGATCCTGCTAAAAAGCCTATACTCAATACAACTGGCGAATCTGAAGGAAATGGACAATTTGCTAGACAGATACCAAATATCAAAATTAAATCAGGACCAAATAGATCATCTAAACAGTCCCATAACCCCTAAAGAAATAGGAGGGGTCATAGAAAGGCTACAAACCAAAAAAAAGCACAGGACCAGATGGCTTCAGTGCAGAATTCTATCACACCTTCAAAAAGACCTAACACCAATACTCTTCAAACTATTCCACAAAACAGAAGGAACACTACCCAATTCTTTCTATGAAGCCACAATTACACTGATACCAAAACCACACAAAGATCCAACAAAGAAAGAGAACTTCCGACCAATTTCCCTTATGAACATCGATACAAAAATAGTCAATAAAATTCTTGCCAACCGAATCCAAGAACACATAAAAGCAATCATCCACCATGATCAAGTAGGATTTATTCCAGGGATGCAGGGTTGGTTCAATAAACGGAAATCCATCAATGCAATCCACTACATAAACAAACTCAAAGAAAATAACCACATGGTCATTTCATTAGATGCTGAAAAAGCATTTGACAAAATTCAGCATCCTTTCATGCTTAAAGTCTCGGGAAGAATAGAAATTCAAGGCCCATACCTAAACATAGTAAAAAGCAATATACATCAAAGTTCCTGAATATAAAATATACAGAGGAAAGTTCCTGAACAGAACACCAATAGCTTATGCTCTAAGATCAAGAACTGACAAATGGGACCTCATAAAATTACAAAGTTTCTGTAAGGCAAAGGACACCATCAAAAGGACAAATCAAATCGGCAACCAACAAATTGGGAAAAGATCTTCACCAACCCTACATCAGATAGAGGCCTAATATCCAATATATATAAAGAACTCAAGAAGTTAGACTCCAGAAAACCAAATAACCATAATAAAAAATGGAGTACAGAGTTAAAGAAAGAATTTTCACCTGAAGAACTTCGGATGGCGGAGAAGCATCTTAAAAAATGCTCAACTTCATTAGTCATTAGGGAAATGCAAATCAAAACAACCATGAGATTTCACCTTACCCCAGACGGAATGGCTAAGATTAAAAATTCAGGAGACAGCAGATGTTGGTGAGGATGTGGAGAAAGAGGAACATTCCTCCACTGCTGGTTGGGTTGCAAATTGGTACAACCACTCTGGAAATCAGCCTGGTGGTTCCTCTGAAAACTGGGCTCCTCACCTCCGGAAGATCCTGCTATACCACTCCTGGGCATATACCCAGAGGATTCCCAGCATATAATAAGGATACATGCTCCACAATGTTCATAGCAGCCCTTTTTATAATTGCCAGAAGCTGGAAAGAACCCAGGTAACCCTCAACAGAAGACTGGATGCAAAAAAATGTGGTATATCTACACAATGGAGTACTATTCAGCCATTAGAAACAATGAATTCATGAAATTCTTAGGCAAATGGATGGAGCTGGAGAACATCATACTAAGTGAGGTAACCCAGACTCAAAAGATGAATCATGGCATGCACTCACTAATAAGTGGATATTAACCTAGAAAACTGGAATACCCAAAACATAATCCACACATCAAATGAGGTACAAGAAGAATGGACGAGTGGCTCCTTGTTCTGAAAAGACTTAGTGAAGCAGTATAGGGCAAAACCAGAACAGGGAAGTGGGAAGGGAAGGGGTGGGTGGGAGAACAGGGTGAGAGAATAGTGCTTATGGGACTTTCGGGGAGTAGGGGGCTAGAAAAGGGGAAATTATTTGAAATGTAAATAAAGAATATATCGAATAAAAAAAGAAGAAAATAATAAGAAAATAATTAAAAAAACAAAAAAGGACAAATTGGCAACCAACAAATTGGGAAAAGATCTTCACCAACCGTACATCAGATTGAAAGCTAATATCCAATATATACAAAGAACTCGAGAAGTTATACCCCAGAAAACCAAATAACCCTATTAAAAAATGGGGTACAGAGTTAAACAAAGAATTCTCACCTGTAGTACTTCGGATGGTGGAGAAACATCTTAAAAAATGCTCAACTTCATTAGTCATCAGGGAAATGCAAATCAAAACAACCCTGAGACTTTACCTTACACCAGTCAGAATGGCTAAGATTAAAAATTCAGGAGACAGCAGTTGTTGGCAAGGACATGGAGAAATAGGAACACTTCTCCACTGCTGGTGGGGTTGCAAATTGGTACAACTCTGGAAATCAGTCTGGCGGTTCCTCAGAAAACTGGGCACTTCACTTCCAAAAGATCCTGCTATACCACTCCTGGGCATATACCCAGAGGATTCCCCAGCATGTAATAAGGATATATGCTCCACTATGTTCATAGCAGCTCTATTTATAATAGCCTGAAACTGGAAAGAACTCAGGTATCCCTCAAGAGAAGAGTGGATGCAAAAAAAATGTTGTGTATATACACTATGGAGTACTATTCAGCCATTAGAAACAAAGAATTCATGAAATTCTTAGGCAAATGGATGGAGCTGGAGAACATCTTACTAAGTGAGGTAACCCAGTCTCAAAAGATCAATCATGGTATGCACTCTCTAATAAGTGAATATTAGCCTGGAAAACTGGAATACCCAAAACATAATCCACACATCAAATGAGGTACAAGAAGAACAGAGGAGTGGCCCCTGGTTCTGGAAAGATCCCTGTAGCAGTATTGGGCAAAACCAGAACAGGGAAGTGGGAAGGGGTGGGTGGGAGAACAGGGGAAGGGAAGGGGGCTGATGGGACTTTCGGGGAGTGGGGGTCCAGAAAAGGGGAAACAATTTGAAATGTAAATAGAAAATATATCGAATAAAATAAAAATACATCGAAAAAATTATATTACTGATATTGTGGGATTTCATTAATTTTTGCCATTTTTAAAGTTATGATTTTAAAGACATACCCCATTTTTAAGTTTCTGAAACACCATGGTTAAGCTCCAGTAGCCAAGTCCAATATATGGCATGTGGTAAACCTATATCATCCAAATAGAGAGCTAGCTATTCAACTCAATTCTCACTACCTCCTAAACTTCACTGTTTAGTCTATTTGCCTTTTTCCAAATCTAATACAGTTATACATGCATATACACAAATAGCATCCAATGACAATAATTGTTATCATTGTTTCAGATAAACACACATTTTTGAAAAATCCAAATTGGTCTTCCATGTTTGATTTAATTCTCGGAATACACCCACATCTACTTCTTCTCCTTTAGGAAATCAATGGAAGTAGAAAGTGTGAGGAATAAATATAAGATCATGAATACTAAGTAAATGTGCTCATACACAACTCCCTGATGGGTCAAGGGCTTCCTTAAGGATAAGAACACATAAAGAAAGCAGTTTTTACATTTTTCCTTGCTTTGCTTTGTTTTTGGTTTTATTTTTTATTTTGTTTTGTATAAAATTCCTTGAGAAAGGGAAGGTAAAGACAAGTTAGTGGAGAATAGAGGGCACATTGAATATGATTTAAAAACAAATTGGTGGATAACAAAAGTAGGATAACAGAATCAAAATGCCTCCATGTGGTGGCATTCTGCCAGTATCATTGCGTCCCATAAGTTGGGGTATGTTGTGGCTTCATAATCATTAAATTCTAAAAAGTCTTTAATTTTTATTTGTTCCTTGACCAACTTATTGTTGAGTAGAATGTCATTCAGTTTCCATGTGTTTCTGGGCTTTCTCTTGTTTTTGTTGTTGTTAAAGCCCAGCCTTAGTCCGTGGTGATCAGATAGGGTACATGGGCTTATTCCAATCTTCTTTGATCTGTTGAGGTCTGTTTTGTGACTGAGTATATGGCCAATTTTGAAGAAAGAACCACAAGGTGCTGAGAAGAAAGTATATTCTTTTGTTTTAGGATAAAATGTTCTATAAACATCTGTTATCCACTTGGTTATAATTCCTTATACTTTCATTGTATCTCTGTTTAGTTTCTGTTTCCATGATCTGTCCATGGATGAGATTGGGGTGTTGAAGTCTTCCACTATTATTGTGAGAGATACAATGTGTGCTTTGAGCTTTAGTAAAGTTTCTTTAATGAATGTGGGTGCCCTTGCATTTAGAGCATAGATGTTCAGAATGATGAGTTCATCTTGGTAGATTTTTCCCATTCATATGCATGAAGTGTCCTTCCTTTTCTTTTTTGATTACTTTAGGTTGAAAATTGATTTTGTTTGATATTATAATGGCTATTTCAGGTTGTTTCTTGGGACCATTTGTTGGGACCTGTTTGCATTTCCAGTCTGTTCATCTACACATTTTTATTGGAGAATTGATTCCATTGATATTAAGAGATATTAAGGAAAAGTGATTGTTGCTTCCTGTTTTTGTTGTTGCTGTTGTTGCTGCTGCAGTTTTTTGAGGTGAAATTATGTTTGTGTGACTCTCTTCTTTTTGGTTTGTTAAAAGATTATATTTTTGCTTTTTCTAGGGTGTAGTTTCTCTCCTGTTGTTGGTGTTTTCCATTTATTATCCTTTGAAGGGCTGGATTTGTTGAAAGATATTGTGGAAATTTGTTGTCATAGAATGCCTTGGTTTCACCATATACAGTAATTGAGAGTTTTGCTGGGTATAGTAGCCTGAGTTGTCATTTGAGTTCCCTTAGGGTCTGTATGATATCTGCTCAGGATTTTCTGGTTTTCATAGTCTCTGAAGCAAAGTCTGGTGTAATTCTGATAGGTTTACCTTTATATGTTACTTGACAATTTGTCTTACTGCTTTTAATATTCTTTCTTTGTTTAGTGCTTTTGGTGTTTTGACTATTTTGTGACAGGAGGGATTTCTTTTCTGGTCCAATCTATTTGGAATTCTGTAGGTTTCTTGTATGTTCATGAGCATCTCTTTCTTTAGGTTAGGGAACTTTGCTTCTGTAATTTTGTTGAAGACATTTACTGGACATTTTAGCTGGAGATCTTCATGCTCTTCTAAACCTATAGTCCTTAGGTTTGGTCTTCTTTTGTCTTACATTTCCTGGATGTTTTGGGTTAGAAGCTTTTTTGCATTTTGCATTTTCTTTGATTGTTCTGTCAATGTTTTCTATGGTATCTTCTGTACTTGAGATTGTCTCTTCTATCTCTTGTATTCTGTTGTTGATGCTTGCATCTATGACTCCTGACTTCTTTCCTAGGTTTTCTATCTCCAGAGTTGTTTCCTTTTGTGATTTCTTTATTGCTTCTACCTTTATTTTTAGATCCTAGTTGGTTTTGTTCAATTTCTTCACCTGTTTGGCTGTGTTTTCCTGTATTTCTTTAAGGGAGTTATTTATGTCCTTCTTGAAATCCTCTATAAGAATCATGAGCTGTGATTTTAAAAGCAAATCTTGTTTTTCTGGTGTGTTAGTATATCCAGGACTTGATGTTGTGGGAGAACTGTGTTTGGATTGTGCCAAGTAACCTTGGTTTCTGTTGGTATCATTCTTGCATTTGCCTTTTGCCATCTGCTTATCTCTGGTGTTAGTTAGTCCTGCTGTCTCTTGCTGGAGCTTGTCCCTCCTGTAGACCTGCAAGCCTATCTTAGTATGCTTGGGAGACCAGCTCTTCCCTGGCACAGAGGCCTATTGCTCAGCCTAGCTCCTGGATGCAGATAGAGCCCATAAGGACCCTGTCTCAGTTGGTCTGCCACTCCTGTGTTCCCTGTGCTCTTGGCAGGACCTGCCTTGCACATTCACCTGAGAGAAAATGGAGATCTCACCTCCAAACCCAGGAGTTGAAGCACTTCTTGGAGACCAGTTCTTATCTGGCAGGATTGGTGTACAGACAGCAGTGGAGCAACCTTGCTCCTGAGTGCACTTGAATCCGGGAAGGTCCTTGGGCCAGCTGCTCTGCCACTTCTGTGTTCCCTGTGCTCTTGGCTGTATTTGCCTGCACAGTCACAGGAGAGAAAATGGGCTCGTTATCTCTTGCAGATCTAACCTACAGTCTTTCTCCCCAAGTCACAGCTATTCTTTCTTTCTCTCTCCCATTCCCTAGTCCAAGTAAATCTCTAGGTCCCACCTCAATCTACCTGCCTAGCCATTGGCTGTATGGCAATTCTTCATCACCAATCAAACTAAGGTGGGAATGGTGACTCTCTGGGAATGAGGCATTTTGGGAGCCAAATTGAATTGAGATAGCATTTGAACTAATCCCTAAGAGGTAGGAGGATATGTAACTTCTAGATTATCATGTCAAGTAGAAGTAGTTGCCTGGTAAGGAAGGAAAGTGAATCAGAGATAAAAACTAAAGCATCAAAGTAAGGTGTCCTTACAAGGTGCTTGGAAATCTAGAATAGGACGAAACTACTAGTAATGTATGTGATCTGTAGCAAGTTGGTCACAAGACTCTTACATTTTGTTTGGTAGCTTTGTCTCAAACAGAACTCTTTCATCTGTTGGCATTCATTAGCTAAGTTTTACTGGTCAAGGAGCTTAAATACAACCCCATTTACCATTACTAAGAATTTGCAATCAGCTGTCCTTAGATATCTCAGTTACTGTCTTGCATAAAGAGCTGACCTGAGGGAAAATCCAAGAATTTATGGAATTCTTTGACACTTGGAGTTATCCCTCTGCAAAGACTATCCTCCAGCATTAATTCTATAAGTTGAGAATATTTTTATATTAACATACACTTTAAAAGCTAAGACTTAAAAAACAATTGGGATGTTTTTATAATGAATATATTACTTAGAGGTTTCTAAATGTATCCATCACACCATATCTATAATACATTTAGCATTATCTCCTAAATACTATTTTAATATTGTACTAGGCATTATTTTGTCCAAATAACCCCATTTCTGAAAGCATGCTAATTACTTAAGTCTTGATTGGTAATTACACTTTTATAAACAAGAGTACATCTAGGAAGTACCTCTAGAATAAGAGTTGCCTAATTGGAATTTTAATAAATCTTTTCATACTTCTCTCTAAATACCAAATACTATCCATATTTTACACTGCATATGCTGAAGCATTTTAATCAATTATATATATATATATATATATATATATATATATATATATATATGTGTGTGTGTGTGTGTGTGTGTGTGTGTGTGTGTGTATTTATACATACATAGAACAAATTTGACAGAAATCATAGGTTTGTCTTTTCTTTATAAATTATGCTTCTATTTTTGTTATAAATATTTATCAATTAAAATATACATTATAAAATATACATCATTATTTAATGCTGCTAAAAATATAGTAAAGGAATTTTTAGAAAAAAATTTTTATGAACATATTATGCTAAAGACTTGAAAAGAACAGGAATTCAAGGCACATACCTAAACATAGTAAAAGCAATATACAGCATACTGGTATACAGCAAAACATCAAACTAAATGGAGCAAAACTTGAAGCAATCCCACTAAAATCAGGGACTAGACAAGGCTGCCCCCTCTCTCCATATCTTTTCAATATAGTACTTGAAGTTCTAGCTAGAGCAATTAGACAACATAAGGAAGTCAAAGGGATATAAATTGGAAAGGAAAAATCAAACTATCACTATTTGCAGATGTTATGATAATATACTTAAGTGACACAAAAAACTCCACCAGAGAACTCCTATAGCTGATAAACAACTTCAGCAAAGTGGCTGGTAATAAAATCAACTCAAGCAAATCAGTAGCCTTCCTATTCTCAAAGAACAAGCAGGCTGAGAAAGAAATTAAGGAAAGAAAACCCTTCACAATAGTCACAAACAATATAAAGTATCTTGATGTAACTCTAACCAAACAAGTGAAAGATCTGTATGACATGAACTTCAAGTCTCTGAAGAAGGAAATCAAAGATCTCAGAAAATGGAAAAATCTTCCATACTCATGGATTGGCAGGATTAATACAGTAAAAATGACCATCTTGCCAAGAGCAATACAGATTCAATGCAATCCCCATCAAAACCCCTACTCAGTTCTTTATATAGTTAGGAAGAGCAATTCTCAAATTCACCTGGAATAACAAAAAATACAAGATAGCTAAAACTATTCTCAACAGTAAAAGAACTTCTAGGGGAATCAGTATCCCAGACCTGAAGCAGTACTACAAAGCAATAGTGTTAAAAACTACATGATATTGATACAACGACAGGCTGGTAGATGAATGGAATAGAATTTAAGACCCAGAAATGAACCCACACACCTATGGTCACTAGATCTTCAACAAAAGAGCTAATACCATCCAGTGGAAAAAAGATGGCCTTTTCAACAAATGGTGCTGGTTCAACTGGAGGTCAGCATATAGAAGAATGTGAATTGATCCATTCTTATCTCCTTGTACTAAGCTCAACTCCAAATGGATCAAGGACCTCCACATAAAACCAGACACACTGAAACTAATAGAAAAGGGACTGAGGAAGAGCCTTGAGCACATGGGCACAGAGGAAAATTTCCTGAACAAAATACCAATAGCTTATGGTTTAAAATTAACAATTGACAAATGGGACCTCATACAATTACAAAGTTTCTGTAATGCAAAGGACACTGTCAAAAGGACAAAATGGCAACCAACAAACTGGGAAAAGATCTTCACCAACCCTACATCTGACAGAGAGCTAATATCCAATATATACAAAGAACTCAAGAAGTTAGACTCCCAAAAGTCAAATAACCTTATTTTACAAAATGGGCTACAGAGGTAAACAAAGAATTTTCATCTGAAGAATTTTTGATTGCTAAGACGTACCTTAAGAAATGTTCTATATCATTAGTCATTAGGGAAATGCAAATCAAAACAACCCTGAGGTTCCACCTCAAACCAGTTAGAATGGATAAAATTAAAACTCAAGAGACAGCATATGTTGGCATGGATATGGAGAAAGAGGAACACTCATCCACTGCTAGTGGGATTGCAAGCTGGTACAACCACTCTGGAAATCAGTCTGGCAGTTCCTCTGAAAACTGGGCATGGCACTTTGGGAGGACCCTGCTCTACCACTAGGACACATACTCCACTATGTTCATAGCAGGCTTTTTTTATAGTAGCCAGAAGCTAGGAAAAAACCCAGATGTCCCTCAATGGAGGAATGATACAGAAAAATGTGGTATATTTACAAAATGGAATACTACTCAGCAATAAAAATAATGAATTCATGAAATTCTTAGGCAAACGGTTGGAACTAGAAAATACCATCCTAAATGAGATAAACCATTCACCAAAGAATACACATGGAATGCAGTCACTGATAAGTGGATATCAGCCCAGAAGCTCTGAATACCCAAGACACAACTCACATATCAAATGATTTCTAAGAAGGAAGGAGAGTGCCCTGATCCTGGAAAGGCTTGATGCAGTAAATATAGGGGATTACAAGACAGAGAAGTCTCATGGGTTGATTGGGGAATGAGTGGAGGGAAGAGGGCTTATGGGACTTATAGGAAGGGGGAACTGGGAAAGGGGAAATCATTTGGAATATAGAAAATTAAAAAAAAACCATAAAAAAAGATTTTTATGAACATTCCTATTCAACATTTTAAATTTATGTAACTTTGACAAGTTCTCCTTAACTATCCAAAAAAGGATAACTTTTTAAGTAGAAATGTCTATGCATTACAAATTTATTTTCAATTATATATTTAGGTTCCAGTACTAAAACTACATAACCATTTGCTTACATAAAAGCCAAACATTAGTACTTTTACTGTTTTCCTCTTTTTTTCTACAATTTTATCTATTTTTCTTGTGAATTATATTCTGCAAACATTGTTTAGAAATTTAATGATGTTGATACAATTTACAAAAACTTTGAGACACCGAAAACTGGATTTGAATAAGATAACAGAAGATGGATTGATCACCTGTGGTCATGAATCAGTAGGATTATCATAATGAAAATGCCCTTCTATCAAAACTACTTCACAGGTTTAATAAATTTAACTAAAATTATTTCATAGCTTTATAGAACTTGAAAGGAAAAATTTCAGGTTTATATGGACACACAAACATACACACACATACGTGCTCGCTTCAGCAGCACATATACTAAAATTGGAATGATACAGAGAAGATTAGCATGGCCCCTGCGCAAGGATGACATGCAAATTCGTGAAGCGTTCCATATTTTTGTAACAAAAAAAAAAAGAAAATAGTACACAGTAATATAGTAATAAATAATGATGTTATGATGTTATATAAAAAAAACATACACACATACATAAAAACAGACAAGCAAACAAATAAAAAGCCCAAAAGCAGGATAGCTAACACAAAAAAAGTACTGTAGGTATCACAGATTAAAATCTGTGATTTTAAATTGTACTACAGAGCTATAGAAATTAAATCAATCAATCAAACAAACAAACAAACAAAAACCCACTGAACATTATTGTCATAAAAACAGACATCTTAGCCAATAGAATTGAATTCAAGACCGAGAAATAACTTTTTACACTTTATCATACTATAGAGATAGGTGTTTCACCATGTTCATTGCTGCTTTATTCATAATAGCCAGCATTTGGAAATTAACACAGATGGTCATTGATAGGTGAATTGTTAAAGAAAATATGGGACATTTACACAGTGGAATATTATATAGTTGTTAAAATAATGAAATCATGAAATTCACAGGTAAATGGATGGAATGAAAAAAATATCTTCCCAAATAAGTTAATATAGACTCAGAAATGTAAATCTGGTTTGCATTCATTTATATATTCATGTTAGATTTTAAATCAATGATAAGCAAGCTGTCATAGAACAAGGAGATTGGAGTAAGGGACTAGGTGGAGATGGTAGAGCTATCTCCCTAAGAAGGACAAATGTGACAGATAGTTATGAATGGAAAGGGGGATTCGAAAAGGAGGATCAAATGAGAAACAAGAGGATGAAGATGTGGGGGAATATTGGGGGGGTATGTAAAATTGTTTAGAAGCCTAATTCAGTATAAGCTTCCTTAAACATATACATGTAAGAAAGTCATTACTGAAATTGCCAAACTTCGACATTATGGGATAGTTTTTCTTGGTACTGGAATATACTCTATATGTTACCAAAGGAGAAAGGCAAACATCAACCAAAAAGCAAACTCTTTGAACTACAGTGGTGTGTCATATGCATGATATGCTAATGAAATGGATGTACAAAGCTTGTGAGAATGACCAACGAATGTCAGATATGATTTAGGGGCTAATCCATGAGATACAACCTATACTTGATGTTGCTTGGATGACAAAGAACCTCAGATTAGACAGCCTGGGAACTTAGGGAAAAACAAAGTACTACTCTTCTATTAAAGGAATACAGCAACAAAACGATTCCTAATGGCATTCGCTGAACTCATAGATCAGTACAGCCATCACCAGAAAAGCTTCTATCTGTAACAGAAGGCAACAAATATAATCACCTACAGACAGACTTTGAGCAAACATGAGACACCTTGTAATACTTGGACCTAAATGGACTGTCTCAATCAAGCCTCTTTCTTCAGGACCCAAGGAACCTGCAGAAAAGAGGCAAAAAGTTTATAAGAGTTAGTTGGGATAGAGGATCCCAAGGAAATAATGCATTCTAAACACATCAGGACCAATATAAATGTGAACTCACACAGACCAAGGCAGCTAAACCAGGCCTGCAGGAGTCTGCACCAGATGGCATCTTAGAGCTAAAAGTAGAAAAGCACACAGAACCCCATCCCTAAGTTAGAAGATATTTCTAACGATTAACCATTTGCAAATGAAAACGGATAGATTTCCACAATGGAGTCTTAATAGAGAATTATACTCCCATGCCCATCAGCTGATGGCAAACAGAAAATAAACTCAATAGCATCTTTTGAGGTTCTTTGTCTCATAATGTGTCTTATTTATTTATTCATTCATTAATTTTTCCTTTCATGTCTTTTTCATAGAAATTATGGTTTCTGGATTGTTTTTTATGGGATTATAATAGGTTTGTTTCTTGTGCTTTTTCTTTGGCCCTTTTTCTTCTGTTTTTTGTTTGCTTGCTTATTTTCACCAATCCTATTGGTTTTTGTTTTATCTTATTATATTTTATATTTTATTATCCCTTTTTATTATTTTGCAATGGGAGACAGAAATGAGACACACATGGGAGGGGAAATGGGGACAAACCTAGAAGAATCAGGAGAGGATGAAACCTGAAATAGAGCATAATGTATGAAACTGTTTATTTTCAATAAAATTAAAAACAATATGTTGAAAGTAGAAATGTTTTCTATCTTTTCAAATTTCAGTGGGTAAATTAATAATAAGCTTTCAATACAATTTTCATAAGCTAATTAAATTATAATCTTTTGATAAAATATCAGTTTCTCACTCACAGCCATAAACATTCTTTGTAATAACGTCTGAACTATCCCCAGAGAACTTTATTTTAAACTAACATCTGTGCTTCTGATACACAAGGTAAAAGATGTCACAGCTTGGGAAAAAAAGTTGTGCAATATTTGTAAATGAGTATCGTGTCTCATGGACTTAGTACATTCAGCTAATTTGCATATTCAAAAAAATTTAATTCTGTGGTGTGGCTCATAAAGTTTCTTGGTTCATTTGCTTTTGTCTACTTTTGAGACCAGCTCTCCCTCAGTGTCCCCGGTTGGTCTTCAGTTGGTAGTCCTGCCTCATACCCAGAATGTGGATTACAGGTATGTGACACCTTGCTTGCCTCCAAACTCTCAGATCAATTTGGTTGGGACATTGGCAAAATGATCTGTGTTTACAGTCAAAAACAAGTTTCTGGAATTAAAAACAAAGATAAAAGTTCTTAAGTGCAGAGCAGAGATCAAAGACTACAAGATTATTTTCAAAACACATTTGGCCAAATGAAATACTACACAATTATCTTTTTATTATCTTTTCTAGTAGTTTTCTAGGTACAGTCTTTACATCATACACACACACACACACACACACACACAAACACACACATATAATCACTTAGAACTTATTTAAAATGCAAATTATTGGACTCTCTTTTAAACCCACTCAATCTGAAACTATTGAGTTAAACCATGTTTAACAACTGTAATTTCAATGCACTCATGGATTGAAAGTCAATGTCTCTTCTTTTGGTATATGATAACTAACTTTCCTGAAGGCACCAATCCTTTTTGTAAATCCAGTCTATGTCTTCAGTGTGGTGGTCACATCTGATTTTTAATGTTAAGCATAGATGTGTTAAATCAACATGGCAAAAGGGGCTCAGTTTTCTGTCTTAAGCCCACAAAAAAGCATAGTAATGCAGAGGCAATTATGAAGAAGAGACTTTATTCAATTGAATGAATTGTGATGACACTTGCCCTATTCACTACATAAACTATCAAATTCAGCTATACTAACCAACATTGAATTGGATTTTTTGTTAATACCATTCAGAGATTTGACTAACAAATATAACCCATTAAGGAAGTCACAGAGGATTTAACTCAGCTATGGTGCTAAATGTTCAGGCAGAACACAGAATCAGAATCAGAGACTGGAACAACTAAGGGAGGTGTTGGATCTTTGGTTGGTGTTTATTGCAGAAACACTTGGAGTCTTGCTTGTGTAAATAGAGTATAGTTAACAATTGACATTTTTGGTACACTATGCAATTACAACCCTGTTGTACTGCAGGGATGATAACCTCCATATTAAAAAATTCTGTCATTTTAAATACCTATTCAAAGCTAATTCTGCTTATGGATTGTGGTTATTTTTACAGGATTTTAGTTATACCATCTTTTGTGATCAATGATCATTGATGTGATCATTATATAAGTGTTGCATGTTATTGTAAAATGCTAACACCTTTGCCCTGGTTGGCCATGCTTCTAGCCCCTAGGGCTTTCCTTTTGTTTACGCCTCTTTGCTCTGGCAGGTGGTTGTGCTACCAGTCCACTCCTAAGTCTCTTGAATCTGAGGATAAAACAATCACACATACAGTTATAATTTGCTTATAACTTACCTTCTTGGCATGGTTGCTGGGTATAAATATCTCCCACCTGGATGAGCATGACCGTACCAATTTGTTGTCTCCATCTCTCTGCCTGCCTTAAACTTAGTTACTAGTCTCACTTAGCCCCTGCCAAACATCCTTGGCCACCCACCTGTAGGTCACAGGCTTTAGCTCCTCCTAAGGCCTTACAAGATCCCTTCATTCTTCTTCCTGAAAAGCAAGAGAGAGAAAAAGCCCCTCTACTTTCCCGTGTCTTCTTTTTTTCCCTGGGACCAGGAAGTTCTGCCTGTACCTTCTGCCCAGCAATTGCTCTCACCCCACTGGTCTTTATTGACAAATCAAGAACAAATTACAAGACTACTTACATGTGTTTTTCTGAATACATATTCATTTTATACATGGAAATAAAAGTTTACTCTAAGCAAGAGACTCTGATCTATTTTAACATTGGCCTCCCCATAGTTTCTTCTAAGTGCAGCATGTTTTTTGGCACATGGAATATAACCAGTGTGTATGGACAATTACATGGGCTATAATTATGAATTCTGCAAAAGTCTAATTTGATGTAAATCAAAAATTCGATTGTGTTTTACTTTAAAATTCACTTACTTAGCTAGTCTGATCATAGAAGCATTGAAGAATTAACTTTTCCTTATGGTCTTGAGAACATGTAAACACTCCTGAATTGAAACATGCAAGTTATTTAACCTGAAGTTCTTGCTGTCACTGTCAAAAACCATATCTGCATCCAATAATCTATCCAAGTAATCATTTGAGCTCTGTGGCTCATTTCAAGAACCAGGGAGCCCCTTGCTTCATAAGGTGATTCAGTTCATTTTCAGCAACTTTAATCATTTAGAAAGTTCTCTTTCACAGTTGGTTAAACTTTTCTTTGGAAACCATCTTCTCGTTGTTCTTAGTTTTCTCTTTGGGATCTGCCTACAGTAACTAGAGATATTTATATGACAGCCCTTTAAATATTTGAAAACTGTTATCATGTCCCTTTAGATTTTTGTTTGTTTGGTTTTTGTTTTTGTTTTGTGCTCCCAGTTGAAAATCCAGTTTCCTCAAACATTCCTTGAACAAGCAGGTAACTGTTAGAAATCATGCTCTGCATACTAACTCAGCTAAAAACCTGTCAGTCTTCAATAGTATGAAAAACTGGCACGACAAGGACACAAAACTTTCAAGAGTCCATTATCTGATTACATTAGAAGAGCTGTAAGGCACGACTGATACTATTCCGAAGGCCAAAAACTTGAGATTAAATAGGTCATGAACCTAGGGAAAAACCAAATACCACCATTTTGCTGAAGGAATTTAGCAATAAAATAATTCCTAATGACATCTTGACCAGTCATCATCAAATAAAGTTTGCCCTGCAGTAGATGGGAGCAAATACAGAGACCAACAACTTGCACAAAGAACAGAGAGTAAGAAATCTTGGAATATTTGGTCTGAAATGAGATATGTCAAATCCCTCCTCTCAGGACAGAAAGGAGACAGAAAGATGGCAAGAACCAGTGGGGATGGAGACATCAAAGAAAGAAAGTTTTCTAAACAAGGAGGTCTAACACAAATATTATGGAGACTGTAGCAGCATGCATAAGGCCCTCAAAAGATCTAAGCCAGATAAGATTCCAGCACTGAGAGGGGCTTAGATTTGGATGGGTGTGTATGTGGGGAGGAGAATGTTGGGGCAGCAGGGGAAGGTGGAACGATCATTTGAATATATGGAATTTAAAAATTTTGTTTTCAAGAAAGAAACAAAAGGAAAAACAAAAGTTATTCCCCAGCTGAAGTAAATTCATTGAAAGACAAAAAGCTCTAGGGCTGTTCATATAGAAGCCCCTTATACATACTTTTGGAACTGGTAAGCATTATATACTCAAAGAAATACCTTTTGTGAATGTCACAAGGTGACATACTTAAAACTAAAGGGCATGGAGCTACTCTGAGTTTATATATTTCCAATAATAAAGCATGTTGGCTTTGTATGTGCCCCAGTCTTTTATGCATTTGGCTATTTGGGTATATGTTTTAGCAGTTTAGTGAGTTATAACAGTGATGTACTGTTTCTTTATTTTAATTCTCTCTTTATTAGATATTTTCTGTATTTATAATTTCTATCCGAAAACCCTATCCCATGCTCCATTTCCTTGTTCAACAACCAACCCACTCTGCTTCCCTGTCCTGATATTCCACTACTCTGGGGCATTGAACCTTCACAGGACCAAGGGCTTCTCCTTTTACTGATGTCCTACGAGGCCATCTTCTGCTACATAAGTGGCTGGATCCATGGGTCTAACCATGTGTACACTTTGGTTGGTGGTTTGGTCACTGGGAGCCCTGAGGGTACTACTGGTTGGTTCATATTGTTGTTCCTCCTATGGAGATTCAAACTCCTCCAACTCTTTGGATCCTTTCTGTAACTCCTAAATTGGGGACCCTGTGCTCAATCCATTGGTTGGCTCCTGTCAGCAAGCACTTGTTGGCATCTACAATAGTGTCTGGGTTTGGTAACTGTATGGGATAGATGTCTAGGTGATGCAGTCTCTGGATGGCTTTTCCTTCAGTCTCCACTCCACACTTTATTTCTGTATCTCCTCCTATGGATATTTTGATCCCCCTACTATAAAGAACCACACTAAGTATCCACACTTTTGTCTTCTTTCTTCTTGAGCTTCATGTGGCCTGTGAATTGTATCTTGGGTATTCCAAGCTTCTAGGCCAATATTCACTTATCAATGAGTGCATACCATGTGTGATCATTTTAGGCTTATCTAATGCAACATGATACATTTTTGTTCCATAAATTTGCCTAACAATTTCCATGAATTCATTGTTTATAGTAGCCAAGTAGTACTCCATTGCGTATATATATCACATTTTTTGGTATCCATTCCTCTGTTGAGGGACAATTGGGTTCTTTGCAGCTTCTGGCTATTATAAATAAGGCTTCTATGAACATAGTGGAGCATGTGTCTTTGTTATAAGTTGGAGAATCTTTGGGAATATGCCCAGGAGTGGTATAGCTGTGTGCACAGGTAGTATTATATCCCATATAATAAGGAGCCACCAAACTGATTTCCAGAGTGGTTGTGCCAGCTTGCAATCCCACCAGCAATGGAGGAGTGTTCCTCTTTCTCCACATCCTCAGCAGCATCTGCTATCACATAAGTTTCTGAATTTGGCCATTCTGATTAGTTGAGGTGGAACCTTAGGATTATTTTGATTTGCATTTCCTTAATGACTAAGGAGATTGACCAATTCTTTAGGTGCTTCTCAGCCATTTAGTATTCTTCAGCTGAAAATTCTTTGTTTAGCTCTGTATCCAATTTTTCTAATACGGTAATTTGGTTCTCTGGAGTTTAACTTCTCGAGTTCTTTGTATATATTGGATATTAGCCCTCTGTCATATATACAATTGGGAAAGATCTTTTCTCAATCTGTTGGTTGCAGTTTTATCCTTTTGACATTGACCTTTTCCTTACAGAAGTTTAGCAATTTTATGAGGTCGAACTTGTCAATTCTTGATCTTAGAGCATAAGCTATTGGTGTTCTGTTCAGGAATCTTTCCACTGTGCCCATGTGTTTGTGGCTCTTTCCCACTCTCTTTTCTATTAACTTCAGTATATCGCTAATAGTCTGGTTTTATGTGGAGGCCCTTGATCCACTTGGACTTGAGCTTTGCCAATCTTTACCAATCTCTATTAAGGAAAATGATTGTTGTTTCCTGTTATTTTTGTTGTTAATGATGGAATTATGTTTATATGGCTATCTCCTTTTTTTATTTTTGTTAAAAGGAGATTATTTTCTTGATTTTTCTAGGGTATAGTTTCCTTCATTTTGTTGGAGATTTCCATTTATTGTCCTTTCAAGGGCATGTCTTTCTTTAGGTTGGGAAATTTTCTTCTATAATTTTGTTGGAGATATTTACTAGCTCTTTAAGTTGGAAATCTTTGCTCTCTTCTATACCTATTATCCTTAGTTTGCTCTTCTCATTGTGTCCTGGATTTTCTGAATGTTTTAGGTTAGGAGCTTTTGGCATTTTACATTTTCTTTGACTGTTATGTGGATGTTTTCTGTGGTATCTTCTTCACTTGAGATTCTCTCTTCTATCTGTTGTATTCTGTTTGTGATACTTGCATCTGTGACTCCTGCTCTCTTTACTGGAGGTTTTCTTACTCCGGAGTTGTCTCACTTTATGATTTCTTTATTGTTTCTAGTTCCATTTTAAGATCCTGGATATTTTTGTGCTATTCCTTCATCTGTTTGATTGTGTTTTCCTATAATTCTTTAAGGAATTTTTGTGTTTCCTCTTTAAGTGCTTCTACCTGTTTACCTGTGTTCTCCTGCATTTCCTTATGTCCTTCTTAAAGTTCTTTGTCAGCATAATGAGATGTGATTTTAAATCCAAATGTTGACATTCTAGTGCGTTTGAATATCCAGGGCTTGTTGTTTTGGGAGAACTGGATTCTAATTATTCCAAGTAGCCTTGGTTTCTATTAGAAAGGTACTTGGGCTTGGATGTCACCATCTGGTTATTTCTGATGTTAGTTGGTCTTGCTGTCTCTGGCTGGAGCTTGTCCCTCCTGTGTGCCGGTAAGCATGTGTCAGCACTCCTGGAAGACAAGCCTTTTCTTGGCAAGGCCTGTATACAAAGGAATGTGGGGCAGCCCTAGACCCTGGGTGTAGATGGTGAGTGGAAGGATCCAGGTGCTCCACTGTTCCTGAGCTGTGTGAGCTCCTGAAAGGTTCCCCTGCCCCAGGACAGTTACTGGAGAGAAAGTGGAGATCTCCTCACCTCTGTGTCTGGGAGTGTGAGCACTCCTGGGAGACCAGAGCTTCCCTGGTGGAACCTGTGCAAAGAGAGTTGTTCATCAGATTGCAGTTGGCAATCAGAAGGATCATGTCCCAGCTGTTCTGCTGTTCCTGTGCCCTTGTGCACTCCTAGTGGGTCCAGTTGGACAGTTGTAGAGGGAAAATGGTGATCTCACTTCCAAGTCTGAGACTAAGAGCATTCTCTGGAGACCAGATTTCCCCTGGTAGAACTAGTGCACAGAGGGCTGAGGCACAGCCTGAGCACTTGGGTACAGATGGTAACTGGAATGGATGTGCGATTTCTTATGTTCTTACAAAGTTTTGGCTGGCTTTCTCAACATAGAAAAGACTTCCAGGAATTTTCTTACATCTTCTTCAATGTTCCAAGTATTGTGCCTGAAGGGGAATTAAAATTAGCATACACAAAATCTTAAACTGAGCTGAAACTTTAAAGACACTAAAAAGCATTTTCTTAAACTTGATAATGATCCTAAAAATTGACTTGCAATTACAGATGAGTGAAGCTGTGAACAGTATTTTCAAGCACCATAAGAAAAAAAAAACAAAAAACAATAAAAACAAACCAAAAAAAACCCAAAAAAAACTCCAACCAATCTTTCTAAGAAGATATTTTGAAATATCTGTGTTGCTTCTCAAAAAATATTTTAAACTTAAAATCTGCTATCATATTACAGAGTTGATACTAGGTTCTGTGTTGTCAACTTTATCTGAGGAGCTAATGAAGCAATACTTTTGTGTTTAAAGTTGCAATATATTTCAGCTTTTCTTAGTTTGTGAATTCCTGTCTCTTACAATGTTACTTTTTAGTATTGGTTGTTCAATTTGTAATTTTGCAGTTGTGAAGAGCCCCTGAAGTTGTATTACCTCTGAGATCCACAGATTCTAGATTCTGGATCTATCTGCTTTGCACATACAGCAGTTGGTAAAGAAATGCTACAGTGTATCAGACATCTGTAATTCCAGGCCTTGGGTAACAGAAAAGGAAAGATCAGACATTCACACTCACTCTCAGCTAAATGACACTTAAGGCTGACTAGCATACTCAAGTAACACTTAAAATTGCCCAGCATAGGCTACATAAAAGTCAGTTTCTAAACACACACACACACACACACACACACACACACACGCACGCACACACACACAAACACACACACACATCCAAACAAAAAACCCAAAAGCAAAACAAACAAACAAATAAACAAACAAAAAAACCCTAAGAACGAAACATACTATGTGGGAATTTTATCTCTATTGATATAATTTTATTTTCTCATTTGATGGGGCCTATATACCCTTGGAATTTTGCTAATTTTGTCACAATGAATATTGAATTGTTGAATCAGAACCCTGAGATTGAATAAAACCTCCAATATCATCTAAACTTAATGGTCATCTTATCGTATGTCCCTCATTGATGGTCCAGCAACATGTAATTTAATGATTCCAGTGACAGGAAACCCATTATGTGCCATGGAAACCTAAGGAGGATCATCAGTTATTTAGAGTCTTCTCAATTGTATTTCTCAGATTGGATCTGCAGTTGATCTCCTGAGGTGCAATGTTGAAAACAGCTAGCAAAAAAGACATCAATATATGTATATATTTAAATATATAAGTATTTAATATGTACATATGTAACTATATTATATCCAAGTATCTCTATTTAAGAATGTCTATTTCTGAATATCTATGTGTATACTTTTCCCCCTCGTTAGTCATGTGGCTTAAAGCTGAATAAATAAGTAAAATCTCCCTGAAGAAGAATTTTTCTTCTAACATTTTTGGCTTTATGATGAGAAAGCACACTCCTTGGGAATATACTTACTCATTCCGTCTGTAAAGTTTTTATTATTTAAAGGTGTTTATCTAGAATTTCCTATTGAAGCAGGGTCAGACAATCAAGGAATATAATGTTATAGAATTTTCTGAAGTCCTCTACTTTTGTGACTATATTAATACAAAATTAAGTCAGACATGAAATGGTACCTACTGACAACAAATATGAAGTAATGACTTATTTGGGTAGTCACTTGCTCCCATTAGCCAAGTGTATCTGTGCTCTTATGAGTGTTATCTTTATGAGATTCTAAATGTTCTGATCTGACAATTCTCTTTACCTAAGAGATAAGCTGGATTTCACTTTGTGAGTCACAGTTATTTCAGGGATGTTTGCTATTTGTATTTTATATGACAGTCCTTGACAAATTTTATCAGTTAATTTGGTGTGTTTAAAATTCATTTCATTTGTGCCTGAGAGGGATCACAATCAAAGACTTTTGCTGCAACAAGCCCAGGGCTTTTAACTTACAGAGGTCGAATGAAATCTTTGTCTGCATCAAGATCAAGAGAGTCCCTCTTTAGACTTTGATTTCCTGGTCTTTTGTAAAAGAGCACAAAAGTTCTTTCTTCTGTGACTTTTCCTGCCCAATTTCTTGCTTATATTTCTTTGCTTGATTCCTTCTTCTACCCATTCCAATATCAACCATTTCCAGATGTATCTGAACTGTAAGGTCTTCGTGATCTAGGTAGGTAGAGGAATAATTGCCCCTTCAGACAGGGCCATATAAGGAAAGGACCATATGAGGAAGCACACTGTGTTCTGTTATCTCAGTGTCTAAATTCCTGGTGTCTTAATCTCTCTCTCTCTCTCTCTCTCTCTCTCTCTCTCTCTCTCCCTCCCTCCCTCTCCCTCTCTCTCATATTTTGCTTTTCTAAAATACTTGACTGCTCCTGCTTCCCCATTTTCTCAGAAGAACTTTTCTCTTTGAAATTTTGCTCCTTATGCTTAATTTATCCCCTAAATTAAACTCCCCATGGAATATCTTTAAAATACAGATGAGATTATTCAGGAATTTTGGTGAGTACACTTCTTCCACATGTGAATTATACTGACTGCATGAACTGCTGCTGCTTCCTTCTTTGCCATCATTTCACAGTAATGCTTGCTGAGACGTATGACCTGACATTCATGGCAAGTGGTAAGCACTGCTCACCACTTCCACTTGGCATCCTGGGCCCAATCGCTGTTGTTTTATTTTGTTATTCCTGTAATGTCCTTCATAGTTTCTAGCTCCACACATCATGCCCTGTAGGTTTATTCTGATCCACAGAGACAGAAGGATCCACTTAAAATATGTTACTTCATAGTTTAAAATTTTAAAACCTATAATACCTTTCTATTTCAAATAAAATAACAGCTGTTGTCCTTGCAATGATCTACAAAAACTTATATTTCTCTGTTTGTTACTCCTTCTTGAAATACTCTCTGCTCTGAATACCCTCCTGCTGTGATTTTTTTTCCCTAGAATAACACTTTTCCAGTATAATCCTAGCTCTCCCCTCCATTGATAGAAAGTCTCATTGAAACCACTTCTAGTTACTTTATTTATGATTGCTCCTGTTGATCCCTCACTTCTTCCTCTTTGGTTTCTGTAGCACTTTTGAGTTTTTAATTTACACCATGACTTGTCCATCTGCCTTCTCACTCATGATCAGAACATAAACTCAGTAAGAACCTTTTTTAAAAAAAAATTCCATATTCTGAAAAATCAGAATGGTTTTTGGAATAAGATAGATGGCCAATAAATATTTATTATGCTACAAATTCAACGAATAAATTATTGGAATAATTTCTTATTTATGCTGAGATCTACCTTTAGCTCAGTACATTAATCAATGCTGTTTAAATTTTGATTAGGTACATACCTTTACTCATTCATTCATCTACTCTAGGGACATGACTCTGAACAAGTGTACACACAATAAACACATTACATTTTTATAAGTGTTTTGATGGGAAAGAATATTAAAGTGAAAGATAATGGATCTAACTTTTAAGGTTGGCCTTTTTCATTAGGGGTCATTCACAATGTGTGGAAGGAGGTGCTTCATACTTGAGAAACATGGCAAACCTATTGAATGTATGTTATAAAGTGTGTAGACATTCTGACCAGGAAAGGGCACCTGTTAGACAGGGCTCCCAGTTCAATCCCACACAGCAACCAGGCAACCAAACAATTGTAATTCTACCAACCATACCAGCCAACTAAACAAATTCATTTTAGCTTCTTGGAGATAATCAAGGGAAAAGTGTTTTCAATAATCAGAACCATTCCTAAAAAAATCAAGAAACAAACAAACAAGCAAAAACCAAAGTTTTTGGTTTATCAATAAAGTCATACAATAAAGAAAACAACTGGAATATATATATATATATATATATATATATATATATATATATATATATATATATATATATATATATATATATATATATGTTTGTGTGTGTGTGTGTAGCTGTCCAGCAGCTTTAGTCAAACTGGGTACACCTGGAAGGAAGCTGAAAAGAGCTGTTCAGCCAAAAGAGAATAGATGGGTGATAGGAATAAAAAAACCAAGACAATGTTCTGATCAAGGCTCAATGTTAAATATCTTAACCTGGAATGTATAGGGAGAAAACCAGAAACCCACTCTTTGTTCTGGCTGACTTGAGATGCAAAGTAAACTCAGCAGGCAGTTGACTCCTCAAAGCTCTGGTAGGAAAATGCAAATCAGAAAGGCCATAAGCTGTCTCCACCCAGGCTATAAAAATGGAGGTTTTGCCAGCTCAAAGCTGGGGGCAGGGTACATATGTATACTTCATACATATTATATTTAATGTAATCTTAATAGTTATTTATATTATATATTATATATAGTTATAATTATGTGTTATTTTCCTTTCTTTTTATCATTCATTTATTTCCAATCCTTTATGGTCAGAATGTCCTGGTCTTTTATCATATGGAAAAATTCAATGTATGAACATATACAACAAGAACAGAAACAATATTTTCACAAAGAATGCTGACCTGCTCTAGAAGATTTTGGAAGAAATTAATTTGCTGTGTAAGAATTTTGAAAGAATTGCTGTTGGGGTTAAATTCATATCTGCCTTGTGAGATACGCCAAGCAGAATCCTAGTGATATCATATACTTTTGTAATTGTCCATTATTTAAAAATGTAAAACCTCACACATATTAGCATATTAGGTTGATATAAAGCAAAAAGTGAGCAACTAAAGCTAGAATATCTATTATCGAAGAGATCATGACTAACAATGTACTAAAATTAAAAGGAAGGCTAAAGAAATTTAATAGCTCTAGTTTTTGCTTAAATATTTTTAAAAGGGTGACAACAGGGTTGGGGAGGGAGGCTAGTTTTGGCTTAGGGTCTAAGAATACTCTACTTATGATATTGACCTCCCTTTCTTCTTTTGTACTTGGTGGAAAATTGTATATTTGAACACAAAGGCATGTTTTTTAAGTTTTAGTTGTCTGCTCAAACTGTGCACAGTAGGAAGAAACCAGCAGAGAAAATTGTGAACTAATATATATATATATGCAATACACTGTCACATAATAGCATATCATGCATCTGAGCCTTTGCCTTCTCAGGAAACTATTCTCAAAGCTGATGTAAGTCTAAAAAATGTTTTGCAAAAGCATTAAGGAGTTTCATAAACCCATAATGAGTATTTTAAAATGTTCACACTTATATTTTCTAGCTGTTAAAAATGATTAATAATGGCCTCTTTAAAAAATAAAATGATAAATAACATATTTGTAAAAACTAAATTTTCTCAGGAGTTGACCAACGACAAAGTTTCTGCAATATTCTGGCTTGCTCAGAGACAAGATGATATGAAACTATGGGCCATTGCTAAACATTTAAGTCAACAATGAGTCTTAGGAATGTTTAATGTGCTCTGGCTTGCATTTTTGCATCTTTCTCTGCCCTTTCAGAAAAAAGTGCTGTAATTTTTTAATTTGATTTGTAGACAAAATGATACTATAGCTTTGTGTGTGTGTGTGTGTGTGTGTGTGTGTAAATCATGCACGATTCAAATTATTTCTTGACACTAAGTAGTCATCAAAGATTGCCTTTATATAAATAATGGTTTTGGATCCTGCCCGCTCCAGACATATTAACTTTGCTCTTGTGGAAGTAATGCTTGGGAAGAACTAGACTGTCTATGTGACAGTTAAGGTTCTGTCATTCTCAGGTGGGTTTTCAGCCTTGCCTACCAGCCTCTTAGTACTTGGTTTAACACCTTTCACTACCATGCATGCCCTTGGAGTGATCAGAAGGGGGCGATATTTACCAAGAAAATTCAACCAGTGGTTTTTTTTTTTTTTTTTTTTTTTAAAGCACATAGGAAAGTTTTAACATTTTTTAATGATAGAAATTACTTCAGCACACAATGCACAAAGCAGAATGGATACTATACCATAGACTTTTACTGCTTGATTATAGCTGGTTAGGATGACTTTTATCCAAAACAGCATTACTTACTCAATATGACTCAGCTTTGTTATTTACCTTGTTGATAAAACTCAGTCCATGAGAAGAAAGTCTCTTACTCATGGAATTCTGTGAATCTTACAGTAAAGTCAGCTTTACTCTCACATAAGGCATTAGTGATTGGTAGTTTATGGTTTTGCTTTCCACGAGTACAGTAACCAAAATCATCTACATTTGGAAAACAGGAGGTTTTGTTTGTTTGTTTTCTTTTTGTTTGTTTGCTTTTGGTTTTGGGTTTTTTTGTTGTTTCTTTCTTTGTTTGTTTAGATATTAGGCAACACAGTGAAAAGTCAGTTATTGTTTTTATTATATATAATATATCATGTATTTTAATTATATATAATTTAAATTTATTAATTTACCTCCTAAATACTACCCCCTCTTTTCTCCCCCACCCTCCACAGAGTACCTCCCTGCATGACCCCTCCCCTTCTCTGAACGGTTAGGACCCTTTCTGGTGTTTCAAGTCTCTACCAATATAGGCACTTCTCCCACTGAGGCGAGACAGGCCAGCCCTGATGTGGATAGGATACCACAGTCAGGGTACAGCTTTAGGGAGAGCCTCTGCTTCAGCTGTTGGGGGACCCACATTGAGACTGAACTGCAAGTCTGCTGATCATGGTTCAGTCTCTGAGAAATCCCAAAGATCCAGGTTAGTTGACTTATGTTGGCCTTCCTGTGGGGTGTGCATCGACTTCAGAGCTTTCAATCCTTCTCCCAACTCTTCCATTGGAGCCCCTGAGCCTGTAGGTAGTTGCATCTGTTTCAGTTATTTTCTGCTTAGAGCCTCTCTGAGGATAGTTATGCTAGGCTTCTGTCTACAAGCATAAAAGAGTATTATTAATAATGTCACTGACTGGTGCTTTCCCAAGGAATTAGCTTCATGGTGGGCTGGCTATTGTTTGGCTATTCCTTCAGTTTCTGTTCCATCATTGTCCCATCATTGTCCCTGAATTTCTTTTAGACAGGACAAATTTTGGGTTGAAAGTTTTATGGGTAGGTTAATATCTTTATCACTCTACTAACATTCTGCCTGGCTTATTCAGATTCCATGTCCCCACTGTTGGGCAACTTCACTAAGGTCACCAGCATTGACTCCTAGAAACCTCAACCATCCAAGGTCTCTGGCAATTCCTAGAGATCCCCTCACCTCCATGCCCTCTGCAATTGCAGATTTCTGTTCATTCTTCTGAGCAGCATGTGCTGTTCCTTGAGCTTTGATCTTAGCCATTCTGCTGGCATAAGGTGGAATCTCAGGGTCGTTTTGATATGCATTTCACTGATTACTAAGACTATTAAGCATTTCTTTAAATGTTTCTTGGCTATTGGAGATTCCTCCATTGAGAATTCTATTTGGCACTGTACCCATTTTTTAATTTGCTTTTTCTTCTTTCTTTTCTTTTCCTATTTTTTATGAGTCTAACTTATTGAGTTCTTTATGTATTTTAGATATTAGTCCTCTGTCGGGTATAGGATGAGTGAAGATATTTTCACAATCTGTAGGCTGCCATTTTGTCTTAGTGACAGTGTTTTTTTACTTTACAGAATCTTTTCAATTTCATGAGGTACCTTTTATCAATTGTTGATATTAGAGTCTGAGTCATTGATGTTCTGTTCAGGAAGTTGTCTTTTGTACCTATAGTTTATAAACTATCTTATACTGTAGGTATGTATATTAAAAATATTTCATTATAGATATAGCATTTGGTATCATCTGAATCTTTAGGAATTAGCATAATATCTTGTAAGGTACTAGACGTAGATAAGAGAAGATGACAATGTAATTAAATAAGGCCTGGGGTGCCATTTTTTCCAATGGCACTGGTTTTCTGTTTCAGTTTTGTTCTAGCCCTGCTATGGAAACAGAAATAATAACAATGCAGTCTTTGAATTTACCAAGCAAAGGTAGCAGCAAGGTTAGTTGGATATAGTAAACCATTAGACATTTATTATTTTGGAGCACAGTGTAAATGAATGACTACATGCATATGTGTAACTCTGCTTGCAATGTAGTAAGTACTTAGTGCAACAGAACAAGGATTTGCACCATGGAAATTTTGTTCCTCTGATAGAAATAAATGTGCAGATTACATCATGTGGTTAGACATATGCTCAGGTTATTACAAGAACCATGGAACTCTAACTGACCCTTTCAGAACCGAAAGCATGTTATGTTTTGCTGTTTCTTTCTTTGTGAGATGAGGTGGCACTATGCAGTTTAGCAAGGCATCAGACTCACTATGTAGCCAAGAAAGCTGTGGTGATCTTTATGTCTCTGTACCTTAAAAGCTGTGATTCCAGTAGTGATTCCCACAATTTTTTTTTCTTTTTTTTTTTTTTTACTATTCCCCTTCTCCACAAATCTTAATCTGCAGCAAAAATTCAAGTTCAACTACTGAAATGTTTATTTTATTCACCTTACAAGAAAATTCCTGTGAGGACCTTAATAAGTTATATCAATGGGAGGGATAGGAAGAAAAGAAAGAGGAGGGAGAAGAGGGAGAAGAAGGAGAAGAAGAAGAAGAAGAAGAAGAAGAAGAAGAAGAAGAAGAAGAAGAAGAAGAAGAAGAAGAAGAGGAAGAGGAAGAGGAAGAGGAAGAGGAAGAGGAAGAGGAGGAGGAGGAGGAGGAGGAGGAGGAGGAGGAGGAGGAGGAGGAGGAGGAAGAAGAGGAGGAAGACGAGGAGGAAGATGAGGAGGATGAGGGCAAGAAGGACGAGGACGAGGAGGAAGAGGAAGAAAGAAGGAAGATGATTTGGGACTAAGGACATGCCATGGAAGACAAGCCATCAATGTCAATGTTAGAAGGATGACACTGTTACAAAACCAAAGAGGCAAACAAACAAACAAACAAAAAACCCCAAAAAACTAAAAACAAAAAAAAGCCCAGGAAGTTTCTTGCAGATTGACAGAAATGCATGCTCACATGTGCCCTAGTTTACTAGGTTTTTGTAGGAATATTTTTTTCTCCATGCCTCCCTGTTTGTGTTCTTTCTGTTTCTGTCAAACATGTTTTGCTACTTACTTTATTTTATTGCTGAGTGTTGAAAATAGTAATATTCATACTAATTTTCTAACTAAAATATAATTTAATGATTAGCCTAGCCTTGAGTTAATTTAAGTTTTTTCTTATTTAGAATATACTTTTTCCAGGTACCAAGGATCCTCAAAATTATAAGTCTTCTACATCTTGAGACCTGGCATTATAGGTTTGTATCACTGTATCTTGCTTATTTCTTTTAAATGTATTTTTTATTCCATTTCTCATGTATTATGTTGTAAAACAGTTTCCTTTAAAGTTAAAGGTCTCATAATCACAAAATTTAGTGTATGTTATATTAATATTCTAGAAGCAGTTTAATACAACCATTTAAAAAATCCTGTGTTCTAATAAATTCCCTACCCAACATGCTCAACCTCATGTGTTTTCTCTTTCCAGCCACATTTTCCTAACCAGTAGCCATGCAGATCTTACTTTGCCCTAATGTTGCTTAAATCAACACTCTTAAATTATTTTTGCAGATAATATGGTAAAAGAATGGCTGAGTATTAGAAAAAAGCAAACTTCCAAGATTTTATTTTTGGTTTTTTTTTTGTTTTGTTTTTTGTTTTGTTTTTTTTTTTTTTTTTGAGACAGGGTTTCTCTGTGAGTCCTGGCTGTCCTGGAACTCACTCTGTAGACCAGGCTGGCCTCGAACTCAGAAATCTGCCTGCCTCTGCCTCCCAACTGCTGGGATTACAGGCGTGCGCAACCACGCCTGGCTAAGATTTTATTAATATTTTTGTGTGACATATCATCAGTATGTTGGTTCCAAGTATATTGGCTAAGTGTGAGTTCAAAATTCAATTTAAAATTATATTTATTTATTGTTTTGGGCTTGGGATCAATTTTCTAGGATACAAATAGCAAGACTCTCCCCTAGGACACAGCGAATGTATTAAAGAACTGATAACTCTTTACAAGCAGGATACTGCTATTTGACTCCATAGCTAGCTAAGGACCTTTCCCCACTAAGCATACAGAGACAGCCGTCTTATTTACTGCTTCCATTGGTTTGGACACCTCTACCCGGCATACCTTTATGAAAGTAGCCCCTTTATCTGTAGTGGCTCCTGAGAGCTGCTCTTTCTGCTGCTCTGATTATTCAGCCACCATGAAAGCCACACTTCTAATTAAAACAAGCAGAATTTAGCTTTGCCCTACTTATTAGCATTATTACTAATTTCTCCACAGCTACTCCTTTCCTGAAAGCCCTGTTTCAGTCATACTACCAAAAGAAATACTACTATTATGAGGTCATTATGTACATTTAAAAAAATTAGAAGGGACTTTCCTGCTTTGATTTTTTTGTGTCTTTTAAAAAATAGTTAAGTAATTTGAAACCTTTCTGTGGATAGAACATAGAGGTTACAGTGACCAACTATGAGCCGTAGGATTCACATTGACAAACACAAATTGTAAGAAGGAAAGTGCTTAGCTTTGACAACAAGAATGCTGAATATCACAATTATAGCAAATACATTCATGAGGGAAGTTTCATGCAGTAACTCCCTGACAAATAATGGTCATGAATAAAATTATAAAGTTCATGAACAGTGAAATTATAGCCTTTTCTTTCTATGGAATTCTTTAAATTCATTTATCTTGTATATGTCTCTGTGCATTGGCATGAAGCATCTCTAAGATTAGTGAAAACTGTGGAAACTCATGCAGAGAGAATGATCTGAAATAGAAAAAGAAGCAACCAATAAATTGTAAAGTCATGCTGGATGGAAGAAGAATAAGAGAAAGAAGGGAAAGAGGAGGGGAAGGAGGAGGAAGAGGACGAGGAGGAAAGGGAGGAGGGGGAGGAGGGGGAGGAAGAGGAGAGAATTGATGTTCCTGATGTAATCTGATTACTTGGGCTGGCTTCTTGAAACTGAATTTTGAATTATTAATGCTAAAAGGAGCAGAAACATATATATGGTCTACTTTATAGGACACTGTTAGAGTCAGACATATCTTTCTCAGGCCTGAGCTGGGTCAAGGTGGGGGCATTAGTCATGGGAAGTTGGGGAAATGGGGGAAGTGGTTTCGTCAGTCTGGAACTGTTCATGATGACAGTACTCTGAGCTCATGATTGAGACACAGTGTGCTGACATATACTTTAGATTATAATCCTGTTTTACATTTTGCTGCCAAATGCTTTACCATATAATAGCTAAGTGAACCTGCATTAAACAAGACTTGATCAGAATCCTGTCTTGTCCCCATTTCTCAAGTCTCTTGCCCCTATGTCTTCACTCCACCCCTCAGGAACCTCTTTGAGAATCCGCAGGTGGGGTTCAGGCTACATAATGCTTATGCATGAGGTTGTAGAACCTTTTGGTCATCAGACCATAGAGGCAAAGCTTGAGGACTATAGATGGGCCTTCTTCTCGTCCAATTTTCTGTTCCAAGTTAGTCAAACTGATAGCCAGATGGATTGCAAACTCTCCCTGCCCTAAGTATCTTCTGTACCTGTTGCTTCCCCACCATATTGGGCTGTTCGCTTTGAACTCTAAGCTAAAATGGATCTTTCATCCCTTGTTTCTTCATTTAATGTTTTGTCACACTGATGAGAAAAACAGCTAAAACATAATCTTTATTTAAATAATACACAAATATATAAAACATTTGCAAACAATATGCAAATTTAACCTAAGTATTTTAGTTTCTAAAATATATGATTTTATATAGTATATAATTATAAATTATATAAATCATATATTTATATTTTATAAATATATTTTATATATTTTATAAGTCATATATAAGTAGATGATTTATATATACATATATATAATCTTTTAAACATGAGAGATCTGACATCATAATCAATAAAATGCACTTCCTATACATTTTCACTGACTGTTTTAAATTGAGCCTATAGATTGTTCCTCTCAGAAATCTTCTGAAAGACAGCAAATACCCACCTAAAATTTCTCTTTACATTCTCCAATCCTAAGGGTTCTGAACCCTTTGTCTAGCATTTTCCAAGTTTGTGTTCTCTCAGACTTCCAATTTAGCTCTATTGCTTCATAAAGAATGAGAAGAAATCCATGATGGAACTTCCAAAATTAACTCTATACTAAAAGAAAACAAGGTTGTGTAAGATACTGAAAATGTGTACTGAAAAGTCTTTCCTAGAGGACAAACTTTAGTCTAAATTTCTTTCTTTTTTTTCTTTTTTTCTTTTGGGGGGGGGTTGAGTCAGGGTTTCTCTGTGTAGTCCTGGCTGTCCTGGAACTCACTCTGTAGACCAGGTTGGCCTCGAACTCAGAAATCCGCCTGCCTCTGCCTCCCAAGTGCTGGGATTACAGGCGTGAGCCAACATGCCCGGCTTAGTCTAAATTTCTATATTATGTTATGTTATACATTTTCTATTTGATAAAGCAACTGAAGTTGCCTATGTCTAAATTTCATAGTAACTTAACATTGGGCTGACAGCCATCTGCTGCTTCAGTAGGAATGTGGCTACATTCATCCATTTCTAGTAATTCTCACTTGCTATTTAGTATGCAGCCTCCCAAAGAGGAAAGAAGAGAATTAACAGTTTGACAGAGTGAGCAAGAATCACTCTTGCATCTACATGGGAAATCCAGTAATAGGAGAATAAATACTGGCAGTTTTTGCATGTTTCATTGTTGGAGACAACCAGTATCATTGCTTTTAGTAACACATTGAGCAGAAAAAAAAGTACAAATGCTTTCAAATTAACAAGAAAACAATTATTTCTCCAATGACATTGTACCTTAAGTAATGAGAGAAAATTTAACAAAAACATATTCTGAATTTATTTTTAAATTTTTAAAGGAAAGCTTCTTTATACCTACAAAATACACTAATTCTTTTACTTTCTGTGATAAGTAAAGTTTAAGAAAATTAAAAAGTGTATCTATGAAGGAGGCCCATGAAATAGTAATTTATTCCAAAATATAAGGGCTTAAATATTGGCCTTGGGATCAAACCCTAATATCTCATATAAATTCTAGTACTTGTAAGACTTGAAGATAGTAATACTATTCCCAGCATCATTAAATTCTTAATGACACAGGTCTCACGGAAAGGTTATGGCCATTATTATAGTAAATTCTCTAAAATATACGTTACTGGAAAGTTGACAATGTATTTATAGTCACTGAGATACCCAGAGATCACATACCTGTTCCGTGACTATGAGAAGGTGATAACAACTACTATATTGATTTTTGTAGTGCAAGAAAACAAATCGATATTGGTCAATTATTTGCTGCTCTAATAGGATATTTTTCTACATTTCATATGAAATAAGGAAGATTTATGAAAATCTTTTGCTTTTGTGTATACTTTGAGAAAATGGACAATTGTCAATGCTATATAATAAAGATAAAGAAAGCCCTCTGCTCTGCATTCTCTCCATCTTGATCTTCCTAATAGATTCTGAACAAGGGACTGGGTACTTTCATTCTGTATGGTGCCCTGTTAATTATGTAGCAAGTCTCAAGAAGTACTGGCTAATCTGCATTACAAATAACCACTCTGCACATTTTTGAATCAGTTGTTTGCGGACCTAAGTAATGCATACTGAAGACTCAGAACAGATATCATGAAGATTGCAAAAATAAATAAATAAATAAATAAATAAATAAATAAATAAATAAAAACAAGACAATGTTACTGTGGGTTCTGTTTTCATATAGAAGAGAAGAGTATGTTATATGGAAGCAACAGAAGCCATAGTTAATAAAATCATTTTATCTTAGAATTCATTTATACCATGAAAGGCAACCCATTATATTGAGCAAGACTTCTGAAGTTATAAGACAAATGAGTCTGCATATCCAGGAGATTTAAAGGGAATGTGACAAGAGGGGAAAAAAAATCACAGATTATAATCAGTAAACTCTCATGCTATAAATTTAGTGTGATTCCTAAACAAATGCATCAATAAGAAGCCAAAGGAAAAGTCACCGTGTCTGACCCTGGGAATGAACTGAGTTAAGATGTGACCCGTGCCTCATCAAGTTGAACTCCTCTCCAGCTTCTTCCTCTTATCAGAGAGACTGAGCAGATGTGAGAATACCAAACCTGGCAAACACTGAACCCCATCACCAATACTAGGGATTCTTGGTTACTATTCCTGTCAATGGGAAGGCAACAGTAAAAATACAGTCAGAACAGAGAAGGAGTTTGGACACCTGTCCTTGCTGTGCCTTTGGCTGTTTGGGATCAAAACCTGCTTTGACCTGAGTGTTCCACAGCACAACAGTGCTTCAGACACCTTGCTGAGTTCTTAGCATAGGCTAATCTCATTAAGCTCAGGTCAGCAATTTGATTGAGTTCTTGTGTGTAAATTTTCAGCTCCAGTAGTTTTTAACCAGGCTTTATGCCTAATGATAGTCATTCTTGGCATATTATACAAATGTATCCTTGCTCAAAACAATCCTCATCCCTTGGGAAAAGTCTGTAATTTTTGACAAAAGATATAAGGCTACTAGCATAGGAGAGCCTGGAGATTTATTCATATTCTGTTTTGCTTCTTTTTTTTTTCTCCATCAAGGAAATAATTTTCAGGCTGGCAGATCTAGAACAAACATCATTAGGAGGGAATTGAAGTACAAGATAGGTGCAGAGATAATAAGGGAGCACTTTACAGCTTTAATTTAAGCTTTCAGGCTCAGATAAATTATTTCCCAGGATATTTAAATGACTTGCAGGTGTGATAAAGTAACTACTGTTGCTCATTTTTAAGAAAAGATAGAGAAACGAGGAGGCTCCAGAAGTATGCATATGAAGGAGCATATTCAGGTGTGGTGTGGATAACTATGTAAGTCAGAGGTAGCAGAGATAGATTCTAGGAAGTTGGTGTGTATGAACAAAACCTTGGCAATTTTCTTTTCTTTCTTTTTATCTTTTCTTTCCATTTGGAGACATGGGTTTCATGCAGTTCAAACTGGCTCAGGCTTGAATTTTCTGTGTTGCTGATAATAACCGTGCATTCTTAATCTGCTTGCTTTGAAAGTGCCAGAATTATAGTGAGTTTCCATGTCTGGACAATTTCTTGAGAAATGTGTAAGCAATCTGTGAGTGGCTCCATTTAATTCAGGGCCCTATCTACAAAGCTCAACACTGAAAGTTCAAGGTCTTTCCTAGGGTGTATCCTTAGCAATGTCATGTTTGAAATCATCATAAATTTACTGAGAAATAAACACATTGCTGGATTCTGAGTCACACTATAGATTTCCCCACTGAGGAACTGTAAAAACAGCCCAAATAACTTCTAAAATCAGCATGACTTAACTTTTTATTTCTCTTGCATCTTCATGGATAATATGGCTTTCCTTTTAGATCTCATCCTCACTCTAGAACCAACACTACCCATAGTGCCTTAGGAAACTGCCAGGTGCAGAGGTAAAGTAAAGCCATCTTTGGGGAATGGCAAAGGCTGTCTCACTGTGTCACTTGAAAGTAATACCTGCAATTGCACACATGTGAATGGTCTAAGGTCTACTCTCAAAGGAAAGAGAAACACCCCGGAGAACTAGGAATAATGTGATGTAAAGTGCCAATGATATTTATAATTATGCTGTTAGTAAAACGGAAGCTATAGTAGACATCTGTAGAGATACAAAGTTTCTTCTATCATAGTTTGTAAGAGTGTAAAGTATCATGCCACTTTGTTTTTGTAGATCATGTTAAATGTGATCCTGGGCCTTAGTTCTCAGTTGATGAGTAATTAATTTGCAATTCTGTTTGAGGTGGGCATAAAAGGAAAGTGGTATTTACTGGTCAAGGCAGCAAAAATGCCCACGAAATTTTTAGCTTGATTTGAAAATAAAGCAAGATTCAGTACTCTTTATGAAGTCTGCAGAAAAATAAGCTGATCTATCTTAAACTATTGCTTTGAAAAACTGTCTCTCTCCAACTGTGGTGGTTTGAAGGAGCATGGTACCAACAGGCTCATATATTTGAATGTCTAGTCCCTAGTTGGTTGAGTGCTTAAGAAAGGATTAGAAGATATGGCTCTGTTAGAGGGGGCCTGGCCTTGTTAGGGGAGGTGTGTGTCTCTGAGGAGAGGCAATGAGGGTTCAGAGTCCATACTAAGCCCAAACTTTCTTGGGATCATTTGCTTGGAAAATTTATTTCAAACCTTTTACTTTGAGGTAGTGTCTGCCTTTGTCACTGAGGTGCATTTCCTACATGCATCAAAATGCTGGGTGCTGTTCAGGTGTCCAGTCTGGTAGTTTATGTTTTTTTTAATTGGGGAATTAAGTCCATTAATGTTAAGAGATATTAAGGAAACGTGAGTATTACTTCCTGTTATTTTTGTTGTTGGAGGTGGAATTATGTTTTCATGGCTAGTGTTTGTTGAAAGATCACTTTCTTGCTTTTTCTAGGGTGTAGTTTTTCTCCTTGTGTTGGTATTTTCCATCTGTTATCCTTATTGTTATCCTTGGATAACATTGTTATCATTCAAATATATGAGCCTTTCCATCTGTTATCCTTATTGTGCTTGATTTGTAGAAAGATATTGTGTAAATTTGGTTTTGTCATGGAATATCTTGTTTTCTCCATCTATGGTAATTGAGAGTTTTGCTGGGTATAGTTGCCTGGGCTGACATTTGTGTTCTCTTAGGCATCTTCCCAGGATCTTCCAGCTTTCATAGTTTCTGGTGAGAAGTCTGGTGTAATTCTGATAGGTCTGCCTTTGTATATCACTTGACCTTTTTCTTTTATTGCTTTTAATATTCTTTCTTTACTTAGTGCATTTGGTGTTTTGATTATTATGTGACAGGAGGAATTTTTTTCTGGTCTAATCTATTTGGAGTTCTATAGACTTCTTATGTGTTCATGGGCATTTCTTTCTTTAGGTTAGGGAATTTTTCTTCCGTAATTTTGTTGAAGATATTTACTGGCCCTTGTGTTGGGAATCTTCGCTCTTTTCTATACCTATATTAATCCTTAGGTTTTGTCTTCTCAGTGTACCCAGTATTTCCTGGATGTTTTGGGTTAGGAGCTTTTTGCATTTTGCATTTTCTTGGATTCTTGTGTCAATGTTTTCTATGATATCTTCTACACCTGAGATTATCTCTTCTATCTCTTGTATTCTATTGGTGATGCTTACATCTATGACTCCTGATCTCTTTCCTAGGTTTTCTATCTCCAGGGTTGTCTCCCTTTGGGATTTCTTTACTGCTTCTATTTCCATTTTTAGATCCTGGATGTTTTTATTCATTCCCTTCACCTGCTTGATTTTATTTTCCTGTAATTCTTTAAGGGATTTTTGTGTTTTCTCTTTAAATGTTTCTACCTGTTTATCTGTGTTCTCCTGTGTTTCTTTAAGGGAGTTATTTATGTCCTTAAAGTCCTCTATGATCATAATGAGAAGTGATTTTAGATCTGAATCTTGCTTTTCTGGTGTGATGGTATGTACCCAGGACTTGCTGTGATGGGAGAATTGGGTTCTTGTAATGCCAAGTAACCTTGGTTTCTGTTGCTTATTTTCTTAAGCTTGCCTCCTGCCATCTGATTATCTCTAGTGCTATCTGCCCTCACGATATCTGACTGGAGCCTGTTTTTCCTGTAATCCTGATTGCGGCAGAACTCTTGAGAGTCCAGCTGTCTCTGTGATCCTGTGATTCTGGGATTGTGTAATCCTGTAATCCTGTGATTCTGGGCATGTTAGAACACCTGGGAGTGGAGTTTCCTCTGGGTATTGTAGGACTGGCTTCAGAGTTTGTGTCCAAGGTCTGCTCAGGGCATTGGCCCAGACCAGAAGGAACCTGTGCCACTGGTTGGGCAGAGTACCTGGGTGCTTGTGTCCTGATGGTCCCAGTTACTTCCTGTGTTGTGACAGATGTTGTGTCCTCCTCACTTATGATCCCATCAGGCCTGATTTTTCAATCTCTCCTCTCTCTCTCTCTCTCTCTCTCTCTCTCTCTCTCTCTCTCTCTCTCTCTCACTTTCTTCCCCCCTCTCATGTGTGTGTGTGTGTGTCTGTCTGTCTGTCTGTCTGTCTACCTGCCTGTCTGACTGTCTGTTTCTCTCTCCTACCTATGGATCTGGATATAAAGCTCTCAGCTATTGCTCTAGCAACATGCCTGTCTATTCTCTACTATGATAATAAAAGACTAATCTGAAACTGTAAGCAAGTCCCAAAATGTTTTCTTTTCTTGTATTAGAATTGCCTTGGTCACAGTGTATCTTCATAGCAATAAAACAAGAACTAAAATACCATCACATTCTGAAATCATCTGGCTTTATAATTTTATTGGCTTTTGTCTTGTGCCATCTTTCTTCTGAAGCACAAATCTCAGTAAGTTATTAAGAGCAAGAAACACGATAAGATACCATGAGAGTAAAACACAAGTCTGACTCTCTACAAACTGTCCTTAATAATATTCCAAATGAGACATTTAATGATTGTGATAACTATTTCTGGTTGTCAACTTGATTACATCCTGAATTACCTAAATACTCAAGCAGCTGGGCAAAGCAGTGAGGTCTTTTGAGTGTATCATTTGAGATAGGAAGAAGATTCACCCGTAATCTAGCCTATAACGCCTAGAGGGAATCTAAATAAAGGTTGCGGAAGAAAGAAACTTTTGCTCTTTTGCTTGTTTCCCTCAGTCTCACTGGAAAATTTATTTATCCTGCTGCTGAGATATTACTATCATTAGAACCCAACTTTTTGGGATTCCAATGTCAATTTAATGCCAGCTGAAGTGAGGTATTCCATCTTGTGGATTTTCCATAAGACCATTGTTTCACTAATATGACAACATATAGTAGTCTATTCTAATATATTCCATTTTAATATATACAGTTTATACATTAACATACTATATTAAATATATATTAAATGTATATATTATATTAAACAAGTTTCACTATTATTTCTGGTTTTCTGCTAATACAATGACTAAATGTAATTTATGCAAAATCAAATACAGTGGTTGACACTGTTTGTAATTAATTATAGTTTCTGACTCAAATTATTGTTGATTAGTTATGTTTCCATACTTAAAATTTATTTAACTTGTCTGTTTGTGCTGTCCTAGGACAGGCTTATATAGTATTGTTCTTGGTTCTCGTCATAATTTAAAGAGAAACTCCTACATAAAGCCAAGAAAGAGATGAGATAAAATTTACATTGAGAAGTAAGTACTATGAAATGCTCATCACCAAATGAGACACATATATATCACTGTTCCTAGCAAGTCTCAGAGATCCTCACAAGAGTGATAAGAGCAGAGGAAGTGGATAACAACAAGGAAAGAGTATTTCCCAGACACAACAATGCAGTTGGACACATGAACTGGCAGCAATTGCCACAGTAGGCACAAGCCTTACACAAGCTCCAACCAGACAAAATGCTAGCATAGAGGGAGAAAGAGGAGAGAAAAGACAGTTGTTTCAAATGATGTGGCAGTCTGACCACACACCAAAGTAGATCTGACTCCCAAGACTAACTGGGCACCAAAATCAGGACTTTGAAGAGAAAGAAAATAAATACAAAACAGACAAAAATCTCAGAGTTGAGTGAAAAGAGATGAGAAAATAAAGAGGGTAGGTATGAGCAGAATTTGGTGGTGAATATGATCAAATATATTGTATGAAATTCTTAAGAACAATTTTAGAAAGAGAAATACATTCTAAGTTTATCAACAAAACCAGATGACTTGTTATGAAATCTTTAAAATGACCCTAAAAATGTAAAATTAACAAAATGTGTGTCAAAACCCAACAATAGCAAAAGATAGAACTGCATTATTTTAAATTTTGAGGAAAATGCTTATAACTCACTCAAAAATTAATGTAGAAGAAGAATTTATAAATAAACAGGTCTAACAGCACACAATTAATTGGGCAGACAAATGGACACCATACCACTAGATCAATAAGTGAATGAATAAATAAAATGTTTATAAAAATGTTGTTTAATCTCTCTTGTTTTAGAAGAAAGGCACATTAAAGAAATACTATCTTTGTAATACTAATTAATTTAATTATCAATGATTAAAACAGTTGTCAATGTAAAGAAATATAAAATAGTAAATGTTTTGTATTGTGTAGTATTAAATTGTAATATATTATACTATATTATTTTATGAATTGCAAATATATATATATATACATATACATATACATATACATATTTACCTAGAAAAGAGAATTCTATGACACATACTCAAAATTAATAAATGTATGTTCTTTTACCTAGAAATCTTGCTTTTAGGTATTTATTTCATATAATCTTTACTTATGTGAAATTATTGTCATAAATCTATTTAGTATACCAGTTCATAATAAAAGCTATTAATATGAAGTTCAGTTAAATTATTCTAACTTCACACAAGTGACTATTACTTACCAATTAAAAATAACAATTTAATCTACAAATACTCACATAGAAGATGTCTCAGTCACTCTATTACTGTGAAAAGATTCCATGAGGAAGAAAACTCTTATAGAATAAAACATTTAATTGGAGATGTGCTTGCAATTTCATGGTCTAAGTCCATTGTCATTATGGTAGAGTCAAGAATACAAGAAATGGGTTGTGGAAATTTATTGTGTGACTAAAAAAAGTCACAGAGGCAAATTGCGTGTCAAGAGTGTTTCTACAAGATAGCCCCCCCCAAAGCATTTCATGGAGATGTGAACGTGAATTCTGACATATGTTGCAAACCACAAGATACTGGAGATGCCAGAGTTGCAGAATAATTGCCAAGGAAAACTGCAGACTGAACCACCCAAGAGAAAGAGTGATTTTCAGAAAAGGCAAATTCATAATCTGCCTCAGTAAACACAATGAGGCACACAAACAAACATGATGTCCTTTCCATGTAGAAAGTGGTTCAATGTGCAACTACGTCAATGGCTGGTCAACCCAGGAAGTAGTGCCTTGTCTGTGGTTCTGTGAGCTTACTTATAACTTCATAAATTCATAGCCTAGAATCATGGCAGAGAGCATGAAGGCAGGAAGATATGGTACATGAGAAGTACCTAAGGGCTACATCCTGATTCATAGGCCAAAAGAGAAATAGGCTGGGCTTGACATGGATTTTGAAATCTCAAAGCCCACCCCTAGGGTAATACTTCCTCCAAAAAGGCCACACCTCCTAATTCTTCCTAAATAGTGCAACTTCCAGATGATTAGGCATTCAAATATATGAGCTATGTGGCCATGTTTATAAAGCCACTACAAAAGGTAAAATGGTAATTATCAAGTAAAAAATATTGATATAAATAAAATGAGGCATGAGTATTTATAGTATGCTATAACATGGAGTGGAGAGAAAAGAAAAATATTACATATGCACTGTATTTCAGTTTATGTATGGAGACAATCTCTGAAATTAGCAGTCAGGATAGCTTCTCTGCAAAGAACAGGTGGCCGTGGGCTGCAATGAAAGAGATGCTGGTTTTCACTTTACATTTCAGCTTTGCTGTCATGGGAGCTTCCTACCTTTCAGAAAAATTTTAACACTTAATGTTTAAGAGAAAGAAAATAAGGTCTAGGGAGATGTTTTAGTATTATGACCAAATGTCAGGTGTGAGCATAAAGACAAGTGCCAAGGTTTTTTGAACATTAATTCTATGTTTGGAGTCTTTTGGGAAATGGTGATTGAAAAATACCTACACTGGGACTTGATTTGAAGACATGTTTTGTTTTGTTTTTTCTGATTCTCTCATATTCTATTCAGAGCTGGGTTTTGTTTAGAAGCCTTGAGAAGGAGGGCAGGATGCCCAGGAAAACCTTCAAAAGACTCAGCTGTTCCTAGTTCTTATGCAGGCCATAATCCTGCAGAGGGAATTGAAAGCCTGTAGCCATTTGGGGGTGGGGGGCACTGGGATTCTAATTTATAAAAGTGCATTGTTTCAATAAAGAAGCAAAAATCTGCAGAACCTGATGCAATTGTCCTGTTATCCAAGAGATTGGGACTGCACCTTCATCAAAGGAGACACCTTTTGTCCAGGGCATTATTTTTCTTGTTTATATAGAATATTTCCAGGACTGGCAAGATGGCAAGAGCCATCAGTGGGTAAGAGCACTGACTGCTCTTCTGAAGGTAGGTCCTGAGTTCAAATCCCAGCAACCATATGGTGCCTCACAACCATCCATAAAGAGATCTGATGCCTTCTTCTGGTGCTGTCTGAAGATATAGCTACACTGTACTTATATATAATAAATAAATAAATCTTTAAATAAAAACAAAACAAAAACCAACCAACCAAACAAGCAAACAGAAGAATACTCCCAAAGTCCTGAGTTTTGCCAGTTTCCATAAGAGCTGATAATCTTCATAGCAAGAGAGGAGAAAATTAGTTGGGAATGTGCTGAATTCATGGTATTCTTCCTCTCAGTTCTGGAGGGTCTAAGGAGGAGAGTAAGTAAAAGCAAGTTAAAATTAATATTCCTTCAGTGTATAAGAAGTTGAAGGGCCTCAGTAATGCCTCAAAGTAAGACACTCAGCTTTATAACTCTTTCATATCTGTTTCTCTCTTTAGCCTTTTACATTCCCTTCTCATGAGCTTCAGAGTGACGCACTGAATCTCCCTCAGATCTTTTCTCCTATGCTTCCTTCTGACTCTTTTCCTCTTCCGTCAAAATGTGACAGCCTTGTAATTCCTTTCTTTTCATTTCCTCAGTGTCAAGTTTGTTCAGGAGGGGGAAAAATATGAACTTAAATGTGTAACTAGCATTCCAATAAATATGCTAATGCTATACTTTTTATATAACATATCTGCATTAAGTTGTCTGACCATAGAAACCCATAGTATCAATTAACTTGGGTTCATAGAGGCTTACAGAGAACAATTAGGTTGCTTGCACTGAGACCCACTGCATACACATTATGGTTGTGTAACGTGGCCTTCTTGTGGGACTCCTAGTAGCAGGATCAGGAGCTCTCTGACCCTTTAGCCTGCTTTCTCTACTACTACTTTTGACCTTTATTGTACTCTGGGTTGCTTCACCTAGCCTTAATATGAGGGGAGGTGCCTAGTCTTATTGCAATATCTTATCCCTAGTAGAATTCCCATTTCTGAAGGGAAACAGGAGGAGTATATATAGAATGGGGAGCTGGAGAATAATAACTGGGAGAAAAGGAAGGAGAGGAAATTTTGGTTGGGATGTAATAAATGAGAGAAGAATAAATTTCAAAAATGAGCATTGTCTAAAGATTTAATACTTTAGCCTAAAGTGTTTGTATAACATGTGGGGGATTACTTTAAAGGATGTTGATGAACAAGATTTCTCATGCACATCAAATTCATTGTGCAGCAAGGATGACAGCCATTTTCATTTATAGGTACACTGTAGCTACACTGAGATCCTAATGTCCATGTCTGCCCCAGTGTTACACAGTAACTGTAGAATAAGGACTGGTGACTCCTATTTCAGCTTTCTAGTGGCCACATCTGGCACATTAAGAAATAGATATTAGCTGTATGCATGAACATGGTTACAACATTAAAGTGCCCATGGACACATATGCTGTGGCCTTCAAAGATGAAGGTTAATGTAGAGATAGGGATAAAGATTCTATTGAAAATTAAAAATCCTCTGCTACTGCTCTAATGCACAAGGCATTGCAGGAATCTGGAATTATTTGTGCTGAGTTTAGATACCTGTCATTAAGGTTCTGAAGTGCTTCTGCTTCTGGTTACTTCTTTGACATGATATTCAAGTCTTTGCATGGCCCTTAGCAGGATTCCCTATTTTGTTCATTGCAAGTTTTGAATGTAAACCTTTGTCAAGTCTGAAAATGGCATTATTACCAATGCCTAACGCTTTTTATGACTTCATGAACAGATTATGTTTTCTTCTTCCTCTAGCTCCATCCTTTTCTGTGTTAGTTCTTGGTCTTTTGATATATTCATTTAGTCATAAAGTAACAGTTAACTAGTTATAAATTGATCGTTCATGCCTTAGAATTTTCTTTATACTGTTTCAAAGAAGCCTCTCCTCCCTTATTCTGAAACCATATGATTTTTTTCTGCACTTATATACTTACATCTATTGAGAATGTTGTATAACTGGAATCCAACAGTCCTTGTAATCCTAAGTTATACTTCATATACTAAGCATAGTAGGAGTTTCAATAATATTATTGAAAATAATTTACTACATATGTATGATTTGGGATAATACTGTATGTGCTAATTTCTTTTGAGAACTCTTTGTGGCTTTGAAAAATTCACCAACTATTATGTATATTAATGTGTCTAACAGTCAATTAACATATCTGTCTTGATTCTGTTTCTCATGGTGGATTGAATGTGGTTTCTAAGGTCTAGTGTACTTCATATCTTCAAAATTTTAAGTCCAAAGTCATGACCAGAAAAGATGATCAAGAACATGTGATTTCAAGCCATGTTCTTGTTATCATTTTGGTTTGTTTGCTTGGGGAAAAACATGTCGGCAAGTTAAATAGAAGGAAGATAACATTTCTCCCTTTTGTTTCTAAAAGATACATGTAGATCAGCACAAAATAAAGATAATTAATTTTTTCTGATATTGTATCAGAATGTTTTATCCATTATTCCAAGAACAAATAGCAAAGTAACCATGTTCACATGGCATCTCTTCTGCAAAAGGCAATAAAACAACTTGCTAAAAGAAACTCATAAGGATTAGAGTTATATAATATTTCCAGGTGAATGGGATTCTATCCTTGAATCTATACTAAAATATTATAGGGTGTTAAAGTGCAAAAGTTCTTCCTTTGCATGTATATGGAAATATATATTTTTTTAAAGATTTATTGATTTATTATATGTAGGTACACTGTAGCTGTCTTCAGACACACCAGAATAAGGCATCTGATTGCAGATGGTTATGAGCCATCAAGTGTTTGCTTGGATTTGAACTCGGGACCTCTGGAAGAGCAGTCAGAGCTCTTTACTGAGCCATCTCTCTAGCCCCAATGTTTTAATTAATATACAGGAACTGTAATGATTGTGAAAATTTAGTGTTTTTGTCCTGAAGCTACTTAATGGAGACAAAACTGTTTCTCTGATGTGAGATATCACCACCCAAATTGTGTGATTCCTGTAGGTCTCAGATGCCTGCCTAAAGCTACTTTCATGGCAGGCTAAAGAGCAAGTAACCTTTACAGGGATGAAAAGCACATCAAATGACTTGTGTTTTATCTGCTAGGACAGATGTTACACTGTGCTGGCATTTGCAGAAATGCACAAATAATTTCAACTATGGTTGTTAATTCGCAGGAAATTTTCTATTACCTAGTGCTTTGGTGTGATAAATCTTATCAACACTCTTGTTCTCACAGGCTTTTGTCAACATTTACTGAGATACGTGCAGGATTTTTTCTTCTTCAGAAAGGTCACCTAGTGATGACTAATAGTGAACTCACACAGTGAAGATGATTTGTGGTGACCACACTTTATTAAACCAACTGCCAGTTTCAGCAAAAGTAAAATAAGTTTAGAGCTAGTGACAAATGAGGAAGAAAAGAAAGGGATGGCTTTCCGGAAGTCTTTATATAGCCCGTCATGTGGGCAAGACTGAGGAAGGTATTTCATCTCTCTAGTGCCTTTCAAATCCAGTCATCATAATCTTTGTTCATTTTGAGGTATTTTTGTCTTCTTTTTCTTCTGTTGTCAATCACAAGAATGAAAGGCACATGTGTCTGAAGCTGTATTTGACACTGTGTTCCTATCCAAGAATAGCACTGGAGAACTTTCTAAGATCAATATGAAAAATACAAAATTAGCATAACACTTGAATTATAAAGTACAAGCATAATTCCCTTTATGGAATCATTTTATTATAGAAAGTTTTAAAGATACAGTACAAGAAAGACATCCTACATCTCACAATTATCTACTCTGAAGATCTCTCATCAGTCTCTCACTCCTACTTAGTTTGGGTCTTTTTAGGTAATGGACTTTTAAGTACATGTTAAAACATCATGCCACTTCTTTCAAAAGTAATATATTTCTTTAATCTATGAATTTTAAAGTATATAATGATGGCACAATGATTATATCTTACAAATTACTAATAATTTTATATGAATTAACATTTAGTATATATGTTCGAATTCTCACAAAAATCTCTTTATAGTTGACAGGAATTTTAAAACAAATTATACATGTCACATTTGATTGATATCTGCTTTAATCTTCTTCTAATTTGAAATGTGTTGTATCTTCTCCCCCCACCCCCGTCTCTCTCTTTCAATATCACCTCACCATACGGTTGGCGATTTGTCATGTATATCTTTGTAAATCTGACTGACTAATGTTTTTGTGAGTTCATTAACATGCTTATTTAGATTTATTTGCTGTGCATAGTGTCTGGATCTAAAAACTTGATTCGATTCAGGAATGATGACTTCTTTTCAGTTTGTTTTATTTGGCATGTCATTCTCTGCCACAACAAGAGATACATACTATCTGATTTTCTCATATTTTATAATATTAAGACTGATAAGCAAATTCAATTTAATCCATCTACTATAATATTGCTATCATTATAAATCTTACCAATTTTAGTAGCCATTCTCAATTGCTGTCCACAATGTACTAGATATTTATCAAATGCTATTATTTCCTTTTACTTTCCATAAAACATTCAACTATAATTCAAAAGAATGCTGATAATTTTATAATACAAAACAAGAAATAGACAAGCATAGTTTCAGTATTTCATTTTGGAAAACGACTAGAATAATCTTTCAATACAATTATAAAGGACATATGACAGTCTTGTGAAAAGTAATTCTCACTCTTTAGAATGTAAAACATGAATTCGTGATACCAGCAGTATGAAAATATGGTAATAAATATAATATTAGATACAGCATTTTGCTTGCTAACATTTTGATCAATATTCATTAACATAAATTCCCAGTAAATTTAAAATGCATGAGGACAGAATTTTACAATCTACTTGACTTACAAAACCTAGAATTATATTTGGCACACTGTTTGTTCTAGGTCAATAAATCTTGTATAAAATTTTGAATTATGAGTGTGACTAATTTGAAGAAGTGATTTAGGTAAAAGCAAACATATGAAGAGAAAAGGAGATAGTTGATACAATCTAACATTGTCACTCACTGTTATTTTATTAATTATATTACTTTTAGGATGAAGATAAATATATTTGAAGTTGAAATCATAGACTTAAAGGTCTTGCAATACCATATTTTTTAATAAGCAAACACACCCTGGATTATGTATGTTTGTCTGCTTGATCTTCTGTGATAGTTCCTTTTCCTTTTCTGTGCCTATTATGTAATGTAACAGGTAATATTCACTCTTATTTAGTGAGTTCATTTAAGTACAATGTCAGCATTTATTTACATATATACACCCCCCCTCATCACTCTTTCTCTCTCACACACACATTCATGCACACGCCAAGACCACAAATCACTACAAATTTGATTTTACCTCATATTTTAGGTCTGCCTTCCATGTATCTGAGGTAAAGTTCTGAATAGAATTTCAAAGTAGATTCAATAGATCCCATAAAATTTATCTCTGGCAATAAATAATTTTCTAATCTATCAAGCTTAAAATCTTATTGTCACTCTATGTCCTCTATCCATTTACAATCACCTATAATTAATCACTGCATTCCACTGGCTTGACTTCGTTAATCTCTTGGAATGGTCTCTTCCGTTACATCACAGTGGTTTCTTCTCACATACTTTTCTGATGACTGATCATAATAACCTTTTTACTGCTCTTTAGCTTTTTCTATTCCAGTCAATTCTACCTATTAATGCCAGATTTATCTTCCTAATGCAGACCTGTAAGTGTATACGCTTCCTGTTCACAGGCTCAATAGTTATTACTGGATTCTGCTTGAACTACTTTTCTTGGCATTTGTTACTGAATCTTTTATAATATATGACCTTGCAGCTCTCCTAAGTGAGTGATTTTCCACTTCACAAATATACTCCAAGATTTTCTGTCTCTGTTTCTCTGGTTGTGCCTCTCTCCAATTGCAATGTCCCCTTTCCACAACTCATCTCAAATCATCCATGTGCACAAATACATAATCTGTTTTCATGTACAAATGCCACATTCTTCCAGTAAACTATCTTCTTTCCTTTCTCATGTTAAATTCTTCCAATTTTCTGAATTCCTACAGCATTCCTGATACTTCCAACAAAATAATGATTATGTGTGAGCTTTATTTTGTAGCGATAGTTTAATCACCAATGGGTGTATGGCAAGAAATATTTCCACCTTTTCTGAATGCCTGAAGCATATGGTCCCAAATCCTATACATAGCAATTTTCTCCCTATCTGTATTTATACACAGTATTAATTTGTATTTCTAGTTCATGGTATCATGCCTCTTTTGTATCATACTTCTTGTGATTTGGAGTCATTATTAAAAGAAGGACTACTTGAACACAAGCCTTGGACTTCCTTCTTAGTTAATATGATAACCAGGCATAAAAATCCAGCATGGATATTTGGGACAAAGGGAAGAATCATCTTCCTCCTGAGCAGGCAAAATGGGACAGTGCATGTTTCACCATGCTAACTAGAAAACAGTTTTCTTTCCTTTTGTCTTTTGTCTTTTGTCTTTTGTCTTTTTTTGACTGAGATGATGGGATCTGAACTTAGATATAATGGAAGACTACAGGGTTTTTTGTTTGCTTGCTTGTTCAGTTTATTTTGTTTTGTTTTGTTTTCTTATTTATTTAACTTTTATCCTGATCACTGCCCCATTCTAGGTCCCCCTTCACACAGTCCCTTCCTTCATTCCCTCATTCCTTTCTCTGAGAGGCTGGAGGCTCCTTGGGTATTCCCCTAGCCCTGGCACATCAAGTCTTTGAAGCTTGGCACATGAATACAAAGCTGCACTTCTGGTACATATGTGAGTGGCAGGTGTGTGTGTGTGTGTGTGTGTGTGTTTATGTGTGTGTTTGTGTTTGTGTGTGTGTGTGTGTGTGTGTGTGTGTGTAGGTTCAGCCTATGTATTTGCTTTTATTGGTGGTTCAGTCTCTGAGAACCCACAAGGGTCCAGATTAATTGACTCTGTTGGTCTTTCTGTGGCGTTCCCATCCCTTTTGCATCCCTCAATCCTTCCCCCTACTCTTTCATAAGTGTCCCAGAGCTGCACTAAATGTTTGGCTGTGGAACTCTGCATTTGTTTCAGTCAGCTGCTTGGTGGACAATCTCAGGACAGATAGCAGTTTTTATTACATAACTTCTTATGTAAGGTTCCAGATTCTTAGATTTTTTTAAATAAGTCTTTTATCCCTGACACATAAAATATGGCACAGGATTTTGTGCCACTATCGTTGTGCCAACAAGTTGTGGCAGTTCTGAAAAAAATATTATTTTATGTTGACTGAAATAGCTATGATCATGTGGACACTGCTTTTTTTCTTTAATTTTTTCTTTATTGATATATTTTTATTTATATTTCAAATGATTTCCCCTTTTCTGGGTCCCCACTCCCCGCGAGTCCCATAAGCCCTCTTCCCTCCCCCTGTTCCTCCATGTACCCCTTCCCACTTCCCTGTTCTGTTATTCCCCTATACTGTTGCACTGAGTCTTTCCAGAACCAGGGGCCACTCTTCCATTTTTTTTGGACCTCATTTAATATGTGGATTATGTCTTGGGTATTCAAAGTTAATATCCACTTATCAGTGAGTGTATACCATGATTGATCTTTTGAGACTGTGTTACCTCACTTAGTATGATGTTCTCCAGCTCCATCCATTTGTCTAAAAATTTCATGAATTCATTGTTTCTAATGGCTAAATAGTACTCCATTGTGTAAATATACATTTTTTGTATCCATTCCTCCGTTGAGGGACACCTGGGTTCTTTCCAGCTTCTGGCTACTACAGATAGGGCTGCTATGAACATAGTGGAACATGTGTCCTTACTGCAAGCTAAAGAATCCTCTGGGTATATGCCCAGGAGTGGTATAGCATGGTCCTCCGGAAGTGTCATGCCCAGTTTTCTGAGGAACTGCCAGACTGATTTCCAAAGTGGTTGCACCATCTTGTAATCCCACCAGCAGTGGAGGAGTATTCCTCTTTCTCCACATCCTTGCCAACACTTGCTATCTCCTGAGTTTTTGACCTTATCCATTCTGACTAGTGTGAGGTGAAATCTCAGGGTTGTTTTGATTTGATTTCCCTAATGATTAATGATGTTGAACATTTCGTAAGGTGTTTCTCAGTCCTCCAAAGTTCTTCATGTGAAAATTCTTTGTTTAGCTCTGTACCCCACTTTTTAATGGGGTTATTTGATTCTCTGGGTTCTACCTTCTTGAGTTCTTTGTATATATTAGATATTAGCCCTCTGTCGGATTTAGAGTTGGTGAAGATCCTTTCCCAATCTGTTGGTTGATGTTTTGTCCTTTTGACTGTGTCCTTTGCCTTACAGAAACTTTGTAGGTTTATGAGGTCCCATTTGTCAATTCTTGATCTTAGAGCATAAGCTATTGGTTTTCCATTCAGGAACTTTTCCCTTGTGCCCATGTCCTCAAGGGTCTTCCCCAGTTTCTTTTCTATTAGTTTCAGTGTGTCAGGTTTTATGTGGAGGTCCTTGATCCATTTGGAGTTGAGCTTAGTACAAGGAGATAAGAATGGATTGATTCGCATTCTTCTGCATGCTGACCTCCAATTGAACCAGCACCATTTGTTGAAAAGACTTTTTTTCCATTGGATTCCTTCAGCTCCTTTGTTGAAAATCAAGTGACCATAGGTGTGTGGGTTCATTTCTGGGTCTTCAATCCTATTCCATTGATCTGCTTGCCTGACATTGTACCAGTACCATGCAGTTTTTTATCACTATTGCTCTGAAGTAAAGTTTAAGGTCTGGGATACTGAATCCCCCTGAAGTTCTTTTACTGTTGAGAATAGTTTTAGCTATCCTGGGTTTTTTGTTATTCCAGATGAATTTAAGAATTGCTCTTTATAGGTCTATGAAGAACTGGGTTGGGATTTTTATGGGGATGGCATTGAATCTGTAGATTGCCTTTGGCAAGATGGCCATTTTAACTATATTAATCCTGCCAATCCACGAGCATGGAAGGTTTTTCCATTTTCTGAGATCTTTGACTACTATGAAACTAGGATTCTTCTGGGAATCCTGGAATTACAGGTTCTTTTTGTTAGTCAATCCTCAAAATGTCCTTGGTGGACTGGACAGGCAGATTTGGGTCTGGTCTTAGATAAAAGGCTCAGGTTAGAAGAAGGTTACTTTGAGGAACCTCATATATATATATATATATATATATATATATATATATATATATATAAATATATATATATATATATGTCCTTGCCAAGGACTCTAGGTGGGTCCTTGGGCAACAACAACAACAACAACAACAACAAAGGGAATTTACATTTGAATTAATGCAAGGCTTGGGGCTGCCTCAGTGGAAGCTAGTGAGGAAGCTTGTGTTTTTGCCTTGCTGGCCTCAACTAGGGAGTGTTTGGCTAAAAGAACATTCTTGAAATACTTATCCTGGTGTGGTTTAAAATGCAGTTCAAATCTATGAAAGGTCAATAAGGCTAAAAAATTTGGCCGGTCTACTCCATACAAAATTATAGATGTAAAGGGTAGTTTTGTGTTTTACATTCTGATAATTATAAAAGCATTTGCTTCTAACTTTAAAGAAGCAATAAAGCAATTTCATTAGAAGGTTTTTTTCCTCCAGGAGTGGCTAATAGCCTTACCTTAAGTGAGAAAAGATGTTTTGTCTCTGTTTCAATACAAGAAGCTAGGATCTTAAATTTTTCAGTGTATAATGTTTATGGAATGTTGTTACAGGCCTTTGCTCTTAACTATGGACTTTTAGAAATTTTACGTAAATGATTTTTAAAGGTTGTTAGGATATATTATTTGGCTTTATCTTATATTAACCTCATCTTAAGCTTGCCCTGGGAAGACCTAAGCCTCTGTTTTCAAGGTAGGAAACGTTTGTTCCTTGTTTCAAACAGCAATCAAATTGGTTATTACAAAACATTGATGGTTGATTTATTACATGGCAAGCCTTTTTTTAGGCAAAATTAATAATTGTTATCTAAAAGATAAATTGTTAAAAATATGCCTCTATTCATATTTTTATTGTTATAGATTTATACATGCAACCTATAAAAATGCATCTACTATGGGAGTAAAGCTCATAATTAGATCACATGTTTATTCTTTTGAGTGTCCCCTTGCTTCAGCACAAATAATTGAATTGGGTGCTGTAGCTGTTCTTTTTAAAATCTTAAAAATCAAACTTTTGATTTATATATTAATATATATATATATATATATATATATATATATATAACTCATGGCTTACAATTGCTTGAAATTGTTTCTTTTTTAATGCTAGTAATTCTTAACTTTTACAATTATTCATATAAATTCAATTCAAAAAAATTAATCAAAATATACATATGACCATTGACAGCTTTTCAAGCTTTCTAGTTATAACTGTTTTTACATATGTTATTTTTTATACTGAATGTTCCAAATCAGATTAAGGCAAATGTTGTAACTGATTATTTTAGTCAGACATTTGAGATGTTTTATTAACAATTTGATATTAGTCATATTACTGAGATTCCTCATAATTCGCAGAGACAAGATATTATGGAACAGGCCCATAGAACTTTACAACAATATTTTTATAATAAAAGAAGGGAGAATTACATCTCTATATACCCCCAAAATTAAAAAATTTTAATGCCAGAGAACTCTAAGTGTAGAGAAGAGGGCATGTTTGTGTTCTTTCTACAGGATGCTGAAGGAACATGTTAGCTGCCAGAGTATGCTGATGCTGAGACTTCGCCCTGGCTCTCCACCTTGCTCCCCAGCCTTTTGGGGGCCCCTCATGGGTCTTTTGTTGCTTTTGTCATTTTGCCCCTGGGCTTTTAACAGATTAACCAGTTTCGTTAAATCACAGATTGATTCTGCCTTAAACAGACCAGTTGTAGTTCACTACCTTCGGCCTGACATCCGAGGCTCAGCCAAAGACCTCTCTTCTGCCAACATGGAGGTAACAACCTTCGGCCTTCAGTTCTCCTCCCTTGCTGCAGGCACAGAGCTTTCTTGGTTCTGTAGGCTGTGGAAACATCAATGACAGGGAGGGTGACCTCTGGCTCCTAGTAGTGGCTGAGGGCCATAAGCTGTGGAATAGCCAATGACGGGAAATATTGTGGTGCCACGAGCCAGATGCACACCACCTATTGGCTGCAGGGTGACTTCATGACAGGATTATTGTGAGTACGCTACCTGGATGCCCATCACGACCACCAAGAGCCTGATGAAGCCATTGGAGTGGGATGTGATGCCGGGAGTGGGTGCAACTTACATAGCCTAAGGCAGAAGCTCTGCCCTACTAGGATCTAAAAAGGCCTAGTTACTGCAGTGCTGTAGGTGGGGGCAAAACCACATAGCCTAAAACAGGCTCTCCACTGACCCTCTTTCCATAGCCACCCCCCAACTTAAGAAAAAAAAAGGGGGGGATATGTTGGAGACCAAACCCTAGAAAACAGCCCTCACCTTGAAAGTTCACCGACCTTGCAGTTTACAGCAACCCTCCCCCCTTCTTCACACAAGGCTGATCAACCGGTTCTCATCCTGGCCAAACACCTGGGATGGTCTGGGCAGAACCCGCATTCCAGGAAAGCTGCAGATGCCTCCAGCCACAGCCAGCATCTGTCCCAGATGACCTTTCCTCCTTCTGTGCTTCTAGTATCCCCCTCAACCCCCCTCTACTTCCTCTTCCTGAGGGTTCATAACCAGGTGTCTTACGTTTCATTAAAGAGGCCTTGACATAGATCCCCGTTTGCTTGGCCTCGCTCCTCTTTCTTGCCTGTTCTCTCTTTCAGGCTTGGGTCTTCCTCGGCTCCCCAAATTACTAGGTCCTGCCGGTCGGGACAGAAACTGAGAAAGGAAATAACATTTGAAATGTAAATAAGGAAAATATGTAATAAAAAAGAATAATCTCCAGAGTTCAAATGACCCTCATCATCACCATCATCCATATTACTATTAGAATGGCGCTTATGCCTTATTTAAAGTACTCCAGTGCTTTTCAAAGTCCCAAGATACACATGCTAATATTCTTATCCTTGTAAACCACTTGAGCCAGTAGGCTTTCCTAGTTCTGCCCAATAAAAACTGAGTCCTATAGAGTTTCTTTTGTCATGGTATTTCCTCTCAGCAATAAACCCGAACTATGACATTGCTCTTAATAAAAATGTAAGCTTTTGGAAAATAAAATGTAGTTGCCCTTCAGTACCTAGAAGTTACGTGTAGAAACACAGAAGCCAAGAACGAAATTAATTTCTTTGAAAAGCAAAAGACAGACCAGCATGGTTCTTCTTGTTAGACCAAAGTCTGGTTTGAAGTCAGAGTTGAAGCAGTTTCCTGGCAGAGGACAAAGAGTTCAATAAGAATCTTCTTCTTCCCACGTCTTTACAAAGATCTTTTTTTTTCTTTAGTTAAAATTCTTCTTTGATGCTGTCCAACTTTATCATGAGACCAGCTTTAAGCTAGTTTCTCCCTTGCTCAGATGTTGTCTACTATTTCACATTATTAGATTGTCAATGGGATTTAAAACCCATTTAAAACATGTACACAATGTACACAAAGTGAGCACTGAGACTTGTGACAATAGGTTTTGCTCGTATCTACAATATCAAGTAAAGTCTTCTTCATAAATGCTATCATATGAAAAAGTTTGATGTAATATATTGATTTTCTATTACATATGAATAACTATTAGAATGGGAGGCCACAATTCTGACTGGCTTCACAATCCTCTATTGTAGTGCATGAGGCAGTAAGGCATAGTCTTTAGATGGACACTATTAGAGAAGTAGAAACTACCTTCCTTCAGGTCTAAGTTTACCCACTGGGCAAGCCCAGATATTGCCAACTTGTCTGAAATTCCTGGATATATTATCAAGAAAAGCAAAGCAAAGAAACAAAACTCAGTGATGAATTCCATTTCATTTCTGGCAGCTGAAATGTTTATTAAAATCTCATTTTTCCCCCTTACTTCTTAAGCACTTTGTTTTTCCCACTTGTATCTTAACAAAATTAGTGGCATGACAGGGGAAATGTCTTAGCAGCTGTACTGCTAATATTTCTTCTGCTACAGGGGATTAAACCCCTTCTTCTGGAATCTTGGGGCACCTCCACTTCCATGCTTTATACCCACATATAGGAATACACATATGCCTTCCAGTTTGAACCTGTACCCAGAGCAGACATGGGTCACTGTTGCTGTACCCATTCCAGAACACCCAGACAGAGCCCAACTCCCAGGTTCTCTGAAACCCTCAGGATAACAAGTGCTCTGGCATGCCCAAGATCATAGGATCAAAAAACCATAAAGGAAGCTCAACTTGCAGAATATCGGAAACATGCAGAATCACTGGAACTCTGACACACTCAAGATCACAATTGAGGACACAACATCTTTCCCAATACCCAGTGTAACTGGTATCTCCACAGGAACCAGGGAAACACAAAGCCCAGCTCAGCCAGAGGCATTGGTTCTGTCAGTTTGCACCTGTCTCTGGTGGAGACCCAGGGCTCTGGATCCCCACCAACTCCTGCATCACCCAGAGAAATTTGACTCCCAGGAGCTCTGATTCATCCAGGAACTCAGGATCACAGAATCACAGGATCCCAGAATCACTGCATCACAGATACAGCTGGACTCTGAGGATTTCTGACACATCCAGGATTACAGGAGTGACCAGCTCTAGTCAGAGACAGTAGGGGCAGGTAGCACTAGAGACAACTAGATGGTGAAAGGCAAGCACAAGATCATAAACAACAGATATTATAACAACAGATATAACAGATCACAAACTAATGCTACTTGACATCAGAATCCAGTTCTTGCACCACACCAAGCCCAGGATACACTAACACACCTGAAAAGCAAGATTCAGACCTAAAATTCCACCTCATGAATACAATAGAGGAATTTAAGGACATAAGTAACTCATTTAAAGAAATGCAGGAGAACACAGGTAAGCAAGTGGAAGCCCTTAAAGAGGAAACAAATAAATCTCATAAAGAAATACAGGAAAACACAATCAAACATGTAAAGAAACTGAACAATAGTGTCCAGAATCTAAAAATGAAAATAGAAACATTAAAGACAACTCAAAGGGACACCTGGAGACTGAAAAGCTAGGAATTAGATCAGAAATCACAAATGCAAGCATCACCAACAGAATAAAAGAGAGAAAAGAGAATCTCAGGCATAGAAGATACCCTAGACAATATTTACCTAACAGTCAAAGAAAATGCAAAATGCAAAAGTTCCTAACTCAAAAAATTCAGAACACAATGAAAAGACAAACCTAAGAAAAATAGGTATACAAGAAAGGGAAGAGAAGGTAGCATGAGGTGCTGACAAGAAGATATATTCTTTTACTTTTGGTGAAGTGTTCTGTAGATATTTGTTAAATCCATTTGGTTCATTAACTCTTTTAGTTTCACTGTGTCTCTGTTTAATTGTGAAGTGGCCAACTCAAAGGGCCAGCTAACATCTTCAACAAAATTATAGAAGAAAACTACCCTAATCTAAAGTAAGGTATGTCCATAAACATACAAGAAGCCTACATAGCACTAAACAGATGGAACCAGAAAAGAAATTCCTTTTGTCATATAATCATTAAAACACCAAATGAGATCTTGGCTCCTGGATGGACCAGACAGGCAACACCAGGTCCACAGAGATATCCTGAGTTTAACATCACTCAGGACACAGTCTTCCAGGCTTCTGCCTGTGCCCAAGGCCTGGGCAGCTCTGCAAGTCGTCTGTGTGCCAGACTACTAGGTGGACATTTGCACTGCAGAGTGAGTGATCAGCATTTGGAAGGGGTCTCCGCCATCTTGGCCCCCAGACAGACCAAACAAGCAACACCAGGTACACAGAGATATCCTGAGTCTAACAGCTTGGGACACAGCCCACCAGGCTTCTGCCTGTGTCCAAGGCCTGGGCAGCTCTGTGGGTCGTCTGTGTGCCAGGCCTGTCAGGGGATATTTGCCCTGCAGAGTAATCAGCACTTGGACAGGATCCCCATAGCCTCTGTCATCTTGGCTCCTGGACAGACTAGATAGGCAACTCGAGGTACACAGAGACAACCCAAGTATAACATTGCTTGGGGCAAGGCACACACAATGGAACCCAAGAGTAGGGCAGCCCATCAACAATCTGTGCCAGGGTAAACCCAGTCATCCAGAGGTGCTGAAATAGCCTTACAGGCTCATAGGAGGTTTAAGCACCAGCCAGTGACAACAGGACCAACTAACACCAGAGATAACCAGATGACAAAGGCAAGCATAGGAACATTAATAAAAGAAATCAAGGCAATACGGCAGCATCTGAACCCAACTCTCTGATAACAGCAAGTCCTGGATACCCCAACACACCAGAAAAAGAAGATCTGGATTTAAAATCACATATCATGATGCTATTAGAGAATTTCAAGAAGGACATAAATAAATCTCTTTAAAAAATACAGGAGAACATGGATCAAGAGGTAGAAGTCTTTACAAAGGAAACAAAAAATATCATTTAAAGAAATGCAGGAGAATATGGGTCATCAGATAGAAGCCAAAATAGAGGAAATGCAAAAAATCACTTAAAGAAATACAGGAAAACTTGGGTCAACAGGCAGAAGCCATGAAAGAAGAAATGCAAAAATTTCTTAAAGAATTACAGGACAAACAAGTGAAGGAACTGGGCAAAACCATCCAGGATCTACAAGTGGAAGTAGAAACAACTAAAAAATCACAAAGGGGGACAACTTCAGAGATAGAAAACCTTGGGAAGAAATCAGGGGTCATAGATGCTAATATCAACAACAGAATACAAGAGATAGAAGAAAGAATCTCAGATGCAGAAGATACCATAGAAATCATTGACTCAACAGTCAAAGAAAATGTAAAATGCAAAAAGCTTGTAACCCAAAACATCCAGGAACTCCAAGATACAATGAGAAGACCAAATCTAAGGATTATAGGTATAGATGAGAGCAAAGTTTTCCAACTTAAAGGGCCAGCAATATCATCAACAAAATTATGGAAGAAAACTTCCCTAACCTAAAGAGAGAGATGTGCATGAAAATACAAAAAGGCTATAGAACTTCAAACAGACTAAACCATAACAGAAATACCTCCCAACATAATAATCAAAACCCTAAATGTACTGAACAAAGAAAGAATATTAAATGCAGTAAGAGAAAAAGGCCAAGCAACATAATAAGGAAGACCTATCAGAATTGCACCAGACTTCTCACCAGAGACCATGAAAGCTAGAAGATCCTGAGCAGATCTCATGCAGACTCTAAGAGAACACAAATGCCAGCCAAGACTACTATACCCAGCAAAACTTTCAATAACCATAGATGGAGAAACAAAGATATTCCATGATAAAACCAAATTTACACAATATCTTTCCACAAACCCAGTCCTACCAAGAATAATAGGTGGAAAACACCAATAAAAGGAGGGAAACTACATCCTGGAAATAGCAAGACAGTAACCTTCTTTCATCAAATCCAAAAGAAGATAACCACTCAAACATAAAAATATCATAAAAAATAACAGGAAGTAATATTCACTATTCCTTAGTATCTTTTAATATCAATGGACTCAATTCCCCATTACAAAGACATAGACTAACAGACTGAATATGTAAACAGGACCCTACATTTTACTGCATACAGGAAACACACCTCAGTATCAAAGACAAACACTATCTCAGAGAAAAAGGCTGGAAAACAATTTTACAAGCAAATGGTCTCAGGAAACAAGCCAGAGTAGTTATTTTAATATCAGATAAAATTGACATCAAACCTAAAGTCATCAAAAGAGAAAAGGGAGGACACTTCTTACTGGTCAAAGGAAAAATCCACCAAGAAGAACTCTCAATTCTGAACATCTATGCTCCAAATGCAAGGGCTCCCTCATTCATAAAAGAAACTTTACTAAAACTCAAAGCACACACTGTACCTAACACAATAATTGTGCATGAGTAAAACACTCCACTCTCCTCAATGGACCAATCAGGAAAACAGAAATTAAACAGGGACACAGGGAAACTAGTTGAAGCTTTGAACCAATTGGAATTAATAGATATATAGAGAGAACATTTCATCCTAAAGCAAAAGAACATGCAATTTTCTCAGCACCTCATGGTACCTTCTCCAAAATCGACCATATAATTGGTCACAAGACAGACCTCAACAAATATAAGAAGATCGAACTAATCTCATGCCTCCTATCAGATCACTATGGAGCAAAAGTTGTCTTCAATAGCAATAAAAGCAACAGAGAGCCCACATACACATGGAAGCTGAAGAATACTCTACTCAATGGTAACTTGGTCAAGGAAAAAATAAAGAAAGAAATCAATGACTTTTAGGAATTTAATGAAAATGAAGGCACAACATACACAAATTTATGGGACACAATGAAAGCAGTGCTAAGAGGAAAACTTGTAGCCCTGAGTGCCTCCAAAGAGAAACTGGAGAGAGCATACACTAGCAGCTTAGTGACACACCTGAAAGCCCTGGAGCAAAAAGAAGCTATTTCACCCAGGAGGAGTAGAAGGCAGGAAATCATCAAACTCAGGTCTGAAATCAATCAAGTAGAAACAAAGAGAACCATACAAAGAATCAACCAAACCAGGAGCTGGTTCTTTGAGAAAATCAACAAGATAGATAAACCCTTAGCCAGACTAACCAAAAAGCACAGAGCCAGTATCCAGATTAACAAAATTAGAAATGAAAAGGGAGATATAACAACAGAAACTGAGGAAATTCAGAAAAGTCATCAGATCCTACTACAAAAACCTATACTCAACAAAACTGGAAAATCTGGAAGAAATGGACAATTTCCTAGATAGATACCAAATACCAAATTAAATCAGGATCAAATAGATCATCTAAACAGGCCCATAACCTCTAAAGAATTAGAAGTGGTCATTGAAAGTCTTCCAACCAAACAAAGCACAGGACCAGATGGTTTTAGTGTAGAATTCTATCAGACCATCAAAGAAGACCTAACACCAATACTCTTCAAACTATTCCATAAAATAGAAACAGAAAAATACTACCTAAATCATTCTATCAAGCCACAATTACATTGATACCAAACCACACAAAGATCGAACAAAGAAAGAAAAATTCAGACTATTTTCTCTAATGAATATCGAGGCAAAAACACTCAATAAAATTCTTGCCAACCGAATCCAAGAACAAATCAAAAGGATCACTCACCATGATCAACTAGGCTTCATCCCAGGAATGCAGGGATGGTTCAATATATAGAAATCCATCCATACAATCCACTACATAAACAAACTCAAAGAAAAAAACCACATGGTCATTTCATTAGATGCTGAAAAAGCATTTGACAAAATTCACCTTCCTTTCATGCTAAAAGTCTTGTAATGAACAGGAATTCAAGGCACATACCTAAACACAGTAAAAGCAATATATAGCAAACCAGTAGCCAACATCAACCTAATGGAGAGAAACTTGAAGCAATCCCACTAAAATCAGGGACTACACAAGGCTGCCCCCTCTCTCCATATCTTTTCAATATAGTACTTGAAGTTCTAGCTAGAACAATTAGACAACATAAGGAGGTCAAAGGGATACAAATTGGAAAGGAAGAAGTCAAGCTATCACATTTTGCAGATGATATGATAGTCTACTTAAATGACCCAAAAAATTCCACCAGAGAAATTTTAGAGCTGATAAACAACTTCAGCAAAGTGGCTGGTTATCAATCAACTCAAGCAGATAAGTAGCCTTCCTATACTCAAAGGATAAGCAGGCTGAGAAAGAAATTAGGGAAATGACACCATTCACAATAGCCACAAACAATATAAAGTATCTCGGTGTGACTCTAAGCAAACAAGTGAAAGATCTGTATGAGAAGAACCTCAAGTCTCTGAAAAAGGAAATTGAAGAAGACCTCAGAAAATGGAAAAATCTTCCATCCTGGAAGGGCTTGATGCAATAATGTAGGGGATTACCAGGACAGAAAAGTGGGAGGGGTTTGATTGGGAATGGGTGGAGGGAAGAGGGCTTATGGAACTTATGGAGAGGGAGAAACTGGGAAAGTAGAAATCATTTGGAATATAAACAAAGAATGTAGAAAATAAAAACAAAACAAAACAAAAAGAAGCACAAGATGAACAGAACAATGAAAAAATATTGAAAGTAATTATTGCAAAAGGTCAAGTAACATATAAAGGCAGACCTATAAGAATTGCAGGAGACTTCTCACCAGAGAGTAAAATACTGTATATCCTGGGCAGATATCATACAAACCATAAGAGAACAAAAATGCCAGCTCAGGTTACTATACCCAGCAAATCTCACAATTGCCATTGATGCAGAAACTAACGTTTTCTGAGTCCAAACCAAATGTATCTTTCTACTAACCCTAAAGAGGATAATAGGAGGAAAATTCCAATATAAGGAGAGAAACTACACCCCCCAAAAAGCAAGAAATTAATATTTTCATGACGAACCCCAAAGAAGAGAAACATACAACAGAATTCCAATTCTAGCAACAACAATAACAGGAAGCAATAATCATTGGTTCCTAATATGTCTCAACATCAATGGACTAAATCCCCCAATAAAAAGACAGAGGATAACAAACTGGATATGTAACAGTATCCAACATTTTGCTGAATGCATGAAACACAAATCAGAATCAAAGACAGACAAGCCTCAAAGTAAAAGGATGGGAAATTTTTTTCCATGCAAATGATCCCAAGAAACAAACTGGAGTAGCCATCCTAATATCCAACAAATAGGCTTTCAACCAATAGTTATCAAAAAGATGGAGAAGGTGACTACATGCTAAGAAAAAGAACAATCCACCAGGATGAACTCTCAAATCTCAAAATCTATGTCCAAAATCAAGGGCAGCCACATTTGAAAAAGAAATGCTACAAAGCTCAAAACATACATCGAAACTCACACAATAATAGTAGGAGATTTCTACACCCCACTCTCACCAAAGGACAGATCATGGAAACAGAAATTAAACAGAGACACAGTGAATCTAAAAGAAGTAATGAACCAAATGGATTTAACAAATATCTACAGAACACTTCACCATAAAATAAAAGAATATACCTTCTTCTCAGCACCTCATTTTACCTTCTCAAAAATCGACCATATAATTGGACACAAAACAAACCTCAATAGGTTCACAAACATTGAATTAATCCTGTGCATTGCATGAGATCACCACTGACTAAGCCTGGTCTATAATAACAACAAAAAGAACAGAAAGCCCACATACATGTGGAACCTGAACAACTACCTATTCAATGATAACTTGGTGAGAAAAGAAATAAAGAAAGAAATTTAAGATGGTTTTAGAATTTAATGAAAATGAAGGCACAACATACCCAAACTTATGCGACATGATGAAAGCAGTGCTAAGAGAAAAACTCATAGCTCTAAGTGCCTCCAAAAAAGATACTGGAGAGAGCATACACTAGGAGCTTGATGGCACATCTGAAATCTCTAGAATAAAAGAAGCAAATACACCCATGAGGATTAGACAGCAGGAAATAATCAAACTCAGCACTGAACTCAACCAATTAGAAACAAAATGAACTATTCAAAGAGTCAACAAAACCAGGAGCTGGTTCTCTAAGAAAATCAAAAAGATAGACTAACCCTTAGCCTCTAACTAACCAGAGGGCGAAGAAACAATACCCAAATTAACAAAATCAGAAATGAAAAGGGAGATATAACAACAGAAACAGAGGAAATTAAAAAAAATCAGATCCTACTACAAAAGTCTATACTTAAAGAAACTAGAAAACCTGGATGAAATAGATGATTTTCTAGACAGACACCAGGTACCAAAATTAAATCAGGAGCAGATCAACCAACTAAACAGTTCTATAACAGTCATTAAACGTCATTCAACCAATAAAGGCCCAGGGCTATATGGTTTTAGTGCAGAATTCTGTTTGACATTCAAAGAAGAGCTAATACTAATACTCCTCAAATAAATAATTCCATTAAATAGAAACAGAAGGAACACTACCCAATTCTTTCTATGAAGCCACAGTTACTCTAATACCTAAATCACAAAAAGACCCAACAATGAAAGAGCACTTCAGACCAATTTCTCTTATGAATATCCATGTAAAAATACTCAATAAAATTCTTTCAAACCAAATCCAAGAGCACATCAAAATGATCATCCACCATGATCAAGTAGGCTTCACCCCAGGGATGCAGGGATAGTTCAATTTGCAAAAATTCATTAATGTAATTCACTATATAAACAAACTCAAAGAAAAAAACACATGATCATCTCATTGAATATGGAAAAAAACCTTTGACAAAATACAACACCCATTCATATTGAAGAGATCAGAATTCAAAGTATATACCTAAATATAATAAAAGCAATATACAAGCAAGCTAATAGCCAACCTCAAACTAAATGGGGAGAATCTCAAATTAAAATCAGGATCTAGAAAAGGCTGCCTAGTTTCTCTCTACCTATTCAATATAGTACTCAAAGTTCTAGCCAGAGCAATTAGAAAAAAAGAGATCAAAGGGAAAAATGGGAAGGAGGAAGTCAAGATATCACTATTTGAAGGTGATATAATAGTAAACATAAGGTACTCCAAAAATTCTACCAAAGAACTCCTAGAGCTGATAAACAACTTCAGTTTCAACAAAGGAAATGGATACAAAATTAACTCAAACAAATCAGAGCCTTTCTTTACTCAAAGGATAAAAGTGATGAGAAATTAGTGAGGGAAAGAACACTTTTCACGATAGGCACAAATAATATAAAATATCTTGTTGTGACTCTGACCAAGAAAGTGAACTATCTGTATGACAAGAACCTCAAGTCTCTGAAGAAAGAATTTGAAGAAGACCTCAGAAGATGTAAAGATCTCCCATGCTCATGGGTAGGCAGGATTATTATAGAAAAAATTTAGGCCATCTTTCCAAAAACAATCTCCATATTCAATGTAATTCCCATCAAAATTCTAACTCAATTCTTCATATACTTCATAGAATTATTCAAATTCATTTGGAATAACAAAAAAAATCCCAGGATAGAAAAAAATACCCTCAACATTAAAAAAACGTCTGGAGGAATCACCATCAAAGACATCACACTGTACATAGCAATAGTGATTAAACACTTCATGGTATTGGTACAGAAACAGTACCAAGTAGAGCAAAGAAAAGAAATAAAGACTCAGAAATGAACCCACATACCTAATGTCACTTGATCTTTGACAAAGAAGCTATAACCAACAAGGGTGAAGAAGACAGCATTTTCAACATATGGCACTGGTTCAACTGGTGCATGTAGAAGAATGCAAATCGATCCATACCTATCTCCTTGCACAAAGCTCACATTCAAGTGGATCAAGAACCTCCACATAAAACCAGATACAATGAATCCAATAGAAGTGAAAATCAGGAAAAGCCTCAAATACTTGAGCACAGGGGAAGAGTTCCTGAACAGAACACCAATGGCTTCTGCTTTAAGAGCAAAAATTGGCAAATGGGTCATCATAAAAAGCTTCTCTAAATCGAGGGACATTATGAATAGGACAAAATGTCAACCCACAGATTGGGAAAAGATCGTTACCAACTGTTCATCTGTTAGAGGGCTAATATCCAATATATCCAAAGAACACAAGAAATTAGACTCCAGACAAATAACCCTATTGAAAATAGGTTACAGAGCTAAACAAAGAATTTTCAACTGAGGAAACTTGAATGGTGGAGAGGCACCTGAAGAAATATTCAACATCCTTAGTCATCATGGAGATGCAAATCAAAATAACCATGAGATTCTACCTCACACCAGTCAGAATGGCTAAGATAAAAAACTCAGGTGACAGCAAATGTTGGTGAAGATGTGGAGAAAGAGGAATTGCTGGTGGAATTGAAAGCTATTAAGCCCACTTTGTAGGTTGTTAGCTTACTCAGTGGTTAAGGGCACTGACTGTTCTTTTAGAGGTCCTGAGTTCAATTTTCAGCAACCATATGACGGCTCACAACCATCTGTAATGATACCTGTTGCCTTCTTCTGAATGTACACAGTACAAAATAAGTAAATCCACTTTGTAAATCAGTCTGTCAGTTTCTGAAAAAATTGGAAATAGTTCTATCTAAAGACCCAGCTATAGCACTCTTGGGCATATATCCAAAAGATACTCTAACATATAATAAGGACACGTGTTCCTCTATATTCATAGCATCCTTATTTTTTGTTTTGTTTTTCCTTTTTTTTTAATTGAAAAGAAAAGTAAAAACACTTTATGATAAAGTTAAAGATTTACATGGAAAATATTTCAGATAAAATAGAAGAGATACATAGAAAAACACCTTAAAATTGACAATTTTCATGGAAAATTAAACAGTAAAGTGGTACATATAAAACATTGCTAAATTTGTTGAAACATGAAATAGAAACATTTTATGATAGAATTGAAAATTTATGTGGAAAATATTTCTGATCAAATTGTAGAAAAATGTAGAAAAACATGTTAGAATTGAAGATTATCATGGAAAGTTTTATATAAATATGATAATGGTAGGCATAAAAGTATTCCTAAGTTGACTGAAAGTGGAATTATAACCATTTTCTGGCGCTTTCCATCAGATGTAGGAGACCTACACCACATCTGTCACGGCAAGGACACCACTTCCTAATACTCTCTAGAGAACCAACAGGAGCAGGGTATTAGAGAACTGACAGGAGCAGGGTATTAGTTCACCTATCCCTTTCTGCCCCTTCTACCCCTATCTCCTCCCCTGTCACTGCCCCTTGCTGTTGCGTGTGAGAGACCTGCACCACATCTGGCATGGAGAGGACACCACTTCCTGATACTCTCTAGAGAACCCACAGGAGCAGGGTATTAGGTAAGCATCCCATCACCACACAACACAGAGTCATGGAGCCCCTCTGCTCAGGGACTCACGACCCAGCAACTTCCAGTTCACCTATCTGCTACCGCCCCTTCTATCCCTCCCTCCTCCTCCATCACCACCCCTTGCCTTCTGATGTTGGAGACCTGCACCACATCTGGCACTGAGAGGATACCACTTCCTGATACTCTCTAGAACCAACAGGAGCAGGGTATTAGTTTGCCTATCTCCTTCCACCCCTTCTACCACTTCCTCCTCCTCTGTCACTGCCCCTTGCTGTCAGATGTGGGAGACCAGCACCACAACGGGCACGAAGAGGACACCACTTCCTGATACTCTCTAGTGAACCGACAGGAGCAGGGTATTAGAGAACCTATAGGATCAGGGCAATTCAAGAATTGGTAGGAACAGGGCATTTGAGCATTGCCAAGTCTGTCACAGGAGAGACCCCATCACCTGATACTTCCTGGACATTGGACAGAAAAAGAATCTCAGGAGTACAGAAACACAGGCCTCCAGGATCGAGAAGATAGTGTCAGCAAGACCAGCTAACATCAGAGATAACGAGATGGCCAAAGGCAACCGCAAGATCATTACCACCAGAAACCAAGGCAAAATGGCACCATCAGAACCCAGCTCTCCCACAATAGCAAATCCTGCATACTCCATCACATCAGAAAAGCAAGAAACAGATTTGAAATCACATCTCATATTACTGATGGAAGGCTTCAAGAAGGACTTAAATAACTCCTTGAAAGAAATACAAAAGAACATGGGTCAATGGGTAGAAGCACAAAAATCCCTTAAAGAAAGAGAAGATAATATGGATCAAAAGGTAGAAGCCCTTAAAGAGGAAACATAAAAATCTCTTAAAGAAATATGGGAGAAAATGGGCCAACAGATTGAAACCCTTAAAGAGACAATACAAAAACTCCATAGGGTATTATGGGAGACTGTGGGACAACATTCAGAAACCCATAAAGAGGAATCACAAAAATCCCTAAAAGAAGCACAGGAGAACAGGGATCAACAGGTAGAAGCCCTTAAAGAGGCAACACAAAAATCCCTTAAAGAATTTCAGAAAAAAACAATCATTTGAAGGAACTGAACAAAACTATCCAGGATCTAAACCTGGAAATAAAATCAACAAAGAAATCACAAAGTGAGACATCTCTGAAAATAGAAAAACTTGGAAAGAATTCAGGAGTCATAGATGCAAGCATCAACAACAGAATACAAGAGATAGAAGAAAGAATCTCAGATGCTGAAGATTCCATAGAAATCATTGACTCAGTAGTCAAGAAAATGCAAAATGCAAATAGCTTGTAACCCAAAACATCCAGGAACTCCAGGACACAATGAGAAGAAATTATAGAAGAAAGCGAGGATTGACATCTTAAAGGTCCAATAAATATCTTCAACAAAATTATAGAAGAAAGCTTCCCTAACCTAAAGAAAGAGATGACCATGAACATACAGGAAGCCTAGAGAACTCCAAACAGATTGGACCAGAACAGAAACTCCTGTCAGATAATAACCAAACACCAAATGCACTAAACAAAGAAAGAATATTAAAAGCAGTGAGAGAAAAACGGTCAAGAAACATATAAAAGTAGACCTATCAGAATTACACAAGACTTCTCACCAGAGACTATGAAAGCCAGAAGAGCCTGGGCAGATATCATACAGACCCTAAGAGAACATAAATGTCAGCCCAGACTACTATACCAGCAAAACTTTCAATTAAAATAGATGGTGAAAGCAAGACATTCTATGACAAAAGCAAATTTACACAGTATCTTTCCACAAATCCAGCTCTGCAAAGGATAATGGGTGGAAAATACCAAGAAAAGACAGTGAACCACACTGTAGAAAAATCAACAAGGTAATCTTTCATCAAACCCAATAGAAGATAGGTACACAACCAGAATGTCACCTTTAACTAAGAAGATAACAGTAAGCAACAATCACTTTTCCTTAATATCTCTTAATATCAATGGTCTCAATTCCCCTATAAAAAGACATAGACTAATGGACTGGACACAACATTTTGCTGGATACAAGAAACCCACCTCAGTGACAAAGACAGGCACTATTTAAGAGTCAAAGGATAGAAAACAATTTTCCAAGCAAATGGTTCCAAGAAACAAGCTGGAGTGAAGATTCTTTATATATATATATATATATATATATATTATTTTCTATATTCTTTGTTTACATTCCAAATGATTTCTCCTTTCCCAGATCCCTCCCCCCCATATGTCCCATAAACCTTCTTTTCTCCATCCAATCTCTAATCACCTCCTTGCTTTTTTCTGTCCTTATATCCCCTTCCAATGCTAGATCAATCCTTTCCAGGATCAGGACCCTCTCCATACTTCTTCATGGGAGTCATTTGTTATGCAATTTGTGCCTTGGGTATTCAGGGCTTCTGGGCTAATTAATATCCACTTATCAGAGATTGCATTCCATGTGTATTCTTTTGTGATTGGGTTACCTCACTTAGGATGATATTTTCCAGATCAAACCATTTGCCTAAAAATTTTGTGAATTCATTGTTTCTAATTGCTGAGTAGTATTCCATTGTGTAAATATACCACATTTTCTGCATCCATTCCTCCTTTGAGGGACATCTGGGTTCTTTCCAGCTTCTGACTATTATAAATAAGACTGCTATGAACATAATGGAGCATGTGTCTTTATAGCATGTCGGGGAATCCTTTGGTTATATACCCAGGAGAGGTATAGCAGGGTCCTCCGGAAGTGTCATGTCCAGTTTTCTGAGGAACCTCCAGACTGATTTCCAAAGTGGTTGTACCATCTTACAGCCCCACAAGCAGTGGAGGAGTGCTCCTCTTTCTCCACATCCTCACCAACACCTGCTGTCTCCTGAGTTTTTGACCTTAGCCATTCTGACTGGTGTAAGGTGAAATCTCAGGGTTGTTTTGATTTGCATTTCCCTAATGACTAATGATGTTGAGCACATCTTAAGGAGCCTCTCAGCCATCCGAATTTCTTCAGGTGAAAATTCTTTGTTTAGATCTGTACCCCATTTTTAATAGGGTTATTTGGTTCCCTGGGGTCTAACTTCTTGAGTTCTTTGTATATATTGGATATTAGCCCTCTATCAGATGTAGGGCTGGTGAATATCTTTTCCCAATTTGATGGTTACCATTTTGTCCTTTTAACAGTGTCCTTTGCCTTACAGAAACTTTGTAATTTTATGAGGTCCCATTTGTCAATTCTTGATCTTAGAGCATAAGCTATTGGTGATCTGTTCAGGAACTTTTCCCCTGTGCCCATGTCCTCAAGGATCTTCCCCAGTTTCTTTCTATTAGTTTCAGTGTGTCTAGAACTTGGATTGAAGTTTAGTACATGGAGATAATAATGGATCAATTTGCATTCCTCTGCATGGGTGACCTCTAATTGAACCAGCACAATTTGTTGAAAAGGCTATCTTGATCTTAGAGTATAAGCTATTGGTGATCTGATCAGAAACTTTCCCCCTGTACCGATGTAGTCAAGGGTCTTCCCCAGTTTCTTTTCTATTAGCTTCAGAGTGTCTGGCTTTATGTGGAGGCCTTTGATCCATTTGGAGTTGAGCTTAGTACAAGGACACAAGGAGAATTGCTTTTTCTAACTCGGTAAAGAACTGAGTTGGGATTTTGATGGGGATTGTGTTGAATCTGTAGATCGCTTTTGGCAAGATGGGCATTTTAATTATATTAATCCTGCTGATCCATGAGCATGGGAGGTTTTTCCATTTTTTGAGGTCTTCTTCCATTTCCTTCTTCATAGTCTTGAAGTTCTTGTCATACAAATCTTTAACATGTTTGGTAAGATTCACCCCAAGGTACTTTATACTGTTTTTGGCTATTGTGAAGGGGGTTATTTCCCTAATTTCTTTCTCAGCCTGCTTATCCTTTGAGTATAGGAAGGCTACTGATTTGCTTCAGTTGATTTTATAATCTTCCACTTTGCTGAAGTTGTTTATCAGCTGTAGGAGTTCTCTAGTGGAGTTTTTTAGGTCACTTAGGTAGACTATCATATCATCTGCAAATAATGACAGTTTGAAGTCTTCCTCTTTGACATCCTTATGTTGTCTAATTGCCCGAGCTGGTACCTCAAGTACAATATTGAAAAGATAAAGAGAAAGGGGGCAGCCCTGTCTAGTCCCTGATTTTAGTGGGATTTCTTCAAGTATCTCTCCATTTAGTTTGATGCTGGCTACCGGTATGCTGTATATTGCTTTTACTATGTTTAGGTATGGGCCTTGAATTCCTGTTCTTTCCAAGACTTTAAGCATGAAAGGATGCTGAATTTTGTCAAATGCTTTTTCAGCATCCAAAATTGACAAATGGGACCTCATAAAATTACGAAGTTTCTGTAAGGCAAAGGACACTGTCAAAAGGACAATTCGGCAACAAACAAATTGGAAAAGATCTTCACCAACCCTACATCAGATAGAGGACTAATATCCAATATATATAAAGAAGTCAAGAAGTTAGACTCCAGAAAACCATATAACCCTATTAAAAAATGGGGTTTGGAGCTAAACAAAGAATTTTCACCTGAAGAACTTCGGATCGCGGAGAAGCATCTTAAAAAATGCTCAATTTCATTAGTCATTATGGAAATGCAAATCAAAACAACCCTGAGATTTCACCTTACACCAGTCAGAATGGCTAAGATTAAAAATTCAGGAGACAATAGATGTTGGCGAGGATGTGGAGAAAGAGGAACACTCCTCCACTGCTGGTGGGGTTGCAAATTGGTTCAACCACTCTGAAAATAAGTCTGGCGGTTCCTCCAAAAACTGGGCACCTCACTTCCAGAAGATCCTGCTGTACCACACCTGGGCATATACCCAGAAGATTCCCCAGCAGGTAATAAGGATACATTTTTCCACTATGTTCATAGCAGCCCTATTTATAATTGCCAGAAGCTGGAAAGAACCCAGGTATCCCTCAACAGAAGAATGGATATGTGGTATATATAGACAATGGAGTACTATTCAGCCATTAGAAACAATGAATTCATGAAATTCTTAGGCAAATGGATGGAGCTGGAGAAGATCATACTAAATGAGGTAACCCAGACTCAAAAGATGAATCATGGTATGCACTCACTAATAAGTGGATATTAACCTAGAAAACTGGAATACCCAAAACATAATCCACACATCAAATGAGGTACAAGAAGAATGGAGGAGTGGCCCCTTGTTCTGGAAAGACTCAGCAAAGCACTATAGGGCAAAAGCAGAACAGGCAAGTGGGAAGGGTTGGGTGGGAAAACAAGGGGAGGGAAGTGTGCTGATGGGACTTTCAGGGAGTGGGGGTCTAGAAAAGGGGAAATCATTTGAAATGTAAATAAAAAAATATATCGAATAAAAAAAAAAGGCTATCTTTTTTCCACTGGATGTTTTTGGCTCCTTTGTCGAAGATCAAGTGACCATAGGTGTGTGGATGCATTTCTGGATCTTCAATTCTATTCCATTGGTCTACTTGTCTGTCAGTGTGCCAATACCATGCAGTTTTTAATGCTATTGCTCTGTAGTATTGCTTGAAGTCAGTCAGGGATACATATTCCCGCAGACTTTCTTTTGTTGTTGAGAATAGTTTTAGCTATCCTGGGTTTTTTGTTATTCTAGATGAATTTGAGAATTGCCTTTTCTAACCCGGTAAAGAACTGAGTTGGGATTTTGATGGGGATTGTGTTGAATCTGTAGATCACTTTTGGCAAGATGGCAATTTTAACTATATTAACCCTGCCGATCCATGAGCATGGCAGATTTTTCCATTTTCTGAGGTCTTTTTCCATTTCCTGAAGAGACCTGAAGTTCTTGTATAGATCTTTCACTTGTTTGGTTAGAGTCACACCAAGATACTTTATATTGTTTGTGGCTATTGTGAAGGGTGTCATTTCCCTAACTTCTTTCTCAGGCTGCTTATCCTTTGAGTATAGGAAGGCAACTGATTTGCTTGAGTTGATATTATAACCAGCCACTTTGCTGAAGTTGTTTATCAGCTGTAGGAGTTCTCTGGTGGAGGTTTTCAGGTCACTTAAGTAGACTATCATGTCATCTGCAAATAGTGATAATTTGACTTCTTCCTTTCCAATTTGTATCCCCTTGACTTCTTTATGTTGTCTAATTGCTCTAGCTAGAACTTCAAGTACTATATTGAAAAGATATGGAGAGAGAGGACAGCCTTGTCTAGTCCCTGATTTTAGTGGAATTGCTTCAAGTTTCTCTCCGTTTAGTTTGATGTTGGCTAACGGTTTGCTGTATATTGCTTTAACGATGTTTAGGTATGGGCCTTGAATTCCTGTTCTTTCCAAGACTTTTTGCATGAAAGGATGCTGAATTTTGTCAAATGCTTTTTGTGCATCTAATGAGATGATCATATGGTTTTTTTTCTTTGAGTTTGTTTGTGTAGTGGATAGCATTGATGGGTTTCTTTTTTTAATATTTTTATTTTCTATATTCTTTGTTTACATTCCACATGATTTCCCCTTTCCCGGATCCTCCCTCCCCATATGTCCCATAAACCTTCTTCTCTCCATCCCTTCTCCAATCACCTCCCTCCTTTTTCTCTGTCCTTATATTCCCTTCCCATGCTAGATCAATCCTTTCCAGGCTCAGGACCCTCTCCATACTTCTTCATGGGAGTCATTTGTTATGCGATTTGTGCCTTGGGTATTCAGGGCTTCTGGGCTAATTAATATCCACTTAACAGAGATTGCATTCCATGTGTATTCTTTTGTGATTGGGTTACCTCACTTAGGATGATATTTTCCAGATCAAACACCATTTGCCTAAAAAATTTGTGAATTCATTGTTTCTAATTGCTGAGTAGTATTCCATTGTGTAAATATACCACATTTTCTGTATCCATTCCTCCTTTGAGGGGCATCTGGGTTCTTTCCAGCTTCTGGCTATTATAAATAAGGCTGCTATGAACATAATGGAGCATGCGTCTTTATTGCATGCCGGGGAATCCTTTGGGTATATGCCCAGGAGAGTTACAGCAGGGTCCTCTGGAAGTCTCATGTCCAGTTTTCTGAGGAACCTCCAGAGTGATTTCCACAGTGGTTGTACCATCTTACAGTCCCACAAGCAGTGGAGGAGTGTTTCTGTTTCTCCACAATTGATGGGTTTCCTTATATTGAACCATCCCTGCATCCCTGGGATGAAGCCCACTTGATCATGGTGGATGATCCTTTTGATGTGTTCTTGGATTTGGTTGGCAAGAATTTTATTATGTATTTTTGCATCAATATTCATAAGGGAAATTGGCCTGAAGTTCTCTTTCTTTCTTGGATCTTTGTGTGGGTTTGGTATCAGTGTAATTGTGGCTTCATAGAACGAGTTGGGTAGAGTTCCTTCTGTTTCTATTTTGTGGGGAATAGTTTGAAAAGTATTGGTGTTAGGTCTTCTATGAAGGTCTGGTAGAATTCTGCACTGAAACCATCTGGTCCTGTGCTTTTTTTGGTTGGAAGACTTTCTATGACTCCTTCTATTTCTTTAGGCATTATGGGACTGTTTAGATGGTCTAGTTGGTCCTGATTTAATTTTGGTATTTGGTATCTGTCAAGGAAATTGTCCATTTCCTCCAGATTCTCCAGTTGTGTTGAGTACGGACTCTTGTAGTAGGATCTGATGATTTTTTGGATTTCCTCAGTTTCCGTTGTTATATCTCCCTTTTCATTTCTAAGTTTGTTAATCTGGATGCTGTCTCTGTGCCCTTTGGTTAGTCTGGCTTTTTCTATCTTGTTTATCTATCTTGTTGATTTTCTCAAAGAACCAGCTCCTGGTTTTGTTGATTCTTTGTATGGTTCTCTTTGTTTCTACTTGATTGATTTCAGTCCTGAGTTTGATGATTTCCTGCCTTCTACTCCACCTGAGTGAAATAGCTTCTTTTTGTTCCAGGGCTTTCATGTGTGTCATTAAACTGTTAGTGTATGCTCTCTCCATTTTCTTTTTGGAGGCACTCAGGGCTATGAGTTTTCCTCTTAGCACTGCTTTCATTGTGTCCCATAGATTTGTGTATGTTGTGTCTTCATTTCCATTAAGTTCTAAAAAGTCTTTAATTTCTTTCTTTATTTCTTCCTTGACCAAGTTATCATTAATTAGAATATTGTTCAGTTTCCACGTGTATGTGGATTTTCTCTTGTTTTTGTTGCTATTGAAGACCACTTTTACTCCACGGTGATCTGATAGGAGGCATGGGATTATTTCTATCTTCTTATATTTGTTGAGGTCTGTCTTGTGACCAATTATATGGTCGATTTTGGAGAAGGTATCATGAGGAGCTGAGAAAAGGGTATATTCTTTTGCTTTAGGATAGAGTGTTCTCTCTCTATATATATCTGTTAAATCTAATTGGTCCAAAGCTTCAATTAGCTTCACTGTGTCCCGGTTCAGTTTCTGTTTTCCTGATAGGTCCATTGAGGAAAGTGCAGTGTTGAAGTCCCCCCCAATTATTGTGTTAGGTGCAATGTGTGCTTTGAGCTTTAGTAAAGTTTCTTTTATGAATGAGGGTGCCCTTGCATTTGGAGCTTAGATGTTCAGGATTGAGAGTTCTTCTTGTTGGACTTTTCCTTTGACCAGCAAGAAGTGTCCCTCAGAGACTCTTTTGATGACTTTTGGTTGAAAGTCAATTTTATCTGATATTAGAATGGCTACTCCGACTTGTTTCCTGAGACCATTTGCTTGTAAAATTGTCTTCCAGCCTTTTACTCTAAGGTAGTATTTGTCTTTGACACTGAGATGTGTTTCCTGTATGCAGCAATATGTAGGGTCCTGTTTATGTATCCAGTCTGTTAGTCTATGTCTTTTTATTGGGGCAATGAGCCCATTGATGTTAAGAGATAATAAGAAATAGTGATTATTACTTCCTGTCATTTTTGATGTTATTTTTTAAATTTCATTGGTTAACTTCTTCTGGGTTTGATGAGAGAAGGTTACTATCCTGCTTTTTCCAGGGTGAAGTTTCCCTCCTTGTATTGGTGTTTTGCTCCTATTATCCTTTGTAGGGCTGGGTTTGTGGATAGATATTAGGTAAACTTGATTTGTCATGGAATATCTTAGTTTCTCCATCTATGGTGATTGAGAGTATTGCTGGGTATAGTAGTTTTGGCTGGCATTTGTGTTCTTTTAGAGTCTGCATGAGATCTGCCCAGGATCTTCCAGCTTTCATAGTCTCAGGCGAGAAGTCTGGTGTGATTCTGATAGGTCTTCCTTTATATGTTACTTGGCCTTTTTCTCTTACTGCCTTTAATACTCTTTCTTTGTTTAGTACATTTGGGGTTTTGATTATTATGTGACGGGAGGTATTTCTGTTCTGGTCCAGTCTGTTTGGAGTTCTGTAGGCCTCTAGTATATTCATGGACATCTCTCTCTTTAGGTTGGGGAAGTTTTCTTCCATAATTTTATTGAAGATATTTGCTGGCCCTTTAAGTTGTAAATCTTCACTCTCATCTATGCCTATAATCATTAGGTTTGGTCTTCTAATTGTGTCCTGGATTTCCTGGATGTTTTGGGTTACAAGCTTTTTGTATTTTGCATTTTCTTTGACTGTTGAGTCCATGGTTTCTATGGTATCTTCAGCATCTGAGATTCTTTCTTCTATCTCTTGTATTCTGTTGTTGATATTTGCATCTATGGCCCCTGATTTATTCCCAAGGTTTTCTATCTCCAAAGTTGTCTCCCTTTGAGTTTTCTTCGTTGTTTCTGCTTCTGATTTTAGATCCTGCATGGTTTTGCTTAGCTCCTTCACTTTCTTGTTTGTGCTTTCCTGTAATTCTTTAAGAGATTTTTTTTGTTTCCTCTTTCATGACCTCAGCCTGTTGACCAAAGTTCTCCTGTATTTTTTTTGAGTGATTTTTTGCGTTTCCTCTGTATTGGCTTTTGTATTCTCCTGAATTTCTTTTAATGATTTTTGTGTTTCCCTTGTAAGAGCTTCTAACTTTTGATCCATTTTCTCCTGAATTTCTTTAAGTATGTCCTTCATGTGTTCCTCTACCAGCATCATGACCAGTGATTTTAAATCCAAATCTTGTTTTTCTGGTGTGATGGGGTATCCAGGACATGTTGTTAAAGGAGAATTGGGTTCAGATGCTCTCATATTGCCTTGATTTCTGTTAGTGACTTTCCTGCGGTTGCCTTTTGCCATCTAGTTCTCACTGGTGTTAGTTGGTCTTGTCAATGCTGGACTCACCAATGCAAGCTACCTCTTCCCAGCTGGCCTCTGGCACACAGCTAACATCCTGCACTGCCTGGAGACAGGATGCTATGGCCCAGGATGTTCAGATCCAAAGCAGACACCCGAAGGCCCTGCCTGGGGCCTGCTGGACTCACCAGAGCATACTGACTCCTCCCAGCTGGCCTCCCGGGTGCCCTTCTGGCCTCTTGCAGGGCCTGGAGATGTGGTGTTGTAGCCCAGGCTGTTCTGGATCCTGAAGCAGAGATCTGAAGGCTCCAGCCAGAGACCTCAGGACTGGAACCTAAGCTCTGTGGTGCCGACCCACTGGAGCAGCTGGCTGTGAGCTCCCATTCTGCCTCCGGGTGCATACCAGGCCTCTTGCACTTCCTGAAGACTGAGTGCTGTGGCCCAGGCTGTTCAGATCCTGAAGCAGACACCTGAAGGCTCCCGCTGGGGCCTGCTGGACTCACCATAGCACACTGACTCCTCCCAACCGGCCTCCTGGGTGCCCCTCTGGCCTCTTGCAGGACCTGGAGATGTGGTGTTGTAGCCCAGGATGTTCTGGATCCCAAAGCGGAGATTTGAAGGCTCCTGCCAGAGGCCTCAGGACTGGAACCTAAGCTCTGTGGTGCTGACCCACCAGAGCAAGCTGTGTCCTACCAGTCTGCCTCCAGGTGCACACCAGGCCTCTCTGGAGTGGCCATTCTTATATCGTATTAAATTGACTTTCAACCAAAAGTTGTCAAAAAAGATACGGAGGGATACTTCATACTGGTCAAAGGAAAAGTCTACCAAGATGAACTCTCAATTCTGAACATCTATACTTCAAACACAAGGGCACCCACATTCGTAAAAGAAACTTTACTAAAGCTCAAAGCACACATTGCACCCCACACAGTAATAGTGGGAGACTTCAACACCCCACTGTCAAAAATGGACAAGTCATGGAACCAGAAACTAAACATAGATACAGTGAAACTAATTGAAGTTTAGGACCAACTGGATCTAAGAGATATTTATAGACATTCCACCCTAAAGCAAAAGAATATACCTTCTTCTCAGCACCTCATGGTACCTTCTCCAAAACTGACCATATAATTGGTCACAAAACAGGCCTCAACAGATATATAAATATTGAAATTATTCCATGTATCTTTATCAGATCACCACAGCCTAAAGGCTGGTCTTAAGCTCAAACAAAAGCAATGGAAAACACACATACACATGGACTTTGAACAATGCTCTTCTCAATGATAGCTTGGTCAAGGAAGAAATAAAGAAAGAAATTAAAGACTTTAGAATTCAATGAAAATGAAGACACATCATACAAAAATTTATGGGACATGTGCTAAGAGGAACATGGGACATGACACAATGAAAACAGTGCTAAGAGGAAAACTCATAGCTCTGTGTACCTCCAAAAGGAGAATGGAGAGAGCTTACACTAACAGCTTGTTACAGTGCACTTGAAGGCTCTAGAACAAAAGGAAGCAAATACCCCCAAGAGGAATAGATGGCAGGAAATAATGAAACTTAGAGCTGAAATCAACCAAGCAGAAACAAAAAGAGCTATACAAAGAATCAACAAACAAGGAGCTGGTTCTTTGAAAAAAATCAACAAGATAGATAAACACTTAGCCAGACTAACCAGGGGGACAGAGACAGTATCCAAATTAATAAAATCAGAAATGAAAAGGGAGACATAACAACAGAAACTGCAGAAATTCAAAAAATCATCAAATTCTATTATAAGAGTTTATACTCAACAAGGTTTGAAAACCTGGAGGAAATGGATAACTTTCTAGATACATACCAAGTGCCAATGTTAAAACAGGATCAAACAAACTATCTAAATAGTCCCATTAGCCCTGAGGAAATAGAAGCAGCTATTAATAGTCTCCCTTCAAAAAAAAAAGAAGAAAAAGAAAGAAAGAAAGAAACAAAGAAACAAACAAAGAAAGCAAGCCCAGGACCAGATGGGTTTAGAGGGGAATTCTATCAGATCTTCAAAGAAGAGTTAATACCAATACACTTCAAACATTTCCATGAAATAGAAACTCAAGGAACACTACCCAACTCATTCTATGAAGCCACAATCACACTTATGCCTAAACCAAACAAAGACGAAACAAGGAAGGAGAACTTCAGGCCAATTTCCCTCATGAACATTGACCCAAAAATACTGAACAAAATCCTAGCCAACTGAATCCAAGAATGTATCCGAACTATAATTCACCACGATCAGGTAGGCTTCATCCCAGGGATGCAGGGATAGTTCAAAATATGCCAATATCATTCACTACATAAACAAACTAAAGGAAAAAATACACATGGTCATTTCATTAGATGATGAAAAGGCTTTTGACAAAATTCAGCATCCCTTCATGATAAAAGTCTTGGAAAAATTGGGAATCCAAGGCCCATACCTAAACATAGTGAAAGCAATATACTGCAAGCCAGTATCCAACATCAAACTAAATGGAGAGAAACTTGAGGCAATCCCACTAAAATTTGGGACCAGACAAGGTTGCCCACTCTCTCCCTATCTATTCAATATAGAACTTGAAGTCCTAGCCAGAGCAATCAGGCAGCTAAAAGAGGTCAAATGAATTGAAATTGGAAAGGAAGAAGTCAAACTATTACTATTTGCAGATGATATGATAGTATAGTTATGTGACCCCAAGACTTCCACCAAAGAACTGCTAAAGCTGATAAACAATTTCAGCAAAGTGTCTGGATATAAAATTAACTCAAGTAAATCAGTAGCCTTCCTCTACTCAAAGGATAAGCAAGATGAGAAAGAAATTGGGGAAATGACACCCTTCACAATAGTCCCAAATAATATTTCATACCTAGGTGTGACCCTGACAAAGTAAGTGGTGGATCTATATGACAAGAACTTTAAGCCTATGAAGAAAGAAATCAAAGAAAGTCTCAGAAGATGGAAAGATCTCCCATGTTCATGGATTGGCAGGATCAATACAGCAAAAATGGCCATCCGAAAGCAATCTACAGATTCAATGCAATCCCCATCAAAATTCCAAATCAATTCTTCATAGATCTAGAAAGAGCAATTCTCAAATTCATCTGGAATATCAAAAATCCAGGATAGCAAAAACTATTCTCCACAACAAAAAATATTCTGGGGAATCACCATCCCTGACCTCAAGCTCTACTACAGAGCAATAGTGATTAAAAAACTGTTTGGTATTGGTATGCAGACAGGCAGGAAGATCAATGTAATAGATTTAAAGACCCAGAAAAGAACCCACACACATATGGTCACTCTTAAAAAATCCAGTGGAAAAAAGACAGCATTTTTATCAAATGGTGCTGGATCAACTGGAGGTCTGCATGCAGAAAAAATGCAAATTGACCCATTCTTATCTCCTTGTACAAAGTTCAAGTCCAAGTGGATCAAAGATCTACACATAAAATCAGACACACTGAAGCTTATAGAGGAGAAAGTGGGGACAAACCTTGAACACATGGGCACAGGGGAAAAGTTTCTGAACAGAACACCAATGGCTTATGCTCTAAGAACAAGAATTGACAAATGAGATCTCATAAAACTGCAAAGCTTCTGTAAGGCAAAGGACATAATCAATAGGACAAAATAGCAACCAACAAATTGGAAAAAGATCTTTACTAACCCTACATCCGATATAGGGCTAAAACCCAACGTATACAAAGAACTCAAGAAGTTAGTCTCCAGAGAATCAAGCAACCCTATTAAAAAATGGGGTATAGAGCTAAACAGGGAATCCTCAACTGAGGAAACTCAAATGGCTCTAAAGCACCTAAAGAAATGTTTAGCATCCTTAGTTATCAGGGAAATGCAAATCAAAACAACACTGAGATTCCACCTTACACCAGTCAGAATGGCTAAGATGAAAATCTCAGGGGACAGCAGATGCTGGAGAGGATACAGGGAAAGAGGAACACCATTGTTGGTGGGATTGCAAGCTGTTAAAACCACTCTGGAAATCAGTTTGACGATTCCTCAGGAAATTAGACATAGTACTACCTGTGGACCCAGCTATACCACTCCTGAGCATATACCCAGAAGGTGCTCCTACATGCAATAAGGACACAAGCTCCACTATGTTCATAGCAGCCTTATTTATAATAGCCAGAACCTGGAAAGAACCCAGAAGTCCCTCAACAGAGGAATGGATACAAAAACTGTGGTATATATACATAATGGAGTACTATTCGGCTATTAAAAGCAGTGATTTCATGAAATTCTTAGGCAAATGGATGGAACTAGAAAGTGTCATCCTGAGCGAGGTAACCAGTAACAAAAGAACGCACATGATATGCACTCACTAATAAGCGGATGCTAGTCCAAAAGCTCAAATTAAACAATTTACAATTCAGCCAACACAGGAAGCTCAAGAAGAAGGAGGACTTAAGTGAGGGTGCTATGGTTCCTCTGAGAAAGGGAACAAAATACTCACAGGAGCAACAAAGGAGGCAATGTGTGGAGCAGAGTCTGAAGTAAAGGCCACCCAGCGAGTGCCCTACCTGGGGATTCATCCTATAAATAGTCACCAAACCCCAACACTATGATGAGAAGTGTGTACCAAAAGGAGCCTGCCATGACTGTCTCCAGAGGGGCCCTGCCAGAACCTTACAAATTCAGAGGCAGAAACTTGCAAACAACTATTCGACTGAGTTTGGGGTCCCCAAAGGAGGATCTGGAGGGTGGTCCAGAGGCACTGAAGGGGTATATAGCCCCATGGGAAGAACAATGACTTCGGACACCCAGACACCCCAAGACTCCCAGGGACTGAACCATCAACCAAGGGGTACACATAGTTCCAGCCAAAAATGTGGGAGAGGAATGCCTTGTTGGGCATCAGTGGGAGGATTGGTCTTTGTTCAGGTAAAGGCTCAATAAAGGCCTCAACAAAGGGAAAGGGATGGGGGGGAGTGAGTTGAGGGGGAGGTGGGAGTGTGTTGGGTAGAGGGCATATACATGGAGGCAGGGGGTGGGAGGAAAGGTAGGAAATCGTTGGGAAGGGGGGCTTTTGGGAGGGGGAAATTGGGAAAGGTTTTACCACTGGCAATGTAAATGAAGATACTCAATAAAAGAAAAAGATTAAAAAAAATAAAATCTCAAAATAAAGCATTCAAGGCAAGTTCAAAAAAATATTATCTGATAAACTTGGAGATTTACATGGAAAGTATTTCTGATAAAATTGAAGAAATATATAGAAAAACATGTTAAAATTAAAGATTATCATGAAAATTATATAGATAAAATGATGGGAATAAAGATAATTCTAAGTTGATTGAAGGTGGAATTATAAACGTGTTCAGATAAAATTAAAGATTGACATGAAAAATTATTTCTGGTAAAATTCAAGAAATATATAAGCAAACACGTTAACATTGACTATTCCATGGAATATTTTATATATAAGATGGTAGATACAAAAACTCTAAATTAATTGAAGGTGGAATAAGAAACATTTGTGATAAAATCAAAGATTTAAATTGAAAACATTTCTGATAAAATAGAGGACATATATAGAAAGATATTAAAATTGAAGTTTATCATGAAAAATAATGCAGATAAAATGGTAGACATAAAAAATTTACTAAATTAATTAAAAGGAGAATTACAAACATTTTCTGATAAAATTAAAGATTTACATGAGAAATATTTCTGTTAGTCTATGTCTTTTTCTTGGGGGAGTTGAGGCCATTGTTGTTAAGAGATATTAAGAATAGTGATTGCTGCTCCCTGATATTTTTGATGTTATCTTTATGTTTTTGTAATTATCTTCTTTTGGGCTTGTCAGAAGAAGATTACTTTCTTGCTTTCTCTAGGGTGTAGTTTCCCTCCTTGTCTTGGCATTTTCCATCTGTTATCCTTTGTAGGGCTGGATTTGTGAACATATATTGTGTAAATTTGTTTTTATCATGAAATATCTTGGTTTCTCCATCTATGATGATTGAGAGTTTTGCTGAGTATAGTAGCCTGGGCTGGCATTTGTGTTCTCTTAGGGTCTGTATGAGGTCTACCCAGGGTCTTCTTGCTTTCATGGTCTCTGCTGAGAAGTCTGGTATAATTCTAATAGGTCTGCCTTTATAAGTTACTTGCCCTTTTTCCCTTATTGCTTTTAATATTCTTTGTTTAGTGAATTTGGTGTTTTGATTATTATATGCTGAGAGGAGTTTCTGTTCTGGTCCAGTCTGTTTGGAGTTCTGAAAGCTTCTTTTATGATCATGAGCATCTCTTTCTCTAGGTTAGGGAAGTTTACTTCTATAATTTTGTTGAAGATATTTACTGGCCCTTTAAGTTGTAAATCTTTGCTTTCATCTATACCTATAATCCTTCAGTTTGGTCTTCTCATTGTGTCCTGGAGTTCCTGGATATTTTGGGTTACCAGCTTTATGTATTTTGCATTTTCTTTGACTGTTGAGTCAATGTTTTCTATGGTATCTTCAGCACCTGAGGTTCTTTCTTCTATCTCTTGTATTCTGTTGTTGATGCTTGCATCCATGACTACTGGGTGTTGTCCAAGCTTTTCTATCTCAGAGTTGTCTCCCTTTGTGATTTCTTCATCATTTCTACTTCCACTTGTAGATCCTGGATGGTTTTGTTCAGTTCCTTCACTTAATTGTTTGTGTTTTCCTGTAATTCTTTAAGGAATTTTTGTGTTTCTTCTTTAAGGGCTTCTGCCTATTTATCCATGATCTCCTGATTTCTTTAGGGATTTTTGTGTTTCCTTTTTAAGGACTTCTACTTGTTGACTGACGTTCTCCTGTATGTCTTTGAAGGAGTTACTTAAGTCTTTCTTGAAGCCCTCTATTCGCATCATGATATATGATTTTAAATCCGACTCTTGCTTTTCCAGTGTGTTGGGGTATTTGGGGACTTGCTATGGTGGGAGAACTGGGTTTTGATGTTGCCATGTGGCCTTGGTTTCTGTTGGTAGGGTTCTTGTGCTTGCCTTTCACCATCTGGTTATCTCTGATGCTAGTTGGTATTATTGTCTCTGGCTGGAGTTTGTTCCTCTTGTGGGTCTGTAAACCTGTGTCCTTACTCCTCTGAGCTCAGAAGTGAAAGCACTGCTGAGAGATCACTCTTTCTGGGCAGGCTGTGCACAGAAGGCTGTGGAGTCTCCTGGCTCCCTGGTGCCAATGGCAGCAGGAAGACTTCTGTCCCAGCGGCTCCATAGCAGCTTTATTTATATTAGCCAGAAGCCATAAACAACCCAGATGTCCCTCACAGAGGAATGGATACAGACACACACACACACACACACACACACACACACACAAAGTAGTATTATACAGCGATTAAAAATGACTTCATGAAATTAACAGGAAAATGGATGGAACTAGAACATTTCATCCTGAGTGAGGTAACCCAGAAACAAAAGAACACACATGGTGTGTACTCATTAATAAGTAGATACTAACCAAAAATCTCACAATGCCTGTGATACGACCTATAGGCTATATGGAGCGTAGAAGGACATTAGACCAGGGGTAAATGCTCAAGTCCTGCATTGAGAAGATACAGGATGATTGTGGGAGATGGAATACAAGGGAGGAAGAAATGAGGAATAAATGTGGTAGTATCAGAATCTTGAGAAGACATGAGAGAGGTACAGAGGGATAGGGAATCAAATAAAAATAGGTAGTGGGGGGGGGCAGAATGAGGAACTGGGTATAGTCAGTAGGGTATGTAAGGTCCCAGACACAAGAGAAATGTGAGTCTTGGAGGACCCAATGTGATTGACTTTAGCAGTAATGTGAAGGGAAGGGATAAATAGAACCTGTGGAGAACACCCCCAGTAGATAGACATGGTCTCTAGTCAATGGAAGGGGCAATCCACCCATCTCAAATTTTTTTGAGCCAGCAATGTTCCTGTCCAAAGGAAGAACACCTGGGGATACATAATGTCTGCAGTTACCAAACCCAACATTGTTAGGGTGGTCAAGAGGCACTTGTGGACAGGAACCAATTGTAACAGTTCCTGGGAAGTTCCAGCCAGAAACTGACCAATGGTGACACAGATGCTTGGAGCCAACCATCAGACTAAACTCAGGGAACATGGTGAGGGAGCTGGCAGAAGGCCTGGAGGAGTGGAAGAGGATTGCAATCTCATTGGAAGAACAAAGTAGGCTGTCCCTACCACCCAGTTCTCCCAGAGACTAAACCATCAACCACAGAGTATGTCTAGAGGGATACATGGCTCCAGATACATATGTAGCAGAAGATGGTCCTGCCCCCACAACAACAGGAGGAGAGGCCCTTGGTCCCAGGGAGGTTTGATGCACCAGAGTAGGGGGATGCTAGAATGGTGGGATGGGAATGTGGGTAGGTGGGGGAATGTTCACATATAGGCAAAATGGAGGGGGAAGTGGTGGAGGGGTAACCTGGAAGTGGGATTACATGGGAGAGGGGTTGGTGAAAGGAGTATCCTGGAAGTGAGATATCATTTAAGATATAAACAGATGGAATGATTAATAATAATAAAAAAGGAAAAAATAAAGGAAGGCCCATCAGAATCACACCAGATTTTTCAACAGAGATTAACAAAACAAAAAGATCTCAGACAGATGTCATAAAGAGACAAGGAGAATAAAAATGCCAGCCCAGGCTATTATATCCATCAAAACCTCTCAATTACTATAGATGGAGAAACCAAGATATTCCATGACAAAATCAAATTTAAAAACTATCTTCTCACCAATGCAGCCCTACAGAGGATAATAGAAGGAAAACCCCAACACAAAAAGGGAAACTATACCCCCAGAAAAAGCAAGAAACTAATATTCTCACAACAAACTCAAAAGAAGAGAACCATACAAGTATAATCCCACCTCTAACAACAAATATAACAGGAAGCAACAATAATTTGTCTTTAATATCTCTCAACATCAATGTTCTCAGTTCCCCAATATAAGACATAGACTAGCAGGCTGGATACAAAATCAGGACCCAGCACTTTGATACATACAGGAAACACATCTCAGTAAAAAAGACAGATATTACCTCAAAGTAAAAGGCTGGAAAAAAATTTGGGCAAATGGCCCCAAGAAACGAGCAGAGGTAGTAAGTCTAGTATCCGATAAAATAAACTTTCTAACAAAGGTTATGAAAAACGATGTGGAAGGACACTACTTACTCATCAGAGAAAAAATCCTCAAAGAGACAGTATTAATTCTGAACATCTATTCCCCCAATGCAAAGACACCCACATATGTAAAAGAAACATTACTGAGGCTCATAGTACATATTGAACCTCACACAATAATAGTAAGAGATTTTAACAACCCACTCTCAGCAATGGATAGATCATGAAAACAGAAATAAAAAAGATACACAATAAAACTAAAAAATGCTATGCACTAAATGGACTTAAGAGAAATCCATAGAACATTTCATCCAAAAAGAAAAGAATATACCTTCTTCTCAGCACCACCCAGTACTTTCTCCAAAATTGACCATATAATCAGACACAAAACAGGTCTCAACAGATATAAGAAAATTGACATAATCCCATGCATCCTATTGGATCACCACAGATCAAGACTGACCTTCAACAACAACAAAAACAATAGGTAACCCATATACACATGGAAGATGAACAACTATCTACTCAATGATAACTCGGTCAAGGAAGAAATAAAGAAACTAATGACATTTTAGAATTTAATGAAAATGAAGGCACAACATTCCTAAACTTATGAGACACAAGGAAAGCAGTGCTAAGAAGAAATTCATAGCTCTAAGTACTTCCAAAAAGAAAGTAGAGAGAGCATATACTAGCAGTTTGACAGTACATCTGAACATTCTAGAACAAAAGAAACAAATACACCCAAGAGGAGTAGACTGCAGGAAATAATCAATTTCAGGGAAGAAACAAACCAAGTAGAAACAAAGAGAACCATGCAAAAAAATCAACAAAACCAAGAGCTGGTTCTTTGAGAAAATCAACAAGATATATAAACCCTTAGCTGACTAACAAGAGGGCACAGAGACAGTATCCAAATTACCAAAATCAGAAATGTAAAGAAAGATATTAACAACAGAAACTGAAGAAATTAAAAAAATTATCAGATCCTACTATAAAGCCTATACGCAACAAAACTGGAAAATCTAGATGAATTGGATCATCCAACATATAATAAGGACACATGCTCCACTATCTTCATAGCAGCCTCATTTATAATAGACGAAAACTGGAAAGAACCCAGATGTCCTTCAAAAGAGAAATGAGTAAAGACAATGTGGTACATTTACACAATGGAGTACTGCTCACCTATTAAAAATAATGAATTCATGAAATTCTTAGACAAATGGATGGAACTAGAAAAGAGAACCATGCAAAGAAATCAACAAAACCAAGAGCTGGTTCTTTGAGAAAATCAACAAGATATATAAACCCTTAGCTGACTAACAAGAGGGCACAGAGACAGTATCCAAATTACCAAAATCAGAAATGTAAAATCATCCTTAGTAAAATAACCCAATCACAAAAGAACACACTGATGGTATGTACTCACTGATAAGTGGATATTAGCCCAAAAACTTGGGATACCCAAAATACAACTCACAGACCACATGAAGCTCAAGAAAAAAGACGAAAGTGCTGGTGTTTCTGTCTTTCTTAAAAGAGTTAACAAAATACTCACAGGAACAAATATGGAGCCAAAGTATGGAGCAGAGGCTTATGGAAAGGGCATCTAGAGACTGCCCAGCCTGGGGATCCATCCCATATACTGTCACCAAACGCAGACACTATTGTGCATGGAAGAAGGGTATACTGACAGGAGCCTGATATAGGTCTCTCAGGAGAGGTTCTGCCAGAGACTGACAATACAGATGCAGATGCTTGCAGCCAACCATCAGACTGAACACGGGGACCCCAATGGAGGAGTTAGGAGAAGGAGCTGAAGAAGTTTGCAACCCCATAGGAAGAGCAATAATATCAACCAACCATAGGTTCCAGGGTCTAAACCACCAACCAAGTAGTACACATGAAGAGACTCCAGCCTTATATGTAGCAGAGGATGACATTGTTGGGCATCAATGGGAGTAGAGAGGCCTTTGGTTCTGTGGAGGCTCTATACTTCAATGTAGGGGAATTTGAGGGCAGGGAGGCAGGAATGGGTGGATGCGTGGGGGTTACACCCTCATAGAAGCAGGAGGAGGGGGATGGGATAGTGGGTTTCTGGCATGGGGAAATCAGGAAAGAGAATAACATTTGAACTGTAAAGAAACAAAATATACAATAAAAAGTTAAAAAAGAAAAAAGTAATGTTCAATATCCTTAGTCATCAGGGAAATGCAAATCAAAACAACTCTGAAATTCTAACTCACACTAATCAGAATGGTTAACATCAAAAGCTCAGGTGATAGCAGATGCTGGTGAGGATGTGGAGAAAGAGGAACACTTCTCCATTGCTGGTGGGACTGCAAACTAGTAAAACCACTTTGGAAATCAGTCTGTTGATTCTTCAGAAAACTGGAAATAGTTCTACCTGAGGACTCCTGGGCATATACCCAACAGATGTTCCAACATATAACAAGGTGTTATATGTTGGAACACGATATTCATAGCAGCATTATTTATAATTGCCAGAAGCTGGAAAGAACCCAGATGTCCTTCAACAGAGGAATGGATATGGAAAACATGGTACATTTTCCTTAAAAATAACAAAATAAATATTTTAGAAAAGAAACTACTAATAGAATTGGCTAGATTATTGATAGTTATAAAAGAGATGAACCCATAGTATTTGAGAAATAAAGACATAAATTATATTTTGCTACAACAAACTAAAAGTAATTCAGCTGCACTTTTATTTTGAAAATAAAATTTTTGGAGTTATAAAAACTTATTAAATCAAAATTACTCTATCATCCCTTTCTGAGATAATAACTCCTAGAAATAGAATTAGAAAAATAAAATGGAAGAGAACACTGATGGTGTATGTGGACTGGGAAACCTTGAGAAAAAAATCAAAATGTATTCGTCTAATACAAAATAGAAACAAGTATTTGCTTGATCTATTCTTATATTGATCTCATACAAAAGACCAAGAAGCAATTAAGTCAATATTCTTTAAAGTGAAAGCTAATTTTCATCATATTTTCTACTGTCATAATATCAAAGAGATAACTGAAGAATTGGGGGCAAGTTTTATTTAAAAATTATTATAAAATTTAAAATGGATATTCTACATTTCTGTGCACTACAATTTGTATTCTTAGCTATATAATTATACCTAAGTTATATAATTATAACTTTCTCAGAAATTTACATATAGAGATACAAACACAGAGAACAGCCCACTTACATGTTTCAATTACAAAACAAATATGAGACTCTATTTGAAGTTAAATTGCCAGAGTTTTATGAACTTATTACTTCAGATAAAACTTGGCTGAAAAATTCTGCCTTGATGTCCTTTAAGAGACTGCAGTTAAGTTCAGAAAAACAGATATGCACTTGACCTTACTGGAAGATGAGGAGACACAAAATATATAAATATGAACTCATCATGACTGTGACATAATTCTCAAGACCTGCAAGTAAGCTCAAGCCAGAAGAAACAAACAAATAAACTCCATCCCAGCATAAAGGGGAAAAATGAGTGCAAGTCTCATCCACAGCCAAGTAGCTATTTACAACCGACAGCTGTGGAGAGGGAAAAACCAGTTTTCTTCAATGCAATAAACACAGGTTGTACTGACCATACTCTAAGACAGTTTCCTTGATCTGGAATAGTTGTCAAACACAAATAAGACTGTATTTTAGGGCTGGAGAAATGGCTCAGCACTTAAGAGCACTAACTGCTCTTCCAGAGGTCCGAAGTTCAATTCCCAGCAACCACATGGTAACTCACAGCCATCTGTAATGGGATCTAAAGTCCTCTTCTGGTGTGTCTGAAGAGAGCAATAGTGTACTCATGTACATAAAAATAAATTACAAGAAAAGATTCTGTGTTTTAGTTCCCTTTTTCTTTCATAACTTTTTATCTATGTGAATGTAAAAACATTAAGTTTAGTGGGTAGTAGGATGGGGTGCAGTATTTAGTAGGAGTTGGAAATAAGAATGAATATAATAATATATACTTAATAAAACTCTCAAAGCATAAATCTTTTAAATTAAGAGACTGCAGTTAGATCGAGAAAGTTATGTTTGCTTGCGATGTCAGAAGCTGATCTCAGAAGATTCTAAAAAGTGGCAATGAAAACAGTTGGGTCTTTGTGAATATTTTTCTCATTACTGATGATCCACGTGACCTTCCTAGAATATCTGCTTTAGGATAGCCTGGTGCTATGGTTTGAATGTGTGTGCTCTTCTAAAACTAGTATTTTGGAACTTAAACACAAGAAAAAAAGCAGTAAGTTTGGGGAGTTGTATTGTCTAGGTCAGTGACAATCATTTTGGGGGTTTTGTTTTCCGAAGGATCTATATCATTCTGAATATATATAACAACCTGGTACTATGTTCAAAAGTATATGAGGCTCAATCAGATGATTTTTGATGAAGAAAAGGAATTTCTTCCAATTTCAGACAAAATATAATCTTTAAAAGAAGCTTGTTCTCTTAACGTTAAGAGACTGTGGCTGTTTTAGACCTGGCTTGAATGTTCAATGGAGTAATAAACAACTGCCTAGGCCTGGCTTGAGCTGAGAGCTTCATGGTATGTTTCTCTAGAGATGAATTCAACCTGTCGTTATTCAGACTGATTTCGAATTGGAACTGGATTAAACTGGAATTGGTATAAAAAACAATAAAATAAATTTGACAGTTTTCTCTTTTAGGAGCTAAACAAAAGCTTTCAAAGTGTGAGTGTTTAATTTTATTAAAGGAAATTAAATAGAGATATAAACAGCAGCTGTGAAGTCTTTCTAGATACAAAGACTATTCCAGTTTTAAAGTGGACCTGGTGCTCTCTTAAGGAACTCAGGTTTTATAAATATAAGTCTCTCATGGACGATATATACTGAAGCTTTCTACATCAATCGACAGGACATATCATAGCACCCAAGGTGAGATGGCATGACCTCTATCTGTGTTTTATTCTTTTCTTCTTGGTTTCAGTTCATCAACAGAGAGCCAGTGGGGTGTGCCTTTCATACCCCAGAATAAATATGCTGATAAAATTAAGGAGAGAAATTCTCTTCCTTTATGAAATACATATCCTCACAAAATGAGGGAAATAAATGAGGACTGTATATGTTGCATAGCTTTAATGTATTCCTGTGGTACTTCACAAGCTATTTGTTTTTCTTCACCTGTAATTTACTTTGACATCTGTGAAAGACTATCCGAAGCATGACTAGTTGCAATTTTCTAGCTTTCAATAGTGATATAATTAGGGGGTTTGCAGGCATTGTAGACTTAATTGGCATGCAAACAATATGCTTTTGGATGATAAGTACAGGATAATTTACATATCAAAAATCAAACATAAATAAGAAGCTTTTTGCTTCTTAAGTCTTCTGACAGAGCCTTTTTGATGGCTTATTTTTTTCTTATAATTATATTATCCATGTAGGTTTGGCTCAAAATAAGAATATTCATTTTGCCCTTGGTAAACATTCAAATGCTAGAATGGTATGTTGAAAACAAATAGAAAGCCAATTTATACAATTTAGAGGTAAAATCAAGCAAATAAAAAGGAGTTGAATGTTTGCACTAATAGAAAAGATATTTGCAAAATAAATACTTATTCTGGAGGGGAAAGTGGATTCTCCAGTGTCTCTTCCCCATTGTGTAGTGAGATTCTATGTCAGAAACCAGGCTGGAGTGGAAATATCCTACATTTTTAGAAGATGCACATCCTTTGTGAGTTACCTCACTTAGGATGATATTTTCCAGTTCTAACCATTTGCCTAAGAGTTTCATGAAATCATTGTTTTTAATTGATGAGTAGTATTCCATTATGTAAATAAACCACATTTTCTGTATCCATTCCTCCACTGAGGGACATCTGCGTTCCTTCCAGCTTCTGGCTATTATAAATAAGGTTGCAAGGAACATAGTGGATCATGTGTCCTTATTGCATGCCAGGGAATCCTCTGGGTATATGCCCAGGAGTGATATTACAGGGTCCTCTGGAAGTGTCATGCCCAGTTTTCTGAGGAACTGCCAGACTGATTTCCAGAGTGGTTGTACCAACTTGCATTCCCACCAGCAGTGGAGGAGTGTTCCTCTTTCTCCACATCCTCTCCAATACCTGCTGTCTCCTGAGCTTTTAATCTTAGCCATTCTGACTGGTGTGAGGTGACATCTCAAGGTTGTTTTGATCTGCATTTCCCTAACGACTAATGAGATTGAACATTTCTTAAGATGCTTCTCAATCATTCAAAATCTTCAGGTGAAATTCTTTGTTTAGCTCTGTACCCCATGCAGTCACTGATAAGTGGATATTAGCCCAGAAGCTCTAAACACCCAAGACACAACTCACATATCAAATTATTCCCAAGAAGAAGGAAGGAGAGGGCCCTGGTCCTGGAAAGGCTTGATGCAGCATTATAAGGGATTACCAGGACAGAGAAGTGGGAGGGGGTTGATTGGGGAACTGGCAGAAGGAAGAGGGCTTATGCGACTTATGGGGAGGGGGGAACCAGGAAAGGAAATATCATTTGGAATGTAAACAAAGAATATAGAAAAAAATAAGTTAGACTCCCCCCCTACCCCCTAAAAAAGGAGATGCACATCCTGAGGAATGCCTGGACACATTTTGGCCCTGTTTTTGTCTTTTTCTCTTTTTTTAAATAAGCAAAATGGAAATAATACATCATTTTTCTCTTCTTAGCTTCTCTTAATAGCTAATTTTCTAGGGAACCCTTGACAGCAAATCCTATTAACAAATCATTCAGAATACCTAGTATTTTCTTTTAAGAACTATCTTGATTTGGCCACTTGTTGTTTAGCTATTATTTTTTCAGGGAGGAGTGCATTTTGTGGTCACATTGATGATTGTTGTGTTTCTGAAAAATGTATTCAACTAATAAAGGGTTGAAATAATTACTTTCCTTTTGATATGATAAAATACTATGACCTAGATAACTTATTAAAGAAGGCATATGATTTAGCTTATGGTATTGGATGGTGAAAATCCATGATGGAGGAGTAAAGTAATAGGTTAGAGCTCACATCTTAGCCTACAAGGAAAGATGCATATGGAGAATGGGATGAGCCTTTTGAAATTCCAAAGACTGCACTGATAACATACCTCCTCTAACAAGGTCACGCTTTCCAGTTCTTCCCAAGCAGTTCCACAAACTGGTGACCACATCTTCAAATATATCAGCCTGCAGGCCCTAGACTGGTTCAAACTAGTGCCCAGAAGGTTCTGAAAAAAGACCAAAGATATTAGATATTCTCTAATATCTTGCTTGATGAACTAACAATTTTATTATGGTTGCTTATAGTACCAGTGACTGAAAAACAATCTCATCACTGAAAAACTGACCCCATTGTGGATGATTCTGGTGAAAGCCTTATCTCAGCCACTCTGTCACTAAACTGCTGGGCTCCAAGACTGAATATCTTCATCCCCGTAATTATTTAATGCATTTATAATTTAGAAGAGACCTCATGAATCTTGGAAATCTCATGATCTTGAGATGCCAGCATATTACAATTCTTCATTGGTCTAGGAAGTAGTGTTTCAATGTGGCCAAAAGAGGTACCCAAAAATGGCATTAATATTCACATCGGGACACTGAACCAAATTCCATCTCAAGAGTGGATGGGCCCGTCCAATCTGTTCAAAACCCCAATATAATAAAAGCCTGAATAAAAAAGACTTCTTGGGGCTGGAGAGATGGCTCAGTGGGTAAGAGTACCGACTGCTCTTCCAAGGGTTATGAGTTCAAATCCCAGCACCCACATGGTGGCTCACAACCATCCTTAAAGAGATCTGATGCCTTCTCTGGTGTCTGAAGACAGCTACAGTGTACTTACATATAATAAATAAATCTTTAAAAAAAAAGACTTGATACTCTCTGCCTGTTTTTGGTCAAGGATGTAATTCTGATTTTCAACTGACATACAGCAAGTTACTAACTATCAGCTACCCTTGGTCTTTGGTGTGAGACTGATTGAAGATCTTGGGCTACTCAACATCCATGATCATACACAGAAGCCAAATTTTACAGTAAATTGATATCTCTATTTCTCTCCTTTGCTGTATTTATCTGAATAAGCCTGATGAATATAAACTGTGCTCACATTTGTTCAAGGTTTCATTATGCCTCATGAATACTGCAATATGTGTCTATCTGATTTCCAATCTTGTTTCTTGTGGTCTTTATTCTTTTTTTTTTTGCAAATTTTATTAATTTTATGCTACATCATTCATTAGTTTCTGCTTTTCTTCTTTGTTTTATTATTGGATAACAATAGATGCTTAATTAAAATGAATAACAATTACAAAGAAGTACATTCTTGCCTTATCTTTAATTTTGGTGAAGAGGAGACTAAGACTTTGAGCACAATCTGCAATATTTTCAGTTAATTTTCTAGAGAAATCTTCTATAGATTTAAAAAAGGTTCTCAATTATTTTTCATTTGCCAAGCTTGAGAGGTGTTTTGAACCTCTGCTCCAAGTCCTGGTGGGTCTCTCTCCTGCCCAGCACCCACTCCTTCTATGTATCTGGCAAAGCATGACTCTTAAACTTGAGTAGTTAACCAAATATATTTATTTATATGAAACTCCCAATTATATAATTATGATAAAGTTTTTTAATGGCTCATGACTTTTTAATTTTTTAATTAGATACATTCTTTATTTACGTTTCAAATGATTTCACCTTTCCTGATTCCTCCCTCCCCAAAAGTCCCATAAGCCCTCTTCCCTCACCATGTTCCCTCCTCCTTTCCTGTCTTTTATTATTAAAGTAATACACGGTGAGCACTCTGACATTTAAATCAGACTGTGTATTTCCTTTACTCTAAATTATTTGATGACTCTCCCTCTCATTAAGAGCCAAGATTACAACAAAGGCTTGGAAAATTTCATTTGGCCCAGCCCCTAGTGACCTCTGTCATCTTAGGTAGTCTCTCATTGCTATGGTTCAAACTGACCTGTAGTTTTTCCTTGAGCCAGGGAGAGAAGCTGCTGCCTTAGGAACAATCTTCCATGGATAGCTCTAGATTTTACTGTATAGTAACTCCCCCATGAGGTCTGTCTTAGTGACGTTTTCTATTTCTGCACAAAACATCATGACCAACAAACAAGTTGGGGAGGAAAGGGCTAATTCTGCTTATACTTCCACACTGCTGTTTATCACCAAAGGAAGTCAGGACTGGAACTCAAGCAGATCAGGAAGCAGGAGCTGATGCATAGGCCATGGAGGGTTGTTACTTATTGGCCTGCTTCCCTTGGCTTGCTCAGCTTGCTTTTATATAGAACCCAAGGCTACCAGGCCAGTAATGGCACCACCCACAAGGGGCCCTGGCACACTCACAATGGGCCCTCCTATCCTTGATCACTAATTGAGAAAATGCCTTACAGCTGGATCACATGGAGGCATTTCCTCAAGGGAGGCTCCTTTGTTTGTGATAATTCCAGCTTATGTCAAGTTGACCCACAAAAGCAGCCAGTACAAAGTCTGTATTAACTGTTCAATTTAAATTTACAGTATAGTGCTCCATAACTTGACCCTTATCATTTCCCAACAGATTCTCCCATAGAGCATGCTAATGCTGCTGCTGTTGTTGTTATACAATATACAATTGATTTTGTTTTAATTATTCATACTTCAGAAATCTTAACATTGTAACTCAACAAAGTGATCTTAGTCTGATGAATTTTGTATGCTTGCCAATATTTCCAAAAAAAATTAAAGATAGTTTTGATAAAGGTCAGAGATGTCTGCATTCCCACTGCTAGAAGACATCCCAAAAGCCCAAACTAAACAACCACAACATAAATACAGAAGGTCTAACACAGACCCTTGGAACCTCCATGATTGCTGCTTTTTTTTTCTGTGAGGTACTCTGAAGCCTACTTAGTAGATTCTGTGAGCCATGTTCTCCTCGTATCTTCCACTCCTCTGGCTATGCTGTTAGAGCACTTTCCTCCTATTGCTTGCCTTGTCCAGCCTTGAGATGAGGGTTTGAGCCTAGTCTTATTGTATCCTATTATTCTGTGTTTAGTTGATATCCCTAGGAGGCCTGATATTTTCTGAAAAGAAATAGAGAACCAGTGAGTATGAGAGAGAGGGGAGGTGGGGCAGGGTGTGAGGAGGTGCATGGAGGTGTATATGTATGACAGAATAAATGAAAATATTTGGAGGATTATGATATGTCAACATTTCTTCTTTTCCTTTCCTTTTTCCAAGCTTTCCTATATGTGCCTTCCTGCTTACTTTCAAACTTAAATACTATTTGTTTCAAAAAGGGTTATTCCTAAATGTATACAGAACAGCTCAGTGTGTATCATGACTTTTATATTATGCTTTCAGGATTGATCGTTTGGCAGTGGTCAACCAATTGGTATATTCTTCCCTGGAGAGAACCACCTTTTCTACTCCTATTTTCCTCAATTGTCTACAATTCTTTTAGGCCTCAGCATCATGGCCTTATTTACATCCATTTTGGTTGTTTATTGTGCACACATTTGTGCAGTCATGTTGGCGAGGCTTTATAGGTTTAGCTTTATTACTACTTGAAGACATAATCTCATAGCAAACTCCTTTTGGCTTTTGCAATCTTTAGGATACCTTTTACAATGTTCCCCATGGAAGAAAATCCCCAACCAATAATTTATTAAACCAGCCTAATTTCTAAAAATATTTCTTCTTCTTTCCTCAGATGAATATAGTCTTTTCCCCTCTCAAGAGAACTATTCCTTGCAACAGATGGAAACACTGGAGAAAAACAATGAATCAAAATATAAAGTTGTGGAGGCCAGTGCTAATATATATCTACAAAACACTATTCCACCTAAGTTTACTTTTTGTAAATTGCCACTATCCTTTACTGATTCTTAATTAACAAGGGGAAGAAACATGAGGTGATAAAATACAACTATTTGTGTTAAAACATTAAAATGTGTTATATACTAAAGAGCCCAGTAACATTTTGCATCTTTGCTACCTAGTGGTCTGATACACAGACATGTTTAAAGTTCAAATAAACATATTTTATGTAATGCTTTCAAGAACCTCCTGCTATGGAAACATTCTGAAGAGATCTAACTTTGAAAACATATACTCATATATGTAAGCAAGGGCATACACACACACACACATACACAAATACACACACACAAACACACACACACACACACACACACACACTAGCACACACAACAAGAAATGAATGAAGGGAACTCAGAGATGTGAAGTATATATCGCAACACTTTAAAGCCCCAAACCCTAAGAAATTGTTATTTCTTAATACATTTAGTGCATTTTGTATATAAAACCAAATATATTAATATTAATATCAAAATTCTTTGTAGTTCAATTTTATTTTATGGTATTTATTATAGTTAATTAATATCTCTGGAAAGTTGTCATTCTAGGTGAATTCATACTGTTCTACGATACAACATATTGTTTGTTGTGGGAAATATTAAAAAATTCAATTCACACTATGCTGGCAAGCCCTGGTGGGCTGGCCAGCCAGGTGCATGGTCTGCCTGCTCTTATCTCCTGGAGATTGACTCAGTGCTCCAAAATCTCTCCATCCTGCTTGCCAAGTTCCCACTAGCGGGTCACTATCACATAAACCCAACGCTTCAAAATTCCCATGGCCTTTTGGGGTGTACTTCTGGCATACCCACACTTTGCCTCTGTACCTTACTGTCTGGAATCCATTCGAGCTGCGCTGTGTGAAGGAAGATACCACACAAATTTAGTTCAGAATCAATACTAACTCAATTTCTGGGTGCAATAACTAGAATCCTAATCTTGTAAACGATAGTAAATCTAACTCCTTCGGAGGCAAATACTAATGGATTGGCCATCTAAACCAGGGATCACTAGTAGCTACATCGTGTCCTCTGCTGTCCCTGTCCCAAGGCCTATGTCTCTCTCCTGCCTCTTCTCTTCCTCCCTCCAAGCCGGCAGATCTGCCAAATCCCCAGTGATTGGTTTCATATTTCATTACAGGAAGGTTCACAAGAAATCACCTGAGTATGTCACTCATTCCTTGTTCCAGACAGCCCCTCTTGGGAAAGCAGAATTAATATCAAACATCACCAGGGCCATCCACAACAATTATTATCCTCATTTATAAAGTACTGATATTGGGATTTTAAATTGTATACTGCAGTTCCTGGGGCAGAGGAGTCACAACTACATTAAAAATTCTACAAAATTGATTAACTGACTCCCTAGCTTCCACCAACAGCAGGGCAAGAATGTCACCAAACAGTCTCAGAGGACAGACTCTCTCACTTTGTAATTACCCAGTTATCTGGTGTTACCTATGCATTAGACACATAAATAAGTGTCCTTATATTTTTGGTTGTGAGCCTAGACTTTAACAGCTGAGCAATAAATCTTAAAAAAAAAAGTGTCCTTATTTATAACTTTCTTTGTGCTTTTACAATGAAAACCTCATGAATCTGTTGTCATTGAAGCATGGTGTTTGGGTAATCTGTTTCTAGATTATGGTTATTTCATGGGTTTGGTTATAGAAAGAAAATATTATCTTTGAATTGAAAGTTGTGATTTTATATCACTATTATCCAGCAAGAATGACAAAAGTAAGAGTTTTAACCTCTAGTTTTCTATCATTTCTTATTCAAAATTCTGATCTTGTTGCTATTGGCCCTTAGGAGACACTACCTAAAATGGGCTGCTGGTTGGCTTCCATGGCATACTAAGTACATAGCATGATCATATCTCAGATTCTGAACATGGTTTCATTTCTCTAGGAGAGTCTCAGTCACAATCCCATTGAATTTCTTATTCATTCACTTGATTATGATAAGGTTGGTGAATCAGTCCATACATGCTCATAAACATAGCAATTATCAGGCAGACAAAGGACAGTTATAAATTTGGGACCAATCTGCACTACATAGCAAGACTGAGATACTATTTCAAAAAATAAAAAGAAATAATTGTGCTATACATCTCTCATTAATATGTGTTAATATATACATGAATATATACATAAATATATGCTTCAATCTCTATAAAATCATCCATTGAAGGAATATGTATAGAATGAAATTTAAAAGTGGTATTTTTTCTAACACAGATATTGCCCAAATAATTGAGACAGAGACTTGTAGATTTATTCAACAAGCTTTAAGCATAATGACTAATCAGATATTCCTAGCCCTCTATGCTACCTAGCTATTTCCCACCATATGCCCTGAGTTGATTGATCTCTCATTGACTTATTGGTTTGCTTTGTTATTACTATTTATCTTCACAGAAAACTCCCTTGGTGACTCCACCTCATACCTGACATCATGGTTACCTGTTCCTTGTCTTCCTTCTTTCTCCTCTTCCTCCTCCACCTTCTTCCAATTTGTGGCCCTTTTTTCTTGCACTCTCACCTGCTTCATGGAAGTAAACCCCTTCTCTCTGGTTCTTCTCCCTGGGACCCCTAGTTGTTCAGCCTTTTATTAACAAATCCGAGATAATAGGAGAGCATTCTTTACACTACTTTGATACAGGAGACTCTTCAGTATTTATGACAACTAGATCTCAGGGCACAGAAATCACAGAATATACAATGCACAAGACCTGCCTCCAACACATATGTAAATAATTATATTTATAGTTAAGTCTGACATAAATATAGCTAAAATAATTTCTAAATTATCCAATCTTGCCTCATGTGATAAGATAGTTATATGTTAATACAACTTTTCTAATAATCTTTTTCTCATAGGTTAGATTTGTTCAGATAAGTGAACTTTTTAAAATTTTTTTAATTTACTGCTTGGAAAGTTTTTCACATTTGCAAATGGACTCTAGGGCACTGAGGATCAAAGTCTTATCATAATCAATAGTCCTAACAATTTGATTTATTGGACTACCATTTCTTTAAAACAAGATTAAATAAGTTGTTATAACAACTGGAACTTAATAGCTTAACTCTCCAAATTTAACTTATACCCCTAGATAATCATGTTTCTCCATATTGCTTTAAACTAACTAGAATATAAATAAAATGTTTAACTTAAGTATTAATGAAACACATTAAAGTTCATTTAAATACAACTATGTAATTGGTATCTGTATTCCCCTTCATGTATTTAGGTATGTCTCTATGTTTAGCATAATGTAAATATATGTTCTATATCATCTTTCCCAAATTTCTAGTAGCTTAAAATCTGAAGATCCCAAACATTGTCTGAGATATACTAACTCAATCATGTTTTCCTTATGCTTCTTGAGTCTTTCTCCCAGCATTTACAGTACTTTAATTTGTATTCATTTGGTATGTGGAAGCATCTGTGTTTACCTGAGGTTTGTGCTCTCCTGAGAGTTAGGAAATATCATCCTGCTTCCTTTAGTGCTTTCTCCCAGAGACTGCTACAGAACTGTAAATGTGAAAGTTGAATAGATATTGAACGGAATGGATCTGTCTTTTGTCAATTCCTTGATTCAGCAGGACAGGACACGTTTTGACTGATAGTTAGCTGCTTTGATGGAGTACTGACATCCTCTGTACATATGCAAATGGGACTGCCTTCAACTTTGGAGTTCAGTATTCGTCATATTAAATATTAAAATGAGCTCTCTGCAGAGTATGCCTCTTACTGTCACTTGATTAACTGCCCTATAAAGTTATTTTATAATGCCAGAGAAAGTGCTAAGTATTTAAGACTCAAAAGACTTTTCCATGGATTTTATGGCATAAAGGCACTTTGATTTTAAAGCTAGAATGAAATTAACTATGGAGACAGAGAAGTCAGAACACTCTTCCCACATGCTAATCTTCCAGAATTTTCTACTCTCCTTAATTTATCTGTATTACAATGTAAAGATCCAGGATTTTTGTTTGTTTCTCACATGTACTCAATGCATAAGAATTGTTAGAGAATATAAGGTTCACAGATCCTACAAGTTCATTGCTTTAACAGGCCAATTGGAGCAACAAAAGCATGGTTTTCCTATTCCTTGTTTACAAATAACTTTTATATTGGATATTTGAACTTCTATTCTTCAATGTGTTATCCCTATTAAACCCTCATGTGATAAGACAGTTAGTTGTATGTTAACTTGACAAAAGCTAAAATCATCTGGGAGAAAGAAGAATCAATTACAAAAAAGACCACATAAGATTGGGTTGTGGGGGTTGCCTGTAAAGAATTTTCTTAATGATTCTTGGTGGAGGCCTAATCTCATTGTGGATAGTGACATCGCTGGGCTTCTGGGTCCTAGATTCTATACCTCCAGATTCCTGTCCACTTTGATTTTCTGTCATGACTTCCTTTGATTATGAGCATCAATATTAAAGTGAAAGGCAAATAATTTCTCTGTAAAGTAGATTTTTGGTCATGATTTTTCATCACAAGAATAGAAACCCTAAGTAAGAGACCTTATATCCTAATCCTAAGATAACATTTTCCTGGATATTGTTTCTCATAGGTTTACTACAGCCTACCTCAGACCTTTAGTTGTCACATCAATAATTTGGTCCCCATATTGTCACAGATGTATTTACTAGTACCTGAGTTAAGCCAACAACTTCTTCAGGCTTTCTGAAATCCTTCTTGAATATCTTCAGATTCATCCTCTATTCTTGGAGTATTATTCTTTTCAATTTACTTTGAAAACATTTATTAAGCTCTTGCTATTTGTAGAAAAAATTTACATACTTGGTATATTTGCTTTAATAATACAACATTCTTTTTCAATATCTTTGCCTTTTTTGATATATACAACCCAAGATATTTCTGAGCCTTTATCCTTTATCTATCTGAAGCTGTTTATTCCTTTGCTCCACACTCCATAGACTTTGATTTGCTCATCAGTTGAAGACTCTGCTATAAGATTATCTCTGTGAAATGCTCTGATAATTTAGATGTGATACATATATTTAAATTTCCTGAAGTGACATTATTTAATATACAAAACATCTTTGTGATGAGACTTTTGCATGTTATTGTGTGAGTGCCATGTATACATGTGTGTATTCAGGTGGATGTGTAAGCCCAGAATTAAAGTAGGGTGTCTTCCTCAATTTATTTGCACTTTATTTATTAAGGCAGAATTTCCCACTGAACCCAATGTTCTCTGATTCTAGTTAGTTTCAGTATACAGTTTGCCCTTGGGATAGTAAGTCTTTGCCTCCTGAGTTTTAGTGACAGGCAGCTTCCATGCCTTCTTGGTTTTCCAGTATTTTACGGATCAGGATTTCTATTCTCAAATTTACATGGCAAGTAATTTTCCTACTAGGCTGTTTCTCCTGCGCTTGTTCTATGAAAATTCTCTCTATAAAAATTATATACCAACTAATTTCTGGAATAGATTAAGTAAATCAATGCTGAAAAAAAGAGTACTAGTACTGGGAGGGGGGGAGGTTTCTCTGAGAAAACACGTGAGGAAATTTTTGGACTGAGGCAGTAGGTTTTTTGGCATCTGGGTTTCTATTATACTGGTCTGTGCTTATGTTTAAGTCACTGCCTATAAATGTTTACTTTTTTTTCTTTGCCTGCTCTATTCCCTCAGTAATTTTAGCATCGGGGAAATCTACCCTTATCCAACTTGTAATTGCAAAGATTATTGTATTTCTTTTTGCTGTTTGGAAAGAAATAGCCCTTCTCTACTCATGCTCTTAGTTGTTGAATTTAAAAGAATGTTTTCTTCTGCCATACTTACAAGCATTTCATTTAATTTCAGATTCCTGGCCACATTTCCAGTGTTAGGTGTGGGTTCCACTTAAAGGAATTAGTCTTAAATACCATTTCAAAATGTGATTAGTGACTCCTGTAAACCTCATGCCATTATTGCAGCAGTATATCTTGCAGGCTTGTCTCTGTTGCAAGTTCCAGGGTGCAAAAATATGTAAGACTGATGCTTCTTCTTTGGTAGCATACAAAATACCTTCCAGTACCATAAAATTTTGTCAGTAGGCATAAAGTAGGACACCCATCCAAGTACTCCTTGTTTTACAATGAGGTAAGTTTTATTCTTAGTTATAAGGTCTAACCATCATGCTGTGGGGTTTAACCAATAGTATGTGTTATTTGTTGGTAATAGTCTGTATTATTTGGGGGAGATCATTCTACAGGACTCGTTTGTTCAACAACTGAACAAAATACAAACCATCCTTAAACTATGATATGTAGTTCGGGTATTATCTCTCTATTATATGAACTCCTCCTAAATATTTTTATACATGTGTAGAGTCTACAGTACTGGGTTTACATGTGGATTTTTAAAAGGGCTTTAGTGTTAATTGTCCCTCCCATTTTCCCTTTTACTCTGTCCTCTATTTTTCTCCTTATTTAATTCTACTCTGGTTTCCTTTTTATCTCTACATAATTAGATTCTATTTCCCCTTCCTTGGAAACTACCCTTCTTCCTTCTGGTCTCTGTCATTATTGGGATTTAAACACACATATCTAAAAACTTAAAAGCTAACATTCACATATAAAAGAAAAACATGTAATATGTGCCTTTTTCTTTTTAATTGTAATTCTTTGTGGTTCTATCCATTTATCTGCAAATTATACAATTTTATTTTCTCCAACATCTAAAAACTATTATGTTGCATAAATGTTTCAAATTCTCATTATCTACTCATATATTGATGAACAGATGTTATTAGGTTATTGACTAATTCTGGCTATGATGAATAGAGCAGCTATGGACTTGAATGAGATACAGTAAAGAAAACAAGTTATGGTTGAGATGCGAATCCAATTAAACTAAACTATGTGTCTTTTTCCTGGGAATCAAGGAATGTGTCTGAGACTATCTAAGTTCATTTATACCTACTTGGGGGTTTTACTGAACTCAGTATTTTTCCTTAACATCATTTATCTAAATGTATTTGTTGAAAACCCAATACTTATTATGGTAGTATATTTTAACTCCAGCAAAGAAGGCACACAAAGCTTATAGTAAAGTACACAGAATCCTGTTAAAACCTTGAATAATTTTCATATTTTGTTGGAGCGAGAAAATTGTGGATGGACATAAATTTTTGAAGGAATAACAGAAAAATTCAGTTAAAGTAACTAGTGAGGAAAACAAAATAGATATGCATTTTTACTAATATATCAAAATCACAGAATTAGAAATCCAGGGTACTGTGGTATGATTCTGTCACAAGGAAAAGGGAATTTATATTTTTAACTTTTACAAAGGGGTCCAATAAGTGAATAGGGTCTATCAAAATGGAAGAGTAGCAAATCCTAATAGCTGTATCTGAAACAAAACATACTTTGAAAGCCCAAGGCTATTTATCCTGCCTTCTTCTGAATCCTATTCATACAAAGAGAATGTTTAAGAAGTTATTCCTATCTCTGATTTAGTCTGTTCTACTTCCTTAGATGTAATAAGAGATACATTTACTTGAAGATAAAAATGGCTTTGGGGTTCTATTTGCCATATTCTGTGTTGCTGAATTAGAGTGCAGAAACACTATAGATTTAAAACAATATGTTTCTTGTTCCCTCAATATATCTAACAAAGACCTCTACTCACTACTTTCTCTCTGGGACCTAGGCTGGTAGGGACTTAATCCCTGAACTGGGAAGTTGTATAATGAATTCAACAGCCTGTTTTCAAATACCAGTTCTGTTCTTATATTTCCTATGCCAAAACAAAGGTAGTAGAGTTTGCTTCTTTCATATTTATAAAAAGTCCTATGGACCTGTAAGTAGGGGAATGATCTGGTTGCTTGTACTCATATTTAAATATGAACTAAAGGCCTTCTGGTTTCCTTCTATACCTAGAGTTGATCCTGTGCCACAGTGCCCAGAGCTAATTTGATGCCACAGCACTCCATACCCAAATATCTCTCAGAGAGAGCTAGTCTCCCAGGATTGCCAACAAGCCTGTAAGTGTAGGTAAGTCTACCACTTCTGATCAGAGAAACCTGCCTGAAACCCTCAGGACACAGAAAACAAGGAACAGCCTGGGACAGGAGACTTCCTGTTTCCCTCTGCACCCAGAACTCATCCTGTGCCACAACGTAATTTACCAAAATACCACCAGGAGAGAAATGGTTTTGAGAAGTACTGACACACATGCTTGCAGGAGGGAGAAGCCACAGTCAGAGACAGTAAGAACAGCTAACACCAGAGATAACCAAATGGCGAGAGGCAAGGGCAAGAACATAAACAATAGAAACAAAGGCTACTTGGCATCATCAGAACTCAGTTCTCCCACAACAGTGAGCCCTGGATACCCCAACACATTGGAAAAGCAAGATTTGGATTTAAAATCACATCTCATAATACTGATAGAGAACTTATGGAAAGATATAAATAACTACCTTAAAGAAATACAGGAGAGTACAAGTAAACAGCTACAAGCCCCTAAAGAGGAAACACAAAAATCCCTTAAAGAATTATAGGAAAACACAACCAAACAGGTGAAGGAATTGAACAAACCATCCAGGATCTAAAAAGGGAAGAAGGGGCAATAAAGGAATCCCAAAGTGTGACAACTCTGGAGATAGAAAACCTAGGAAAGAGATCAGGAGTCATAGATACAAGCATCATCAACAGAATACAAGATATAGAAGAGAAAATCTCAGGTGCAGAGGATGCCATAGAGCACAACAGTCAAAGAAAATGCAAAATGCAAAAAGTTCCTAACCCAAATTATCCAGGAAATCCCGGACACAATTAGAAGACCAAACCTAAGAATAATAGGTATAGAGGAGAGTGAAGATTGCCAACTTAAAGGGCCAGTAAATATCTTCAACAAAACTATAGAAGAAAACTTCCCTAACCTAAAGGAATGAGGTGCACATAAACATACAAGAAGCCTAGAGAACTTCAAATAGATTAGACCAAAAAAGAAATTCCTCCCATAATAGTCAAAATACCAAATGCACAAAACAAAGAATATTAAAAGCAGGAAGGGGAAAAGGTCAAAAAACATATAAAGGCAGACCTATCAGAATTACGGCAGACTTCTTACCAGAGACTATGAAAGCAAGAAGATCCTGGGTCAATCTCTTACAGTCCTTAAGAGGAAAAAAAATGCCATCCCAGACGGCTATAGCCAGTAAAACTCTCAATTACCATAGATGGAGAAACCAAGATATTCCATGACAAATTTACACAATATCTTTCTGCCGCAGTGGCCCAGTGATGTCTGTAAAAATGATATTTTACAGACAGAGGTGGAAAAGAAATGCCTCCTAGGAATAACGGAATTCTCTGGAAGCTGTGGAAGCTGATAATCTCACCTGGCAATTTACTGTACTCTCTTACTTTCTGGCTATTTAAGATGGGCCCTTAGTTCTCAAGCGGCAGTTTGCCTTGACTTCCTCCTTTTCTCTCTTCACAGGGATTCCTAAGGCCTGGCTGATAATCGGGTCTTTGAAGTAGACTCACTGACCTCCAACCCCGTTTTAGAATTTCAATGCCTTGCCTCATAGTTGTTTACATAATTACTACCTTCCAACCACATGCAGGTTTTTATGGCTGTGCGTATGTATATGAGGATGGCTTGGGCACTCTGATACTGAAAGCATTAATTTAGTCAGGAAGTTTTTTGTTTTACAAGGTAAAAGGCTAAATGTTAGATAAGGATTTCTCACAAGAACTTGTTAAGACCCAGGTGGCATAAGAAACTTCAAACTCTTTGAAGGTTTGCTGCAAACTATGAGTGACTCTGTATTCTAATCAGGAAGTTTGATGACATCTGTAAATTGATCTTCTGTATCTGTTACTTGAGAAACTTTGTTCCTGATTGAGGTTGCATTTCTTGTACCAAATGGCTATGATAATTGTGCCTGCCTCACTGGCTACATCTTTTGAAATGGTAATACCAACTCTTCCTGTATAAAAATCCTTGCCTTAGAGCTCCAAAATACATTTCAGTTCAAACCGCCTCTCTCTCTGTGTGGTTTGTTCTGTCTGTCATCTCAGCCGGACCTGTGCCTTCCTGGACCAGAGGACCCTGGTTATCCCACAGCAGACCCACGGTCTGTAACATCTTTCCACAAATCCATCCCTACAATAGATAAGAGATGGAAAACTCTAAAACAAGGAAGGAAACTACATCTGAGAAAAAGCAAGAAAGTAATCTTAAAAACAAACCCAAAAGAAGGTAGCCACACAAAAATAAACATAACATCAAAAATAACAGGAACCAAGAACTACTTTTCCTTAATATCTCTTAACATCAATGGACTCAATTCCACCTTAAAAAAGACATAAACTAACAGACTGGATATGTAAACAGGACCCAACATTTTGCTGCATACAGGAAACTCACCTCAGGCACAAAGACAGACTACCTCAGAAGAAAAGGCTTAAAAACAATTTTCCAAGCAAATGGTCCCAAGAGACAAGCTGGTGTAGCCATTCTAATATCAAATAAAATCAACTTTCAACCTGAATTTATCAAAAAAGATAAGGAAGGACACATCATATTCATCAAAGGAAAAGTCTACCAAGATGAACTCTCAATTCTGGGCATCTATGTTCCAAATGCAAGTGCACCCACATTCATGAAAGAAAGCACACATTGCACCTCAAACAACAATATAGTGTGAAACTTCAACACCCCACTCTCATCAGTGGACAGATCATGGAAACAGAAACTAAACAGAGACACAGTGAAACTAACATAAGTTATGAACCAAATAGATTTAACAGATATTTATAGAACATTTTATCCTAAAACAAAAGAATATACCTTCTTCTTAGCACCTCACGGTACCTTCTCCAAAATTGACCATATAATTGGTCACAAAACAGATCACAACAGATATAAGAAGATTGAAATAATCCCATGCATCCTGTCAGATCACTACAGATTAAGGCTAGTCTTCAATAACAACGAAAACAACAGAAAGCTCACATGCAGATGGAAGCTGAACAATGTTCTACTCAATGATAACTTGATCAAGGAAGAAATAAGGAAAGAAATCAAAGACTTTTTAGAATTTAATGAAAATGAAAGCACAACATACCCAAACTTATGGGATCCAATGTAAGTAATGCTAAAAGGAAAACTCATAGCTCTGAGTGCCTCCAAAAGGAAACTGGAGAGAGCATACACTAGTAGCTTGACAGAACACCTGAAAGCTCTAGAATAAAAAGCTAATACACCCAAGAGGAGTAGACAGCAGGAAATAAATCAAACTCAGTGCTGAAATGAACCAAGTAGAAACAAAAAGAACTGTATAAAGCATCAACAAAACCAGGAGCTGTTTCTTTGAGAAAATCAACAAGATAGATAAACCCTTAACCAGAATAACCAGAGGGCACGGAGACAGTATCCAAATTAACAAAATGAGAAACGAAAAGGGAGATATAACATCAGAAACTGAGGAAATTCAAAAAAATCATAAGATCCTACTCCAAAAATCTATATTCAACAAAACTGGAAAATCTGGATGAAATGGGGTGTTATGGAAATATACTAAATACCAAAGTTAAATCAGAATCAGATAAACCATCTATATATTCTCATGACCACCAGAGAACTCCTACAACTGATAAATAACTTTAGCAAAGTGACAGGTTATAAAATTAAGTCAGTAGCCTTCCTATACAAAGGATAAATAGGCTGAGAAATAAATTAGGGAAATAATACAGTTCACAATAGCCACATACAATATAAAATATCTTGGTGTACTGCTAACCAAGCAAGTGAAATATCTGTATGACAAGAACTTCAAGTCTCTGAAGAAAGAAATAGAAGATCCAAGAAGATGAAAAGATCTCCCATGCTTATGGGATTGGCAGGATTAATATAGTAAAAAATTCCATCTTGCTGAAAGTAATCTCCATATTCAGTGCAATCCCCATCTAAATTCCGACTCAATTCTTCATAGAGTTAGAAAGAGCAAATCTTCAAATTCATCTGGATTAACAAACAACCCAGGATAGAGAAAACTATTTTTAACAATAAAAGAAATTCTGGGGGAATAACCTTACCTGACTTCAAGCTGTACTACAGGACAATAGTAATAGAAACTGCATGGTATTGGTATAGTGTCAGCCAGGTAGATCAATGGAATAGAATTGAACCCACACACCTATGGTCACTTGATCTTTGACAAAAGAGCTAAAACCACCTGTGGAAAAAAGACAGCATTTTCAAAAAATGGTGCTGGTTTAACTGGTGGTCAAAATTTATCCATCCTTATCTCCCTCCACAAAGCTGAACTCCTAATGGATCAAGGATCTCCACATCAAACCAGACACACTGAATCTAGTAGAAGAGAAAGTAGGGAAAATATCCCAACACATTGGCACATGGGAAAAATAACCAATGGCTTATTCTAAGCTCAAGAATTGACAAATGGGACCTCATAAAATTGCAAAACTTCTGTAAAGCAAAGGACACTGTTAATTGGACAAAATGGCAACCAAAACATTAGGAGATCTTTACCAATCTCACAGCCGATAGAGGCCTAATATCCAGTAAATACAAAGAACACAGGAAGCTGGACTCCAATCAACCAAATAACCCTATTAAAATGGGAAAAAGAGCTAAACAGAGAAATCTCAACTGAGGAAACTCAATTAGGTTGAGAAGCACCTAAGGAAATGTTCAACATCCTTAGTCATCAGGGAAATGCAAATCAAAAGGACACTAAGATTCTACTTCACACCAGTCAGAATGACTAAGATCAAAAACTCAGGTGACAGCAGATGCTGGCAAGGATGTGGATAAAGAGGAACACTTCTCTATTTCTGGTGGGATTGCATGCTGGTACAACCTCTCTGGAAATCAGTCTGGTCGTTCCTTAGTAAATTGGGCATTGTACTACCTGAGGACCCAGCTATACCATTTGTGGGCATATACTCAGAAGATGCTCCAACATGTAATAAGGACACATGCTCCACTATGCTCATAGCAGCATTATTTATAAAAGCCGGAATCTGTAAACAAGCCAGATGCCCCTCAACAGAGGAATGGATACAGAAAATGTGGTACATTTACACAATTGAATACTATTTACACAGGCAAATGGATGGTACCTGAAAATATCTTCCTGAATAAGGTAAGTCAGTCACAAAAGAACACACATGGTAATTTTGTCACTGATAAGTGGGTAGTAGCCCAAAATTTCAGAATTCCAAAGATTCAATTTACAGATCATACAAAGCCTAAGAAGAAGGAAGACGAAAATGTGAATGCCTCAGTGCTTCTTAGAAGCGTGAATACTCACAGGAAGAAATATGGAGACAAAGTATGGAGCAGACTGAAGGAAAGGCCACCAGATGATCCTACCCAGGGATCCATCCCACATGCAGCCACCAAACTGGGATTCTATTGTGGATTTTGGGTAGTGATTGCTGATGGATGCCTGATATGGCTGTTCCCTGAGAGACTCTGCCAGAGCCTGACAAATACAGAGGCAGATGCTTGCAGCCAACCATTGGCCTGAGAGTGGGGGTTGCAGATGGAGGAGGTGGAGAAGGGGCTGATGGAGCTAAGGGGGTTTTCAGCCCCATGGAGGGATTAACAGTGTCAACATTCCAGATTCCCAGAGCTCCCAGGGACTGGACCACCAATGGAAGAATATACATGGAGAGACCCATGGTACTGTCTGCATATGTGCCAGAAGATGGCCTTGTTGGACATCAGTGAGAGGACAGGCTCTTTGGCCTGAGGGTGTTCCATGCCCCAGTGTAGGGGAATGCCAGGACAGGAAGACAGGAGTGGGTAAGCACGCTCAGAGACATAGGGAAAGAGGGGATGGAATAGGAGCTTCATGAAGGGAAGACCTGGAAAAGGAAAATAATTTGAAATGCAACTATATAACCAATAACAAAAACCAAACCATCAAAAAAAATATGAACTCAAGTCTATTCCAAATCAGTTTTTTCTTATTCTAAAAATCCTACACTTTATTAACATAGATTGCAGGTTTTTCTTTTGTATACAGATTATGAGAGCAAAAGTTCATTTGCTAATATATCAAAATTTTAAGAATTTGATGTGGCAACAGCTAAAATCATAGAAATTTCAGTTATGGGAATACCTAAGGAACTCATTTTAATTTTAAAATTCTGTACACATGTGTATATAGTATGGACACATACACAAAGTTCAGAGGACATTTGGTCTCTTCTATTGCAGTCTGGCTCATTCCTTTGAGAGAACTATGATGTCTTTCGGTTGGGCTGGCCTACCAGAGAGCCTCAGTGATGCCCTGGTCTCTTAAGCTCTTGTTTCTTTTCTTAGAACATTATAATATAAATTGCTACCTTTAGCTTGTCAAAAGATAAATCAGTATTTTCCCATCAGTGAATAAAAATTTAAGTGAAATAGAATAAACAATGCACTCCTGAGTTACATTTTGGTACAAATCCTACCTTTCTTTTTCCACATTTGAATTATTTTAATATATTCATATTTGGGAGACTCTAGTTCAGTTTTGGGGGACATTTTTACATATGGTACATTGAAATATACAAGCTGTTTGACTTTTAAAGGAATATCACTTTTCGTTCTGATTCTCTTAAAAAGTTCATTTACTACATTACAGATGAAATACATGAACAAGCCTCTTCGATTTCAAAAGAAAACAAATTTGTATGGAAAACCTGCACATTGAAGTGGATTACAATACATGGTTAATTATAAAACTATTGATAGAGTTGGAGACAATGTGTAGTGTTTTGGATTATGGAAAGCCTCAAGAGACAAACTAAAGATAATATCTGAACCCAATAAAGACATGAGAGTAGTACAGAAACCGAGACAAGGTACTAACATGAGGCTGAAATTACTGGGATGTGACTAAATGCCGTGGTTCATACTAGATTTTTACTTTCAAGAGGATAGAGTATATGAAAGTACACCACATCCCCTTAAAACATGGTAAGGCTTAAGTGTCATTTCACAGTATAAACTACAGCTCAGACAAGCAGGTGCTGGAAATACCTCTTGAACAACAGTTCAACGATGCATTCATTTACTTTAGTCCTCCATTCCATTTCAGTTTTCTACATCCAAATCCTTTCTGTTTTCATTCTTGTATATGGATGAATATATAGGTCTAGAATATTCAGTAGCTATCTTTCCCTGCCAACAAGCAAGCCTTAGAAAGTCCACTATTGCATTTCAAGTGCTGTCTTAAGGTTTCTATTCCTGCACAATCATGACCAAGAAGCAAGTTGGGGAGGAAAGGATTTATTCACTTCCATGTTTCTCTTCATCACCAAAGGAAGTCAGGACTGGAACTCAAGCAGGTCAGGAAGCAGGAGTTGATTGATGGAAGTATGTTAGTTACTGGCTTGCTCAGCTTTCTTTCTTATAGAACCCAAGACCACCAGCCCAGGGATGGTATCACCCACAAGGGGCCCTCCCCACTTGAACACTAATTGAAAAAATACCTAAGAGCTGGATCTCACTGAGGAATTTTCTCAACTCTTAGTCCCCATCTAGGATACTCCTGAAAAATTATTTGTCCTACATGCTGTTAAATTACCTTGGAATAATTCTACTTCTGTTCTAAGTAAAACTTAATGGTTAGCAGTTCTATCAGATACAAAACCTTCTATTTTAGGTTATAAATCTAGAAAGGGAAATAGTCAAAGTACCCAATTCACTAGACCTTGTTATTGGTTCTTGAAAGGATTAATCACTGAGAAACCAACTTCTATCTCCAAAGGCTACTTTTAAATTACTTTAAATTAGGGTGAATTTGTATATTCAAAATTGTTATCTACATGTTCCTGATTTAAGAAACAAGTTAAATGAAATCCAGTAATTTAAGATAATAAAGTCTAAATCATATGCAAATGTGCTTTTATGCATATGCATTCTTATTTGGTACCACATGCTGGACCATGCACATATAAGTCCAAAGTTACCTCAGGTATCTTCCTCTACTGCCCTCTAAAGCAAGGTCTTTTTTTAAACCCAGAGTTCAGTGTTAATTCCAGTTAACTAACCAGCTTTACTAGAGGTTTTATGCCTCTTGGGTGCTGGGATCAAAAGGAGGCTACTCTACTTGCCAGCTTTTGATCAGGGTACTCAGGATATAAAACCAGACCTTATAAATAGGTCCTGTGGGCATGTTGTGCACTGACCCATCACCCCAACCCTCAAATATAGTTAATAAAAGTAATAACTATCACATTCCTTATTGCAGAGACGAGGCATTAAATATTTATGTCATTAGTTTATTTACATTTTTTTCTAGTATAAGAGTTCAAGAGTTTAATCCAAATTTCAGGTCATATCTCTTAAACTTTCTTCATTCTGCAAAATAAAAACAAAATGCCATTAGAAGCCTGACTTTACAAGTTAAAACAATTTCATATCATCTATCAATTTGATACATCAGAAAGCGTTTACAGTATCATTTTGTTCATACTGATTTGCTTCATCACTTGTACCAAATTTTGCATGAATTATGCTAAATAAACCCATGTCTATGAAGGCTAGGCTACCACTATGCGATAGGTCTTATAATTTCTCAACCTAAGCAGACTAACTTACTAAAACCATAAAATAGAGTAGTAGAAATGAAAAGAACACTGGAACAATTCAGATTTCAACTTTGTAGATGTTAATGCCATTTGGTAATATCAAAGGTGGGATATCCCCAGTGCACTTTTATCTCAGAAGATAAGAACACAACACTGATTTATGAAGTGTGATACACAAAACAATATTACCCTATGTAGGAACCCTACACTAGTGCTACTAGCTATTGAACTCAATCAACTTATCTTTGTGTCTTCAATGGGGTTTTAGTATTACTTATCTTACAGGTGTTGCATAGTATGCTCAGATTATTGGGGTAACGTACTACTTGTTGAACACTGACCTTTACTGATCAAAACTTATTTTTTCATAGTTTTCCCAAACTGCCTCTACCAATATCACATTTACACTTACCTTCAGGAATCAACAGACAACTATTTACTTGTATGTTGTAGGAGACTGTATAGGGTACAGAACAGACATTACTGTTTTAGGAAAATTAGAAACTTACTAATTACCTGTTAAAGGGATGAATTAAATATCCTTATTTTTTAAGTAGCTGGTGTCTTACTATAAAGAAAGGAGCGGCAAATCCAGATCCAAAGTACACGGTCATCATAGCCAGTAACCGCCACTTGTTTTCCACTGAAAATGGCAAATTCTGTTGGGAAAGAGAAAAGGCAGAAGAAACATTCGTTCAAAGCATCTTTATTTACTCTAATAAAAGGGTCTCGGGGACAATCGCATATTCTATAATCAGGTCCATTCAGGTGCATTCGATAGGGCATTTTAAATAAACACCCAGGTTTTCTGAATACCAGTTAGTAAGTCCTATTAAGTCTAAGGTCTTGTGTTTTTAATATTTGGAAAAATTTACTCTCCGACGTAGAAACTTCAGAAACGAACACACCATTCTAGTTCGTTGTTATTAGAAATTCTGCACCCAGTTCACGGCAGTATCAATCACAGTACAGTTTCTCTTTTTCCTAAGTAGCTATTCCATATCCTTCCTCTTCCCTAACCAGGTCTCGCCTAACAATGTCAGGGCAGTTATCACTAACTGCTCGGTTTGCTTACACTTGGGGCTAAACCTGGCCTAACCGAGGATCGCCGCTCTAACGCAGTTTGCAGGTTTACGCCGCTGATCCGCAGCCACAGGCCCTCTTCTCCTTTTCTTTCCAATGACCTTCAATCTCCGCCGCCGCCCAGCTCCAACCTGGCCTTCCCGGCCTCGCTCTGTGAAGAGGTGGCGGACAGGACAGGCGGTGTGGATGCAGCGGTCAGGCGCGGAGCTACCCAGTCTCACCCGGGATGGCGACTGAGGGGCCCGCGTGTCCCCTCCAGCTCCTGGCTAGCCACTTCCCTCCCCACACGCTCTAAGCCCACCGACGGCCTCACTCACCTTCCCCGGACCCTCCTCATAGTGGCTGCGACGGACCACGGAGGTGGTGAACCTCCGGACACTCTGGCCCAACATGCCGCTGCTAGTTCTGCGAGGGACGCAGACACGGAAGGCGCGAGAAATGGCCGTACCACCAGACTCTTCCTTCTTCACGACCTTGCTACCAGCGCGAAGACCGAAAGGGAAGATGGGAACTACAGTAGAGACTTCCTGAAACGTACTCAACCGGCGGTCTCTGAGGATTATGGGCGTTGTAGTTTGTCTAATATTAGGCGCCATTCCGGCTCCGATGGATTGTGGGAAATGTAGTCTGAATCTAGAATGAGCGCGCAACAGCACCAAGTGCTGTCTTACCATCAGTGATTCAATAGGACCTGAGCTATTTTATGAATTCACATCTAGGATTCGTGGGATTTGCTTCCAGAAACAATTTACTGAGGTAACTAAAGGTGCTTAAACATATGTGTTCAAGTTAATGAAACAAGAAATAAAATTATTTTCATGTGAGTATATCACTCATTTTGATTATGATTCTTTGCCAAAGTTGAAAGATGAGCAGTGTAGTCCTGTCTGAGGGAACACAAGCAAGTGATCAACAGTATGTAGCACAATGGATGTCATGTTGAAAACTGGACTGAAGTGCTAAGAGCTGGATTTTCTGAAGTTATATAAATTGGATATAAAAGAACATACATACATATAAAAACTCCTATGTGCAGCATGATCAAGTTGGGGAAGAGATAAGTAACTTCTGACATCTAGAGCTACCGTGGATTAGGAATTTGTTTATTCCAACTGAACATAACAGTTTCATGGAGCATCAAAATTAGACAAGGCTACTAGACACTGATAGATTATTGGTTTATTTTTATCGGATATTTTCTTTATTTGCATTTCAAATATAATCCCTTTTCCCCATCCTCCCCCCGTCCCCCAGAAACCCCCTATCCTATCCTCCCACCTCTGCTTCTATGAGGGTATTGTTTTGAAAGGCGGTCACACTATATATCTCTAAATATATAAATATAACCTTTTCAGTCTGTATAATGTTACTTATGTATGTAGCAACACCAGATGAAGAGAAAAAGCCATGAACATGAAAGAGAACAAGGCAGGATACATGAAAGACGTTGGAGGGAGAAAAAGAAAGGGAGAAATGGTATAATTGTATTATAATTAAAAATTATAATTTTTAAAAGGACACACATAGACTGTTAAATTAAGATTAGTCTAAATATGTTCTATATTTGATGATAAAATTTGGCTGAAAGTACTCTCTTTACATAGTGAACTATATCGTAAGAGAAATGTAAAAAAATTCAAGCTAATAAGTCTTAGCAAGTAACAGGAGTTAAGCAAATCACAGCTCTCTGTCAGTCTGTTGGTCTGCCTATCTATCTATCTATCTATCTATCTATCTATCTATCTATCTATCTATCTATCTATCTATCTACTTTCTATCTGTCTGTCTCTCTACTTTCTATCTGTCTGTCTGTCCATCTATCTGTGATCTATCTGTCATCCACACATCATGGATCTATCTGTTAAACATAGTTGTAAATTCTATCAAAAGTGTAGGCCATTCTTGCCTAATCTAGATAGACTCTCTGTGAGTTTTGTCACTGAAAGAGTAAGGTAGAAGTTATCAGTGTGTCATTGCTTTGCCCATATATAACAGAGAGATGGAGGAGGGAGGTGCAGATGGAAATTAGTTCCTCTCCTACCTTTTGGAGTGTGTGGGTATGTTTGTGTGTGTGTGTGTGTGTGTGTGTGTGTGAGGGAGAGAGAGAGAGAGAGAAAGATTGAGAGAGAGAGAGAGAGAGAGAGAGAGAGAGAGAGAGAGAGAGAGAGATATGTTATTTTATCCATTTTTCTGTTGGTTTGCCTTTGTGAATGTATGTGCACCATATATGCACTCTGGTTCTCAAGGAAGTCAGAAGAAGGTACTGGATCCTCTGAAACTTGATTCTTCAGCAAGAGCAGCCAGTACTCTTAACAATTAAACCTCTTCAGTCCCCTCTTCAAGTTTTAGAAGAATTTTGTTCTGTCCTTTTTCCCATGAAAAGATTTGTAGAATATTTATATTTATTCTATGAGAATTCTATACATATATATATAATTTATTTTGATGTGCATTTCCTCCCTCCAGATCTCTTTGTACATCCTTCAACATATGTGCCTTCCTACTTTATGTCTTCTTTTCTAAAGCTAGCCCACCAAGTAAATTTAATATTTCCCGCATGAAAATGTTAAATGGGTTTTTAGCCATCTATTTGGCATAAAAACCCACCAGTGGTGACATGCTCAGTACAAATGGACTTTTCTTCCCCCCAGGAACCATCAACTGTTAATTGCTCCTCCTCCTCAGTTAGGGCTAGGTTTTGCAATAGATCTTCACCCTATGCTAGGTTTTGACTACTTTAATCTTTTCTCAGGTATATGAAAATAACCTTATCTGCTGTGAATATATAAGTGCAATGGTAATGTTTTGCCCAAAGAGAGCATTTCAAAGTACTCCTGCCCATCCTCTGGTTCTTATATATTTTTTCTACCCTGTCTTCCTTGGTGTTCTCTGAGGCTTGGAGGAGAAGGTGGTATAGAGGTTCCATTTAGGCCTGAACTCTCATGTTTGTTCTCTGTGCTTTGAATTGTTATAATTCTGTACTGACTAGTGCTCACTTCAGAAAGACTTATTTCACCAAGGCTGACAGCAGCACAGATCTATTGGTATAAAAACAAATATTCAGAAAGGACTTTAACAACATCACCATTTAGCAAAAGTAACAACTCCTCCCCCCCCCATTGCTAGAGCCTATAATCTCCAGACTATAAACAAGGAGCATTTTTCTATTCTTAATTCTACTTTTTAATCTACTGTAAATGATGCTACCTGTAGATTGATCTATCATTGATTATAATTTACATCAAGGAGTCTTCTCTGTGATTCACACGGGTCAATGACTAGAATTAGTTTTAGAACTATAGGAGTTTAAGCATAGTTACACAAATTATTTTCATAAGAATTGGGGAGTATCCTTCCTGGGAACTCTGTCACTAGAAGAGTATGGCAGAAATTGGAATGTGACATTCCCAGATGTGACCATAACTAGAGCTGGCTTTTTTTCTTTTCTTTTCTTTTGTTTTCTTTTGTTTTCTTTTCTTTTTCCTTTTCCTTTTCCTTTTCCTTTTCTTTCTTTCTTCCTTCTTTTCTTTTTCTGTTTTTTTTTTTTTTTTTTTTTTTGAGACAGGGTTTCTCTTTGTAGCCCTGGCTGCCCGGAACTTACTCTGTAGACCAGGCTGGCCTCGAACTCAGAAATCTGCCTGCCTCTGCCTCTAGAGCTGGCTTTCTTACCTATTAAAACTGTAAGCTCTTAAGGTAAGAAGCTTCCTCTTCTCAAAAACCTCCCGGGAAGTTCCTTAAAGTCCACAAAAGGGGAGAACATTCATGGAATAAGCAAATGATTGAAACCATGTTGTCCCCGAGCCTGTTCCCACCACCAGCTTGACCAGCACTACCTGGCCCAGAAAATCCTCTCCCAAAATTTTTAGGCATACATTTTTGGTCTATAATAATATGGTTATTCTTATAACCTATTAACAATTATGGCAGATAGTTAGAGTAAATAAATTATTACCTAGGTCTAACAGGTTCTTGAGACTTCATCAAGGAATTGATGGGAGCAGATGGAGAGTACCAAGGTCAAACAACAGACTGAACTTAGGAGTTCTATGGAGGACAGAAGGAAGGATAGGTGGAACCACAGGGGTCAGGGACACACCAAGAGAACATGCCCTCAGAATCAACAGACAGGGACTTATGGGAACTCAAAGAATGAGATCAGGGAGCCGATAGAGGTCAAACCTAGGTCCTCTGCATATATGTTATATCTGAGTAGTTTGAAGTAGTGGTTTGAATACACATGGCCCAGGGAATAACACTATTAGGAGATGTCACTTCGTTGGGATAAGTGTAGCCTTGCTGGAGGAAGTGTGTCACTGTGGAAGTGGGCTTTGCAACCTTCCTGGAAGTCAGTCTTCCCCTAACTGCCTTAAGAACCAGAGGTAGAACTCTCAGCTCCTCCAACACTATGCCTCACTAGATGCTACCATGCTTTCTGCCATAATGATAATAAACTGAACCTCTGCATCTGGAAACAAGCTCCAATTAAATGTCCTTTGTAAGAGTTGCCGTGGTCATGGTGTCTCTTTATAGCAATGAAAACCCTAACTAAAACACTTTGTGTTCTTTTGTAAATCATAACAATTGGAGCTAGGGCTGTCCCTGACTCTTTGGCCTACTTGTGGGGTTCCTTTCCTCCTACTGAGTTGCCTTGTCTAGTGTTGATGTGATAGTATATGCCAGGACTTATTGTAGCTTGTTATAATGCATTTGGCTGTTGTCTTTGGAAGGCATACTCTGAGGGGAGGAGAGAGTTGGGGTGAGTTTTGGGTGTTGGAGGAGGTGCTGAGAGGAGGCGAGAGACAGGGATGGGAAAATGTAGTCAGGATGAAATATATGAGAGAAAAATAAATAAGATAAAGTAAAATAGAAATTAACCTTTTTCCAATCTTCCACTAGAACATTTCTCATCATAGATTTGAATGGCAGCTTTGTTTTGTCATTTAAAATGTTTATCCCAACTTAATGCCTGTCTCTTTTCATGGGATTACTGTGATGATTTTCCAGCTTTGCTAAAAACTGAGCATAAAGCAGTGCTATTTTGCTGTCTTATATATTTGGACAATACTAGACATACTTTCTAGTAGACATGCACATTCATGCTTTCTGACACTCTATGTTCATGGCCACTTTTAGAGTATGTCCATGACAATTACTTCAAAACACTGGATTAAAATACTATTTTTAATTTTTTCTTTTTTCTTTCTTTCTCTACTTTTTATGTGTATATATTTCTGTGCATGTCTGTGTGTGTTTATCTGTGTGTGTGTGTGTCTGTATGTGTTATTGCTTGTGTGTATGTGTGTGGGCATTTTAGTGACCCAGGACACATATGCATGGATGTCAGGGGACAACATTTTGGATCAGTCCTTGCATTGAGACCTTGTTTTGAGAAAGTATTTTTTCTCTCCTGTGTAAGCCAGGCTAATTGGCCTTTGAGCTCCTGCAGACTTGCCTTTTTCTATGTCTTCATCACAGCACACTGGCATTACTGACATTGCTTCTGTGTCCAGCTTTTACTTGGATTCTGAGTATCTGAACTTATGGCTTCAGGATTGCACAAGTATTACTGTACCATCTTCCCATTTTTATTTAAAACATAAAACACACACTTATACATACATAGTCTCTCTCTCTGACACACAAACTCACACACATACACACAAACACACAGTCACACAAACATACCACCCAAAGATAGAAAGAAAAAAAAAACCAAGCAAACAGCTAATCATAAGTGATGTTTTACTCTTATACACACACAGTCTTACACACACACACACACACACACACACACACACACACACACACACACTACCCACCAGCCCACACAAACAAAGAAAAATGACCATAAGTGTTTTATACTAATTATGTATTGCTCTCTTTATTATTCTTTAAAAATTATCAACTAGTTAAATATCTAATAGTATATTTTGAGAATAGATTTTGTCCTTATCTAGGAATATTTTAGATTCACTATAAAGGAAATGTGAAAAAACACACAAAAAAATCCGGTGGTATTCTATTGTTTAACCAACAAGTTAATAAAATAAGAATGGCTAACCACAGATTCTCCCAAACTTCTCACTGAGCAGTGAGAAGCACACTGGGCCTTTTCTTGACCTTTGTTATGAGCTTGCCCAGAGGAATCCAATAGACTCGTATACTCCAATGTTTCGGAGGCTTGCAGCTTCCATTTAGAAATTTTCTCTCAGAAGTCCATCACCTTATTAGAAACTAGTCCTCAGCCTTTGAGAGCTGAGAGAAAATCTAGGCCAATGATATGGAGAAAAGACAGGAAGTTTAAGAAGCAATCATGGGAAGAGATAGAAAGTAAGTCTGGAAGGAGAAATGGAGAGTGCAAGGAGGCAGATGGGAAAAATAAGGGAGAAAAATAGGTCTTTCTGCCATTCCACAGAGGTTCCCCTTCCCACTCACACTTCCATCTTCCCATTTTTATTTAAAATAAAATAATAGACTGCAGGCACATGTATAGAGCACATATGTGACTCACCCCACAATTTTTCTCCCCACATATTTATAAACCATGTTAAACAAGCACTCTCCATATAAACCTGTCATTCCAAGAACCATAGGGAATCTTGCATATTGCTCACTTAGCCCTTAAGCTGTGGGGTAATGGTGGGACAAATGCAGAGATCTGCAGCAGGGAGGATGCTCTATTTCTTCTAGAGGACACTTAGCAATTTGTATTCCTATTGTAGTTGCTGGCCAGACAAATACCAATTACCATGGAAAAACCTTGGGAAAATGTGATATATTTGTACTATAAAGTTCATTGTAGGAGAAATGAAACATTTCATGAATTGATTAACATAAAATAAAAATTTTCCTTAGGCACAGGAGATTTACTTGAAAGTCATATTTTAGAAATAAAATCCAGTTACTTTAAGTAGTGAGAAAGGTGTATATCACAAAGTGAGTAAGGCATTCCTCAGAGCCACAGGAGTATTTGAAGACTGAAATACATTATATAGAACAGTGAAACTAAAATTAAAATAAAATATTTGTTATGTAACTTCAACTTTACTAAAAAATGAATGGTATAATGAAGAAACTTTACAATGTAAACTGAAAAGTCCAAATTAACAAATTTATTTTGGTCTTGAATTTATATACCTTCTAGACAGAGTGACACGTGTTTGTAATTTCAGATTTATAAGAAAAAATCCTAATATTAGAAAAAGGAGAAAACATGGCAGGACTGAGGTAATTAAGATTTGCACCTATGCTGCCAAGTTTCTGTATGGTTGAGTGATGCTACTGGGAGACAAGGGTATGAGAAGAAAGAAAAATGATTTTCTGATGATCGAATTTGACTTCATTGTGTTTCTTTTGTTTGAATTTTCCTCCTTTCCTTTCCTTATCCTCTAGTGTCCTCTTTTCAAAACTCTTACCTCATACAAATTTCCTCCAGACAAAAATTAACACCTTCAAAATCACCAGCTTCACGTGCTGCTCACTCACTTAGATAAAAGTATATAATATTCCATGGAAGTAATGCCATGTATTATAGTCAGTTATGTCTTATCACTACATCATGGGAAGGTTTAGAATAAAGACTAGTTGTTAAACTATCTTTGTATTCTTCTACAAAGTAGTTCTTTAACATTATAACGTAGAAGGAAATTGATAAGGAATGAGGCATACGGCAGAAAGTGTCATTGGCTTTTTATGACAAAGCAATCCTTAGTACTAAATACATTGTTTCAGAGAGTTATTATAGGATGGTTTTTATTTACACACACAGATACTCTCTTTGTCTCTCTCTGTCTCTCTGTCTCTCTGTCTCTCTGTCTCTGTCTCTGTCTCTGTCTCTCTCTCTCTGTGTGTGTGTGTGTAATATTCCAATTTTACCATTTTGTTTCCATGTAAAGGTATTATATGCCTCAAAAGTAATTCTACATAGGAGATATCAGTAAAATCACTTTTATTTAATAGAGGAGGCAACCAATTGATATTTAATTAACTAACTTGCCTTAATTTTCATCAGATCCTATACAGCAGAACTGAGATTAAAATCAAAAGTCTGATTTTAAAGTTACTGCTATTAGTCACTACACACAGTGGCCTAAAAGAGTTACATGTGTGATATGGAACTCACTGGTACTCAAAGGTACTCATACCCTAAGGGAAAGGGGTAGAAATTAATTCATATTTGCTGTGTATTATTGAATTCTCTCTATCTCTGTCTCTCTGTCTTTCTCTGTCTCTGAATCTGTCTCTCTCAGTCCTGTCATAATATCTCATTTCTCCCTCCTCTCTCTCTCTCTCTCTCTCTCTCTCTCTCTCTCTCTCTCTCTCTCTCTCTGTGTGTGTGTGTGTGTGTGTGTGTGTGTGAGGTAAAGCTCCAACTCCAATAAGCCCATGCAAAGAACATACAACTTAGGTTAATGTTTACAAGCTGCATGTCTAGATTGGGCAGATATACCACTATACTACTCTATTCCCCACCTATGAGATTCCTTGCTACTTGAGGTTTCTCTAGGCCATGTGGTTCATTTCCATTTTTCTTCTACCTCCTCTTTCTCTGTGTTCCTCTCTCTCCTCTGTCTCATTTCTTTTTTCCCCCTTCCCTTCTCTCCCTCTTTAAAACCTCCAGCCCTACCTGTTCCTTACACGGATCAATAACAGGCTCTAGCCTTTATTTGACCAGTTAAAATGGGGAGAAGGTTCGCATGAAATCACCTTAGTATGTGATTCACGCCTTGTTGAGACAGACTCTATTGAGGAATCAGAATTAACATCAAAATACAAACAGCATCAGGGCAATCTGTGTGTGTGTGTGTGTGTGTGTTTGTGTTTGGTTGAGTAGATCTTTCAAAACAGAAAGTTGGTTGGAAATGATGGTCAGTTCTCCAGTTTCAGGAGTCTGCTACAGAGTTGAGTGTTAAGGAGAAGGTCAGATGGCAACATTCATGTGATCATCGACAACTACAGTGACACACTCACACTGTACTTTTACCATAAATTCATTGTCTTCTAATGGACTAGAAAGGATTGGACCTGAAGCCAATATATACATCTAACTTTGAAAGCAACATTTCCTCCAGGTAATTCAAGCCTGCCAGAACTCAATTCAGCACTAGATGCTTTCTCCACTGCTTTTCTAAGCTTCTCAGATGACTTGGAGTTGGATATTTTTTTGACAGACACGCTGACACATTTGTAATGTCTCTCCAAAATCAGGGGGTAGAAATGTTTGAATTCCATGTTGTTCATTTTTGTTTCACAATTTTATGCATTTATATAATTACTTTTAGCTAAGATCACCTCTTCTTTCTTCTCCTTTGTCTTCTTGTATCCTTCTCAACTTCTTCTCCTCCTTCCTTCATGTCTTCTATTGTTTTGTATACCCCATTGAGATTCATTGCATTTCTAGCCTAAGTGTTGGAGGGACATTATTTACTGAAGTAAAGGGCAACTCATAAATGTTTATAACAGTTTAGAACAATACACTTTTTTCCAACAGCCATAAATCACCAAGATGGGGCCCATGGCCTCCCCCCTCCATCCATGATAAAGTAAATTTACTTTTGATTATTATTTTTGCTTATTAAATATCTGTAAAATGTAACTAACAAAATTTTGCACAGGTAAGATTAGAAAGTAATATGCACATGTATTCTTTAAGTGAATTTAGATCAATTTTAAATATTGGGTTCCATTTGGCTTTTAATTTTTACTTTCTTTGTTTCTTTCTTGATAGTTTTAAATACATAATTTGCACCATGATACTAACCCCCCAAATAGTTTAATGTTTATCCCCTTAGATGATGAATGATATTCTTGCATATTACCCACGGATCAATACTATACATTTAAATTTATCAAGCTTATTTCAACTTTGTCAGAGGGTCTATTAACATTCTCTTAAGCTTTAAGCTTTATAATGCTTTTCTTCTCTAGTATATCATAATATAATCGATGGTTAGAGATTATACTTAGTCATTGTAAATTTTACTTTAGTTCCATTTAACCAGAAGAGTTTTTTTTTTGTTGTTGTTGTTGTTGTTGTTGTTGTTTTGGTTTTTCAAGACAGAGTTTCTCTGTGTAGCCCTCGCTGTCTTGGAACTCACTCTGTAGACCAGGCTGGTCTCAAACCCAGAAATCTGCCTGCCTCTGCCTCCCAAGTTCTGAGATTAAAGGCGTGCGCCACCACTGCCCGACTGAATCTTTTTAGTCTTTGTCTTTTATCACACTATTTGCAGCTCTCCCTTCTTTGATGGTTGTTGGTCAGTTGCCTATGGGGGTGGTAAGAGTAGAAGTGGTGAGCAGGATTCGGACTTCCATAAGTGTGATGGGAAAACTTCTGCAAGTCAGCTTCAGTATAGCAGCTCTACTTTACTGTTCCAGGGGCAGGATATATAGGGCTCTTCAGGGTATGAGTGGAAAGGGTTTATTTGCCATTACATAGTACCTAATTATCATATGGGTGTGATGCTAGAGCAGGGCTTATGTACTGACTCATGCATTGCTTGAAGAGAGCTCTGCACAGAGTCATTCTTCAAATAATGTCAAGTGTCTGTGCTCCAAGACACTCTCCCAGTAAGTTTAGACAGAGAAAATGATGTCTCCCTGGGAAAGGGAATCCTCCATTTTGCATCTAGCTCAGAGAGGAGAGAGAAGAAGGGATGGAGATGGAGGGAGGGAGGAAGGGAGGCAGAGAGAGAGAGAGAGAGAGAGAGAGAGAGAGAGAGAGAGAGAGAGAGAGAAATTAGAAACATGACCTTGAATTGGCTTGGTTTGTTAGATATAGACATTGGTTGAATTAGTTAGCCACACATTAAACCGTGTTCTTCTTGGTTCCCATCCTATGTGAATAGCTGGTGAGTTGCCATGGGTCCCAAGAATTAGTAATTATGCAAAGGTCACATTTATCTTAACTATGAAGGTATAACTGAAATTCATCTTGATTTCCTCACATCTAACCTCTTGTGTAGGGCAGTCCCAGACAACCTACTTTCTGGAATAAGTGCAGGCTTTTGAGATGTCATCTTTGCCCATAATATTGTCTGTTCCAATTAGATAAAAATGTGTGAGAGGTCAAAAATGCCTTCTATTCTTGTGTTCTTCGGAGGAGAAGGGACCACCTAGGTGCCCATTGAAACCAGGCAAAACTGGCTTTCTCATTTTATTATCCCAGAGTTCTGTCTTACCTCTAACCAAAGCATCTGTTATCCCATACCCAACCTCAAGGCTTCTTATTTTAGTTTCTTTAACTTGTGTTTTCAACATAGTACTGAGAAATCATTTTAATATCATAGAATATCCTGTTCCTAATAGAAAATTTTCCCGAGGTGTAGCATCATTGATGATACTTGATTAACTGTTGCTATAACAGTGTGAAATGAGTTTCCATCTCCAACACTTCCTCCTGTCTACTAGCTGCCCTTTAACATCCAACTAAAGGTGAGTTTCTTCTCCCACTGCTTTTTATTTGTCCATTTATTATTGATGTAGTCTAGTGACTACTTATTTTTAATGGTTTATAATTCATGACTTCACTGACATTTTATACTGGTTTCATCGTATTGTGTTTGATTAGTGGCAACCTCACTTTGCTGCCACTTGTGTCCCAGTGATATGCCTTCACTACTTTGTGTTATTTAATGTTTTCTTAACTTACAAGAAATGTTCCTAACCTTGTCAAATCTACACTGTTCCAAACCTGGGAGCAAAGCAGTATTTCATCGATGCACACCTCTATAATATAATATAAACCAAGGTCTGTATATCAGGTGTGTTTACGGCTGGCAGGATACATTAGCTTTGTAGTAGATACACATGTACACATGTGTGTACATAAACATGAAAATGTAGATGGATATCTACAGTTTGGAAAACATTTCAATTTTTTTTCTACTAGTACCATCATTTTAAATCCATAATACAATTTCCTTTTTTGTTTAAGTAGTAAACTTTTATTTTCCTTCTTTCAAAATGAGTACACAGAATCTGAAGTATGTTCATTCTGGTATTATATGTAGCATGATTTCAGATTTTTGTATATGATTTCACTTCAGAGTGTGCTTGACTTCATTCCTGATACATTCCGTAGCTCAATGCATACAGTACAATCCATATTCTCTTCCATTCAATCACTGTTGACTCCATCTTACCTTTTCCCTTTCTTTTTCTGTCCTTTTCTTCTCTCCACTCTTTTACTTGCTGTCCTTTCTTCCTTCCTTTCTTCCTTGCTTCCTTCCTTGCTGCATGTTTTCCATGGGGGTTATCAACTCATCAACAAAATGCAGTGATTTTGGTGGCCCAAACCATTGCAATTACCAATTACTCTCTCTCTCTCTCTCTCTCTCTCTCTCTCTCTCTCTCTCTCTCTCTTTCTCTCTGTCTCTGGTCCATTCTTCTGTCTATTTTTTGTTATTTCCATGATTTTAAAATCTCTACTTATTAATGGTTATTGTAGTTACTCTCTGACAACAATTTCCCCAAATTCTATTTTTGCGCCCCCCTCCTTTGTGCTTTGTGTCTTTTAAATGTATAAAGATTTCCTAGTCTCTCATTAAGACTCATTAAAGTGGCTCCCTTGCTTAAATCTTAAATCAGAGAAACAGAATGATTATTTCAGTTAATGTCTCCTCACACTGCCTGGAGGTCTCCAAGCGTTTCAAGTTCTTAGATTACCTTATGCCTCTTTCCTGCCTAAATTGTATCTGAGAAGAAAAAGCCAATTGTTAAAATAAGAGAGTCTATAAATAAAAAATCAGCTCCTGAAATTTTCTCAAGAAGGAAATACTGAAACTACAAAGGCAAACCAGGGTGGAGAACACTGTAAAGTTCGGGGTCCTCTAAATGTATTATTTATCCAAAGTAAGAAACTGATGTTGAAGTACTTCTTAATTATTTATCTGGTTGCATTATTTACGTGTAAAACGTGATAAATGTGTTAGGCAGAGTTTCTATTGCTGTAGTAAAACACCATGACCATAAGCAACTTTTGGAGGAAAGGGTTTTTTTTGTTGTTGTTGTTTTGTGTTTTTGTTTTCTTTTTTGTTTGCAGTTCCACATCATTGTATATGACTGAGGGAAGTCATGGCAGAATCTCAGGAAGGAGCTGAAAGAGAGCAGTGGAGGAGGACTGATAACTGAATTGCTACCTATGGCTTTCTCAACTTGCCTTCTCATAAAATCCAGAACCACCTGCCCACAGTGAACTTGGCATTTCCTCATCAATCAGCAATCAAGAAAATGTCCTACAGACTTACCAAAAGTCAATACAATTAAAGCATTTTCTCAATGAAGATTTCCTCTTTTTAGATGGCCCTAGCCTATATCAAATTGGTATAACAACTAGTCTGTCAGTAAGTATATAAATGATACTTTTCTCATTCATTTTATTCATATAAGAAGTAGAATAACTAGGAAATTAAATGTACTTAAATTTCAGAGTTAGTCATATGCATGAGTATTTAAAATATTCAAGGGAAGAAGCTGAGTTCTGTTAATGATATGTTAATGTAAAAATTTCAAAGTAAGCTTTTAAAAAAAATTATGATGAATGCATGCCATTTTCTCTATGGGAGCTTTCTCTCTGCCATAGACAGTTTCCCTTGACTTTGTGGTATTAGAAAACCTGAGATCATGTTTACTTAAGCAGGCTTGACAGAAAATTAACACAAATATTAGCAACAATTAAGGTATTAAGAATATAATATATTACAAAAAAACATTTTGATTAAAAGTTAATGGTTTTATCATTTCAGAGAGCATTTAGGACTAGTCACTGAACAAGAGAGCTCAAAGTTTCTGAAATTTGATAATCCATATATAATAAAACCTGATATACTATTTATCATTTCTTTCTTCCTTTCTTCCTTCCTTCCTTCCTTCCTTCCTTCCTTCCTTCCTTCCTTCCTTCCTTCCTTCCTTTCTTTCTTTCTTTCTTTCTTTCTTTCTTTCTTTCTTTCTTTCTTTCTTTCTTTCTTTCTTTCTTTTTCTTTCGTTTTGGTTTTTCGAGACAGTGTTTCTATGTATATCCCTGGCTGTTCTGGACCTCACTCTGTAGACCAGGATGGCCTCGAACTCAGAAATCTGCCTGCCTCCACTTCCCAAGTGCTGGGATTAAAGGTGTGCGCCACCATTGCTCGGCATCATATTATAAAACAATCAAAATGTGCATAATACTGAAACAAGGAATGAGGAGGCTATAATTTTTCAGGATAGATAATAAAAGTTAGTTTTCAATTTTATCTGTTAAACATAGATGAAATGTATCTGTCTTGCTCATGGAAATACTAAGTAACTGTTCTGTTCTTTTTGTAGGAAAGTCTGTTTTCAAATGGTGGACATTTGAAAGGGTAATCACAGAGCCATGTACCCAAAAATTCACTGAAAACTATAGTGTAGAAATGTATCAGGAACTTAATGAATAACATACTATTTTATTTCTTAGTATCTGTGATAATTCAGTTATATATATTTTTTACTTTGTAAATTTTAAGATTTCTCATTTTAGATTATTTTGCAAGTAATATTTTATTTAATAGCTTGTGTTTTTTCATAAGAGTCCCTTATGAAAACATTAATCTATATCTTTTTACTCAGAATATTTGAATGAATTGACACTGAAGGGGATAGGAATTATCATATTATGAAAATATTTAATTAAAAATGAAATTTAAATATGTCACACATTGGAAGCCATTTTTAATATATTTAATTGTAACAAAAATTAATGTAAAAGAGAACATGCATTTGAAAGAGCGCAAGGAAATGTGTATGGGAAGATCTGCATGAAGAAAAGGCAAGGGGGAAATATGTGATTATATTACAATCTCAAAAATGTTTATGCTGTAGGGTAAGTTGAGGGCTTGTAAAATGGATTCTAGTTGCTTTAGAATACCAATTTCACCTCAAGAAGATTTTATAGGTTAAGATATTTGTAATTTTACAAGAAGCTAAAATCGTTTAGTATACAAGGAAGTAAAATAAACAATGAACAGAAATAAAGGTAATATCCTAGTCTTCTACATGTATCTTAAAGACTTTATATCCTATTACAGAAATTCTTGCAAATCTTTCTTCATAGATGTGCTATTCAAAATATTCAGGAAATGGAACCAGCCTAGATGTTCACTGACTGATTGATAGGAAATGAAAATGTGGTTCATATTCACAATGAGATTTTCATTTAGTTATAAAGAAATATAAAATTATGAAATCTGTTAAATTGAAAATATTACACTGAATAAGCTAAACTTACACCAAGAATAGCAATCACCATGAGCCCCATATCACATGTAGAGCCTAACTATGAATTCTTGAGTGCTGTGTTAACTGAGGTGGGAAGACTCATCTAGTACAGGTGATCCCTTTCTCAGACTGTGTAAATGAATTAAGTCAACATGTAAACATGTAAAATTTCCTCTGTTGTGACAGAAGATGTAATGTGACCAGCTGCTTCAAGGTCTTGCAGCTGTTTCTTGTCTATCAACATTTCCTAAAGTTGTTTATGTCAAAGTACTTTAAGATAGGAAAAGAATTAAGATATATGTCCAATTTACAGAGTAAACATTTCCACAGGCACATACATGTAGAAGAAATGTAGCATCTATGGGGTTAATAATGCCTGTATCTTAATAATCCATTGGGCTGGATTAATTGCAAATCTTTAGATAATGGGACTAATTTAAGATATGAACCAAGTTTTTCTTTATGGAATCATGACTATAAACATTGTTGCAAGTAACTTTCTGAAATTTTGATTTGTAATTTTGAGCTTAATTAAACTGACATAATATTTGTTCTGGGTCATTGAGAGTTCAAATCCCAGATGGATTCCCTCTGCTATAGGGTATAAAAGCCTGGCAACTATGACAACTACAGTATATTAAAATATACCCATTAAAAATGTTGTTAGTATATGGCTTTTTCAGTTTGTACTTAAAAGATTAAGAAAACAGGATTTGCTTGGGGGAAACATTTATGCCCTTGGAGTAAATTATTACTACATTCTCTACAGATATTTTAAACATGCCAACTAATTACAAAATTATTACACAAATCGGATTAGGTTTAATTACCAGTTCTTTTCACATTCTTTACTGAACAGCATTTTAAACTGTGTCATTGTCTGTGAATTGTACTAAGCCATATTCCTGCCACCTTGCACTAAGGGATTTTATAAATGACAGACTTATAAAACTCATTGCTGGGTTTATTGAGACTTTTTTTTTCTTCTTTCTGATGATGTGCTTTAATATATTTCACAGTGTCATTTTTATGAAGACCCACAGGAGTAATATATCTCTGATCTCCATACTAAGACAAACAGGCTCTTCCTGGGTATCTGACTTGCTTTTGCCTTATGGGCACTGTGAATAACAAACTTCACCATGGATCCCTGTTTATACTGCTTCCTAGAAAGCTTAGAGCTAAGCATGTGATCTACCTCCAGTGGGAGATGGATATATTTTGTGTACTTTACTCTTGGCTCTATCTTTTTTCTTAATTTATTTATCTTTGCTTTATTTTTCTTGTGAATTTTAAATGTGTTTTATCTTGGTTTATAGTCTTTGTCTTTGTTTTGTATTTCAGATGTTTCCTGGAACTGTATTAGCATGCAAATAAAATAATAAATCATATATATTTCTCACATAAAAATTGTTCCAGTGTTATGTATCAACTTTTCATGTTGCTTTATGGTCCTAAGCAAGGCAACATAATTATAGCTTAACTTGATGCAACAAAGGGCTGCAAAATTTAGTTGCTTAGAACTAAACTCAGAACTTGTATTCATGATGACACCACCATCTGAATGGTCTGTTCAGCATACACTCTACTTCCCTAGACTTTCTAGCTCACCCCTCTAGTCTAACTCTGCCAGTGTACTATGCAAGAAAAAGTTACTCAGCAGAAGGATTCAGTTGCAGGTCTATAGGAGGAATACATTACTCATGCCCAGATTTCAATAGCCCAAACAGCTACTACTATTAGGAATTTTTGTGTAGCTGAGATCAAATCAGAAATGTTTTGACTGAAAACATCATCTCCTCAAAGGAGATTTCATATTTTCTTACTGGGATGACAAAATACAAATATGGGGACTTGAAACAGAGGATTTTAAGCATCATCATTTTTTTCTAGGTGGTTTTCTAGCTTCTACACATTTCCAAGAGGTTTCTCACTTCAAACAACATATTGTAGCCTCAAATAAGGATGAAAACAACGAATTCATAAAATTCTTAGGCAAGTGGATGGAACTGGAGAATATCATCCTGAGTGAGGTAACCTAATCACAAAATAACACACATGGTATGCACTCACTGACAAGTGGATATTAGCCCAAAAGCTCGGAATACCCACAATACAATGCACAGACTACATGAAGCTCAATAAGAAGGAAGACCAACATATGGATACTTCAGTCCTTCTTAGAAGGGGGAACAAATTACAGGAGGAAATACATAGACAAATTGTGGAGCAGAGACTGAAGGAAAGGTCATCCAGAGACTGCTTCACCTGAGGACCCATCCCATATACAGTCACCAAACCCAGAAACTATTGCAGAAGCCAAGAACTGCTTGCTGACAGAAGCCTGATATAGCTGCTTCTTGAGACACTCTGTCAGAGTCTGACAAATATAGAGGGGGATGCTCACAACCAACATTGGACTGAGCACAGTGTTCCCAATGGAGGAATTATAGAAAGGACTGAAGGATCTGAAGTGGTTTGTAACTCCATAGAAAGAACAACATATATCAACCAACCAGACCCTCCAGAGCTCCCAGGTACTAAACCACCAAACAATGAGTACACATGGAGGGATCCGTGGCTCCAGCTGCATATGTAGCAGAGAATGGCCTTGTCAGGCATCAGTGGAAGGAGAGACCTTTGGCCCTGGGAAGGCTCGATGCCCCAGCATAGGGAATGCCAGGGCAGGAGGCAGGAGTGGGTCCGGGCAAAGGAGCACCCTCATAGAAGCAGGGGGAATGGGTATGGGATAGGGGATTCCCAGAGGGGAAACCGGGAAAGGCGATGATATTTGAAATGTAAATAAATAAAATATCCAATAATAGAAAAAAGAGGCTGCAAATACAAGTTTACCATGGTTACATCTTTTGGATGTGCACTATGCTTCTCATGGAAGGACTTTGTTTACTTCATGAGAGTAATAATATTGCTTACTTTATTGGTAATATTTAATAGGAGGATTAATGAAAACATCTTCAAGTTGAAAATATTGTACTAGCCAGTATCCCTATGAAAATCCCCATTATTGTCCCTTACCACATGTCACTTTAATTAATATTTTTCTCGTTCCACAAGGTTGCTGTTCAAAACTGTTTTTAGATGATTAAACAATGAGTTAAGGGCCAAATAACAAACTCATGATTATGGTAGATTTTGATTAATTATGAAAGAATGTTTTAGATATGTTTGAATTAGAAATAGCTAAAAATAGTTAAGGTGTAACAGTTCATATATATATATATATGTATAAATATTCAAATACATATATGTGTATATATTCAAAAATATCAAAATATCACATATATACATGTATATGTATATATACAAAAATATCAAAATATTATGTACATATGTGTATATATGTATATATATTCAAAAATATCAAAAATGCAAAAAAATGACATTTAATGTTATTTAATCATTTGACAATGAGATATGTCTGTTGCTGACACCATCCCATTCTTGTTTCAAAGAAGAAATTGAGCATTTTCCCCTCCAGGCAAGTTTGCATATTTTTACCAGATAGCCACTGGACAGATATTGCCTATTTCATCTACTGACAAAATACTTTCCAGGAAAATGACCACATATAGAACAGTTGACTGTTGGGTCTGCCAAGACAGGATAAGCAGTCTTTAATAATTCTGTTTTGCAAAGGTCTATCATATGATCCTGGGCCAGAAGGCTGAAAACTGATGTTTTAAAGAGGAAATAGGGAGCTGTTCAGGTAATCAGCTGTCTCTAAAATTGTTTTAAGTTTGATAAGTTATGCTTTCTGTTTCCTATATACCTAAGTAATGTTTAAGTTGTTCTCAGATTTCTGAGAGGGTTGAATATTAATTTTTGTTCCTAATTGTTATGGTTCATATATGTTTGGCTCAGGGAGTAGTATTATTAGAAGATTTGGTCCTGTTGGAGTAGGTGTGTCACTGTAAGTGTGGGCTTTAAGACTCTCATGCTAGTTGTCTGGAAGTCAGTATTCTGCTAGCAGCCTTCAGATGCTTAGAAAAGTTCCTTACTTTTCTATGATGCTGCTTTTACATTATTTCTGTGCCAAGATCATGTGTTAAGGTGGTGTTTTCTTCATCATACTACAATCTAAATATTTATATCATCTGATAGTGTAGAAAGGTCTTGCAAAGAGATTTTAAAAATATATTTATTGCATTAAGAAACTTTTATCTTTGCCCTCCTGGGCTTTTAGATTTTTAGTCATACGTTTCTCACTTTGTAATTTAAAAATTTCTTTTAATTTCTTGTGTGTGTGTGTGTGTGTGTGTGTGTGTAAGAGAGACAGAGAAGATGTAGATCTCTCAGCTCCTCCTGCACCATGCCTGCGCAGATGCTGCCTGACTTGATTATACTATACTGAATTTCTGAACCTGTAAGCCAGCTTCAAATAATTGTTGTCTTTTATAAGACTTGCCTTGATCAGAGTGCCTGTTCATAGAATTAACCCTAACTAAGACAATCACTAAATTCATTCTTTAACATTGAGAGAGAGGTTATTGAGCAGAGGACATGGTTTTCAGATGGTGTTACAGGCTAAAATCTAAACATAATCTAGGGACAGAATCATAATTCTTAAAGAATGATGGTAGAGTACTTTTCCTAATTGACAAATGTGATGGACTGAATATTTAATATATTTTTTACTTTATAATTTACATAATTATAAGAGTTGTGCTCAATTTATATCTAAATAAAGAAGCCTTTTAATTGGACAAAAAGGGGGAAATGTTCCAGGTTGCCCTGCACTGTTTGTATTCTAATGTTTTAAAGTTTTGATTACTGAAATCCTAACAAATCCTACATAAACTCATTCAATGAACATTTACTAGAAATAGTGATTTAATAAGATGTCCATTTGAATTTAATCAAATAGTGTGTGAGTATGAATTTGTTTATAAAATCAGTTTCAATGAGGCATAATTTACATGCAATAAAAGGCATCATCCTGAGTATATCTTTTAAAGAATGTTAACGTACATTTCTATTGGACAGAGGCATAATTTAAGACAGACCATTGAATTACCTACAATTTAGTAATAATTTTAATTGTATGTGTTTATAGATTTTATATAATGATTTTATATGCATATGCAATGTGAATTATCCAATCCATGTATTATTTTTACTAGCACAGTTTCAAATTATGCATTAATTGCCTCTGAGTGCCATAGCACTGATGCCCGGCTTTTCTTAGGAGAGAAGGAGCTCACTTAGTTCCATATAAATGAGGTCATACAGTTAGGTTTGTTCACACTGAACTGTCAATATTATGGGTCTGATAATTGTTTGTCAAGGAGAATTTTCTTTATGTTATAGAATATTTAACTGAATTCCCTAAATCTCTCTCTGCTCCTTGCTTGTACATTATTACTACTTGATAAATGTATGTTCTGTGCGACTTGCTTAGTTAGAAGATAATGAACAACCAGGTAAGGTAATTTGTGCTTTGAATCTCAGCACTTTGGAGACAGATTCAAGAAGACTATTGCTTGCAAGATTGTGGCCAGCCTAGGCTACATACTATACTGGGTTACATGGTGACTGTCTTAAAGGAAAAAAGGGTAAAGCAGTAAACATCTTCTTAATGGTTCTTTGGAAATAGATAATTCACTTTTAACAGTGTGAACGCACACACCTATCATTGTACCAGACAAGCAGTTATGCTCAGCTCAGGTGCCTTATGAGTATTTACTTCCACACCACTACTTTTCTATGATGGTGCTTTTTACATTATTTCTGTGCCAAGATCATGTGTTAAGGTGGTGTTTTCTTCTTCATACTACAATCTAAATATTTATATCATCTGATACTGTATTAAGGTCTTGCAAAGAGATTTTAAAAATATATTCATTGCATTAAGCCACTTTTATCTTTGCCCTCCTGGGCTTTTAGAATATTAATTATAAGTTTTTCAGTTTTAAATTTAAAATTTTCTTTTACTTTCTTTGTGTGTGTGTGTGTATTTGTGTGTGTGTGTGTGTGTGTGTGTGTGTAAAAGAGAGACAGAAACAGACAGAGAGAGAGAGAGAGAGAGAGGGAGAGAGAGAGAGAGAGAGAGGGAGGGAGAGAGGACAAATTGTCCTTGGATTCACTGTGTAACCAAGAATGACCTTGAATTTTTGATTTTTTTTCTCTCTACCTATGGAGTTCTGGGATTCTGAGTGGTTACTATAAGCATGGCTTATTCAGTCCTATGCATCAGGATCGATAAATGCTAGGCAGGCACTCTTATCCATATCACATGCCATCCAAAAGTGGCAACAATTTTACATGTAAATCTGAAGACATTTGCTGATTAGTTTTTTACTTCTAATAGATAGATTAAAATAAAATCCACTTCCAGCATTTCTGTAAGAAACTCTGGGATTTTAGAAGGTTGATTAAAAAATATCAAGTCTGAGTTCAGGTTCATGCTCTGTAGTGTTTCAAAACAATATCTATTTGAACAAAACTGTTAACCAGAATGATGCATCAAGTCTTTCAGCATGGAACTCTGTGCTGGTGCTCATTAACATGACTCTTCTCTACATATCAATTTTCAGAGTTTCAAGACACTATTTTTCCCTGTGAAAAAGTAGAGTGCACTTGTATGTGATCTAAACTGAATGTATTTAATTACATAAATCATTGCCATTATATTGGAGTTCTAATGATCTCTGAAAAACTGACAGGGTGGTGGTAATTAATGTTTAAGCAAAAGAACTGAAGTGTTTGTACATAATTTCAGAAAATAGAAAGAGGAGAGGGTTTCTTTGTGTTCATGTTTGCTTAATTAGGAGACGTTCATTGTTCAGTACAAAGTTTAAAACAGTTTATCTGTACTACACAAAGGTTGGAAAGGATATGTGCTGGCTTTGTGTCAATTTGACACAAGCTAGAGTCATCAGATGAGAAAATGCCTCCATTGCATTCAGCTCAAAGGCATTGACTCAGTTAGTGATCAATGGCAGAGGACCCAGACCATTGTGGTGGTGCTATCCCTGGGCTGGGATATGCAGCAACCTTTTATGTCTTTTGTATCAGTTTCTGCCTCCAGGATGTTTCCTTGTTTGAATTCCTGTCCGATTTCCATCAATGAACAGTGCTGTGGAAGTGTAAGGCAAGTAAACCCCTTTTTGTGCCCAGTTTATTTTTTGGTCCTGGTGTTTCATCACAGCAACAAAATATGTAACAAGACAGGAAGTTTTGGAGAAATTTATGCAGTCGGTTTCTTTCCTTGGTATCCTTGCATTCCACAGTTTAGATTTATAAGTTTCTTAAAAATGTTAATTATACTGTCTATACTAATACTGAAGATTTGTTTAATCTCTCCATATTGGATAGAAAGATACTAAACTTGAAAAATATAAGTAAACATGATATTTAAATTTTTCATAATACACTTTCATTTGCTGGCTATATTGAATTATTCCCATAACATTCAAACAAATCCCAGTAAACATATAATTCAAAGAGAAATTTAAAGTAGTAAACATTGGTTATTTTATACATGAAGACTTTAAGCAACTATTAAAATAATCTTCAAATATCAAAACATGACAAAAGTGAAAACATAAGAAAGGTAAATTCTTTTCCTTGTATAATATGCAGATAATTGAATCAAAATATATTTAGCACTTTATGTTCATTTGGCTATAGATAAAGAATACTGTTTTAAAACTCACTACTTAAAATATTCAATAGATGACATCTGGATATTTTAAAGTCCAATCAGTCAAAAAGATTTTTTGAAATACATGTATTTTTTTGTATTCATTAGTAACCAGTTATTTTTGAAAAAATAGAAAATAGTCTTCTGTACATTTAAAAACTTTCAGCAAATCAGAAGTATTTTATGACTAACAAATGACAAAAATATTAACATAACAGATTCTAAATTAATTGATTTTTCAGTTAACGATCCAAAAAGATATTTATGTCCTTTTCAGACTCATTAGTGAAATTTGCAGTATATGTTCTATGATTTTCTTTTAAAGTTATCTTTTTAATAAGAAGGATGAATAAACTATGTAGTAAAGTATGAAGTGACACAAAAATTTTCCCCCAAAGCTGTACAACTTTAAGAAGCCACTTCTGTTTGCTCACTAGTGTATGAGGATGTGGCAGGGACTGTGTGATCTCAGTGCTAATTTCAGTGCTTCTTTCCAGTATGAGCTTTGGCAGCCAGAGGGGAGAAAAGAATGCTTTGAAGACATACAACATTTAATTACCTCTATTCTAAACATTTTCAAATGAATGACAATACTTTTAACCAATTGCATTAAACTTTTTACTTCATACACAGTCCACATAACATATCAGAGCTAATAAAGAATGTAAATGGCAGAAAGAAAATGTCTAATATTTTTTTAGTATTGCATCTGTTTTTACTACCATATTAAAAATGCCTCATCAGTTATATTAGGAAATATTCTTGCATAAATGGTACCAGAAATCATAAAGAATTATTGGTGTTTTTATTGGATTTTAATTACAATTCTTTATAACTTCAAACTATAAAAATTATTTGGACGGATGAAGCAGAAAGTTAAGCAGAATAAGGCAGTACAACTTTTGTAAAAGGAGTGTGTTCCTTCTGCTGGTTTGAGTTTCTTTTTCTTATCCTTAGTACTATATTTAAGAATAATAATACAGGAAGAAAAATTCAAGCTACAACAGGGGAGTTTTCAAACACATGAAACCACTGGTCCATGCATCAGGTACTCTCTTTCTGATAATATTTGGTGATTTTGTACAAATGCATGAATTCAGTATGGAAAACCAGTTTCTATAGATTTCCTTAATTGATTTGATTCTGGACAAATTTTCATACACATAGTAAAAGATTTGCTAATGCTGCTAAATTTATAGTGGTCTTTTGTACATCATTAGCTAATAGCCACAGACTTCAATACATGAAGCTCCGACCACACTACTAGAAATCAAACAGTTGATAATCACAGTATGCATCAGAAGGTAGTTAAAAGATGGTAAAGAGACTGGAGAATAAGATGCACCTGTTAGTTCCATTAAGTTTGGTCACACTGTGAGCTACAAAAAATATGAAAACAAAGTATATAATTGGCTTGGCTTACTAAGAAAACTGCAGAGAAAATAATTTATACTACTCATTTAGCTTCCAAAAAATAAGGAAAGTGAATTTACTATTCAGATTTCAGGAATAAAAACAGCTATTATTTCTTCTGTTAGTAACATTTTCAAAAATAAGATATTAGCACATGGATCAAATCCAAGAAGTTTCTGTGTATGTGAAGCTTAGTACAAATGTGATAAAGGTAAAGGGTTTGGTGTTAAACTCCTTTAGACCATAAGATGATTTTAAAATATATCGCATTTTCTCAATTACACAAAAGAACTTTTAAAACTCCAGAAGCCCTACCTTGTCTTGTTAAACACTGAGACATTGGCGGGCAGTGGTGGTACATGCCTTTAATCACAGCACTTGGGAGGCAGAGGCAGGTGGATTTCTGAGTTTGAGGCCAGCCTGGTCTACAGAGTGAGTTCCAGGACAGCCAGGGATACACAGAGAAACCCTGTCTCAAAGAAAAAACAAACAAACAAAATAAAACAAATCAAAACAAAGCAATCAAAAAACACTGAGACTTCTACAAAAGATGAGAAGATTTTCAAGTCCTATGGGGAGATGTAAGGTAAATCATAACATAAAAACAGTTGCATGGATGGCCTCGAAACAGGCAATGTTGGTACTGTTTTTGAAGGTGTTATACTACCTGGGATGATGATAATCTGAATAGACAATGAGAATAGGTTGTTGGCACACTGATTTTCTATGTATATGAAGGTGAATAAGGAAACTATTTTGTTGTAGATGTAGGGCATTTCTTATTGAGGAAAAAGATCCAAAGTTCCATATCAAGCGTAGTAAATATCTCATTTGCAGGGAGTAGAACTGGTCTTTAATCCAGAAACTGGCAACAACTCCATAGAACTGTTTTGGAGTAAGGAGTTTTGTTTTTACTTTGCTTTTTTAAATGAGAGCAAGCATTGCATTATTGTGAGTGTAGCAGGTAGTTAACTCAATTCTGTAGGTCTCAGGTTTTCAGTAAAGGTGCCAGATCACAAGGAGATTTACCTATAACAAAACCAGTTTTATGTAATATGTGTATTCTCCAAATCAAGTCTACTGCTGTAACATTAAGGTTCTGGGGAATCTTGGGAGAGGATGAGGATATTTTCATGGATTGTTACATTGAGTCAGATGTCAGAATGTTATAGAGAACATTTGATGTTGAGTTGAAATTGATGCTGTCTTTCAATTTCTGTGTTTTACTGAGGACTAATTCATAAAATGATAGCAACGAGATCTTAATATTTGAATTGTGTTCACCTTTCTCTCACTGGACAGTACCATAGAATTCTTTGGAGTCTATAACAAATTGCATCACATTCTTATTTAAGTCTACAATTTGTACAGCTTCACCCAGTATGATCTTGATAATCTGAATAAAGTTTTGATTCCTTGTAATTGAAAGAAGGGCTCATGATAATAGTTATTTGGTAATACCAAGTTATACAGTGACTGCCTCAGGTGAATGGATACAGACATATCCTTTTAGTAGGTATTAGCAATGCCTGCTTTTTGACTATAATAGTAGAGTTGAATAGGTTGAACTGTTTGTGTGATTTTTTTAGAGTAGTTTCTTAAGTTTGCATAGGGTTCAGCATCATAGGCATTGTCCTAGTGTAGATTCTCTATGAGAGGAGTTTAAAGTGGGAAGTTATATCTAAGGTTTTAGTGATGGCAGCTAAAAGTAAAAAAAGAAAAAAGGAAAAGCAGGAAAGAAAGAACAAATAAGAAAAAAAGAAAGAGCAAAGGATGTGGTTAAAAGGCGAAAGTGAAGCCAGAGGACCACCCAAAATGTCAGGAATTGTTTCTGGAAATGGCAGAGCCATGGATGCTCACAGCCAGTGAGTAATAAATCTTTTAGAATTTGTGGTTTCCATACCAAAGTAACATGATCACAGTTGCTAAAAATATCAGAAATTGATTCCTTACTCTTCTGGAGGCTCTAAGTTCTATCAAATTGCCAGCAGGGTGATGGGACATGATAACTTCCACAAAACATAGGCTTTCTTGGCTGGATTTGTATTTTGCTATCTGCTGGTGATTCTCAGTGTTCCTTGGCTGCCAGAAGGGACATTTAAGTGCATTCCCTTCCTGACTTATTGCTGTCTTCCTGTGTGCCTTTCCATTGTCACATGCTAATTTTCTTGAATATATTCTGTGTACGTTTTTTTTTTAAAAGAGGATATCAATCAAAGCAGATTAGAGTTTGCCCTTACATGCATATTTAATTTGAATTATATTTGAAAATACTTAATTCTAGACTCTCAACATTAAGTCAAAGCATCTGTCCATTTTCTCTGTTTCTTCAAGAGCTTGGAATTTAAGATGATGCAGCAAACAATTTCTCCAGTTCCAATTTTGTGTTTGTGCAATTTATTTTACTTTTATTTTTTATTTTTTGGAAAATATTTCCTTGTCTTGGAGTTAGTGAACGTCTCCTCCATAGCAAGATGCAGGATGGCCTGGAAGTAACCTTTCCTGGCCATGTCAATCTCTATATTGCCCCCCTTTCCAGATGAGAATCTTTAATTTATTAAAAAAATGAATGGATGTTTTGTGATATAAAATTAGATATTAGATATCACCATAGAATGTCCATAATGCAGACCTTGTCTTAAGATAATTGTTGTGTAGCTATTTCCTCCAATCAAAATCTTTCCTCCTGAAGAAGGGAAGGGGGCTATTCAAGCTTAATATTTACTTAATTGTAAGAAACTTAAAAGATATAGGAAACTTTTGAACTTTGGAAGCTTCCCATAGCAACTTTCTTAAGTCATATAAACAGCAGGTGCTAAGAAAAGGAGATGATCTGTTTGGTCAAGGTGTAGAGAGGGTTCCAGACATGCAGTTTTTAGTGTGACTACCTGTGGAATAGTGGACATTTTCAGCGTTGATGCAGCCTTTGGATGATCCATTTTCTTGCAAGTAATCCCAGTAAATTCATTGGTTTTCTAAAGTAGACTTGGTCAAATTTTTTTTTAGTCTATTGTTGATGTCTCTCTGGGGTAAACAGACATTTATTTATTTTTCACAAGAAAAGTTACACAATTATAGATTAATGGGAGATTGCATATATTTTAAATAAGTTTAATTAATGGTAGCCACTACATGGCATATCACTGAAGAAAGAACACCATGTAGATCATGCTAGAGATAAGAAATATGCCACTATTCATGAAGATATTGATGTACCAAGGGTTCATATATAAAATAAAAATGTTTCAAAACATTTATAAAACACCTAAATTTTGATTTTATGGATTTTATACCATTACTTCTATATTTCTTAATTCACTCAGTGAATCATTTACTCATGAAAATTGACGAGTACATGCTGAGTGAAGTTCTGTCAGACATATGCTTGAGCTGTTATGAAACAAACATTAAGAATGAAGCATGCCTGTCTTTAAAGTTAATGTAGCAACCTCTTATTTGTAACTGTTGATCTAGTTGTAATTATCTACAATTGATTACTTCTCTAGGAAAAAAATGTTGTCTATCTGTAATTTGTGGATCTCAAAGTAGTCTTTCACTATCCTAAAGGTAATTTTTCTAAACAGATAATTCAGGATGTCTGCAATTAGAGTTGCAGGAAATGATTGTCTGCAACAGTAATGTCATTGTCTTAATGGTAATAAGCAGATCATTATATTTAAAGAAGTATGCCACGTAATAATCATGTTTAGAATAATGCCTTTGCTTCAGAAGGTGATAAAATACTTGCTACTAATAGTGTAGACAAGGGTGAAGAAAAATGTTAACTTAGAAGACTGACTGAATCTTCCAAACCTGAAAGTTCACAAAAAACTCTGAGATTTATTTTAGTAACAACCTTGAAATAATGATTTTGAGATGGCAACATTTTTGACACTTGCCTTCTTAGGAAAAAGTGTACATTTTTTGTATTGTTGATATTAATGGGTGTTATTGTACAAGATCATTGTTTCTTATGTCCAAAAATAGTAAAATGATAAGTTAGTCACTTTAGTTGACTTCTCTTTATTCTGCATAAATAAACTGCAATAATGATCAAAGAGGAAAATCAGAGAACTTGATTACTGATATGAATGCAAACATTTTTTCTTTCCAAATTATTTGAGAGTACGTTTTGGCAAGTGAAAAATCAGATAATAACTAATATTTTAGTTTTATGCACCCTTTGGACTAACCACTTATTAAAGTACTACTGTAGTAGGAAAGCAGCCACAAGTAATTCATACAAAAAGGACCTTTATAAATCTATATTAATGACTGTAATTGACAATGGATATCAGTCTAGACACCTGGGGTCACATCAAGGCAAACTAGTATGGGAAAAAGGGTCCCAAATGCAGGCAAAGAGTCAGCCACTGCTCCTACTGGTATAAGTTCCACAAAAGATCAAGCTCCACAACTATAACATATATGCAGAAGGCCTAAGTTAGTCCTATGCTGGCTTCGTGCTTGGTGGTTCAGTCTCAGTGAGGAATTACGAACCCAGGTTTGTTGATTCTGTGGGCTTTCATATGGTGTTCTTGACCTGTTTTGGCTCCTATATTCCTTTCTCCCCAATAGCCACAGGGTTTCATGAGTTACACCAAAGCTTTGTCTGTGGGTCTCTGCATCAGTTTCTATCAATTGTTGGATGGAGCATCTCTGATGACAGTTGAGCTAGGTACCAATCAGTGAATGTAGGCGATACCATTAAGAATTATTTCATTGACTTTTTAAGATGGTGGAACAGTCACCTTTGGTGTTATCATGGCTCTCTGAACTATCTGGCCTCTGGGCTCTGGCCCTCAGGCCACTTTCAGGGATGGGGTACCTCTTGTGACATGTGTCTCAAGCTGGACCAGTCAGTGCTTGACCACCCCTTTATTAGGCAGGACAAATTTTAAGTCAAGGGTTTTGTGGCTGTGTTGGCATCCCAGTCCTGCAGTTGGAAGTCTTGCCTAGTTATTGGAGATGACCAGCTCAGGATCACTATTCTACATTGTTAGGAGTCTTAACTAGGACCACCCTTTTGGATTCCTGGGAGTTTCCATTGCTCATTGACCCCCCAGTTCCAGTTGAATCGCCCAGTACACTTCACATCTATTCTTCCTCCACCTGAATGATTGATTCCAGCGACTCCTTCTTTGCTCCTCCCCAATGTCCATTCTATTCTCCCTTCTCAGGGAGATTTATGCCCCCTCCCTACCCTCAGCCCACCTTATAACTTAGATTATCTGGGTCTAGGGATTGTCTCATGGTTATCCTTTACTGAACAGTTAATATCCACTTATAAGTGAGTATATACATGTTTGTCTTTCTGTGGCTGAGTTCACTTAGAAAGAAATCAGGGTGATTTATTTTCTAGTTCTGCTCATTTGCTTGCAATTTTCATGGTGTCATTGTGCGTAATGGCTGACTAATATTCCATTGTATAAATGTGCCACGTTTTCTTTTTCCATTCTTCAGCTGAGGGACATATAAGTTGTTTCCAGTTTATGGCTATTACAAATAAAGCTGCCACAAGCAGAGTTGAGCAAGTGTCTGTGTCGTATGATTGGGTTTATGACCAGAAGTGATACAGATGAATTTTGAGGTAGATTGATTCCTGTTTTTCTGGGGGAAAAAACCCAAAACATCCTATTGATTTTCAAAGTGGCAGTTTACCTTTGTAAAGAACATTCCCTTGCTCTACACACTTGCCAGCATAAGGTGTCACATGTGTGTACGTGTGTGTGAGTATGTATGTATGTGTATATGTATGTGTATATGTGTGTGTGTTTCTGTGTGTGTGTGTTGTCATTCTAGTAATTATAAGATGGAATCTCAGAATCATTTGTATTTGCATTTTCCCAATTACTAAGGACTTTGAATGTTTCTTTAAGTGGTTTTAAGCCATTAGAGATTCTTCTTTTGAGAACTCTGTTTGATTCTGTACCCCATTTTTGTTTATATTATTTAGTTTGTTGATGACCAGTTCTTGATTTTTTTATATATTTTGAAAATTATTCATCTGTCAGATGTGTGTTCCTGAAGATTTTTTCCCATTCTGTAGGCTGCCAATTAGTACTATTGACAGTTTCCTTTGCCCTACAGAAACTTCTCACTTTCATGAGGTCCTATGTATTATGTGTTGTGCCTATACTACTGGATTTTGTCAAAGTATTTTTATATATTTAATGAGATTATCATTTTTTCTTTCAGTTTTTGTATGATGGATTACATTAACAGAGTTTCTTATGTTGAATATATCTCTAAAATGAAGCCTACTTGATCATGGTGAATCATATTTTTGATGCATTATTGGATTCAGTTGGTAACTATTTTATGGAGTATTTTGCCATCAATATTTATGAAGGAGACTGGTCTGTAAATCACTTTATTTGTTGGGTATTTGTGGGGTTTGCATATCAGAGTGACTGTGGTCTCATAAAATGAGTTTGGCAATCTTCCTTCTGTTTCTGTTTTGTGGAATAATTTGAATTTTTTATTAGCTTTTGTTTACAAATGTAGTAGAATTCTGAACTAAAACCATTTGGCCTTTTTTTTTTCTTTTAATTTGGAGGCTATCAACAACTGCTTCTATTTTCATAGGGGTTATAAATCTTTTTAATTTTTTTATTCGATATATTTTTTAATTTACATTTCAAATGATTTCCCCTTTTCTGGTCCCCCACTCTCCGAAAGTCACATAAGCCCCCTTCCCTCCCCCTGTTCTCCCACCCACCCCTTCCCACTTCCCTGTTCTGGTTTTGCCTTATACTGCTACACTGAGTCTTTCCAGAACCAGGAGCCACTCCTCTGTTCTTCTTGTACCTCATTTGATGTGTGGATTATGTTTTGGGTATTCCAATTTTCCAGGCTAATATCCACTTATTAGTGAGTGCATACCATGATTGATCTTTTGAGACTGGGTTACCTCACTTAGTATGATGTTCTCCAGCTCCATCCATTTGCCTAAGAATTTCATGACTTCATTGTTTCTAATGGCTGAATAGTACTCCATTGTGTATATATATATATATCACATTTTTTGCATCCATTCTTCTGTTGAGGGATACCTGGGTTCGTTTCACCTTCTGGCTATTATAAATAGGGCTGCTATGAACATAGTGGAGCATATATCCTTATTACATGCTGGGGAATCCTCTGGTTATATGTCCAGGAGTGGTATAGCAGGATCTTTTGGAAGTGACATGCCCAGTTTTTCTGAGGAACCAGGAGACTGATTTCCAGAGTGGTTGTACCAATTTGCAACCCCACCAGCAGTGGAGGAATGTTCCTCTTTCTCCACATCCTCACCAACACCTGCTGTCTCCTGAATTTTTAATCTTAGCCATTCTGACTGGTGTAAGGTGAAATCTCAGGGTTGTTTTGATTTGCATTTCCCTAATGACTAATGATGTTGAGCACTTCTTAAGGTGCCTCTCAACCATCCGAAGTTCTTCAAGTGAGAATTCTTTGTTTAACTCTGTACACCATTTTTAATAGGGTTATTTGGTTTTCTGGGATCTAACTTTTTGAGTTCTTTGTATATATTGGATATTAGCCCTCTATCTGATGTAGGGTTGGTGAAGATCTTTTCCCAATTTGTTGGTTGCCCATTTGTCCTTTTGATGGTGTCCTTTGCCTTACAGAAACTTTGTAATTTTATGAGGTCCCATTTGTTAATTCTTGATCTTAGAGCATAAGCTATTGGTGTTCTGTTCAGGAATTTCCCCCTGTACCGATGTCCTGAAGGGTCTTCCCCAGTTTCTTTTCTATTAGCTTCAGAGTGTCTGGCTTTATGTGGAGGTCCTTGATCCATTTGGAGTTGAGCTTAGGAGACAAGGAGACAAGGTTGGATCAATTCGCATTCTTCTGCCTGCTGACCTCCAGTTGAACAGCACCATTTGTTGAAAAGGCTATATTTTTTTCCATTGGATGTTTTCAGCCCCCTTGTCGAGGATCAAGTCGCCATAGGTGTGTGGGTTCATTTCTGGATCTTCAATCCTGTTCCATTGATCTGCCTGCCTGTCACTGTACCAATACCATGAAGTTTTCAACACTATTGCTCGCTATTATTGCTTGAGGTCAGGGATACTGAATCCCCCAGAATTTCTTTTACTGTTGAGAATAGTTTTAGCTATCCTGGTTTTTTTGTTATTCCAGACGAATTTGAGAATTGCTCTTTCTAACTCTATGAAGAATTGAATTGAGATTTTGATGGGTATTGCATTGAATCTGTATATTGCTTTTGGCAAAATGGCCATTTTAACTATATTAATCCTGCTGATCCTGAGACCATTGTCTTGTAAAATTGTCTTCCAGCCTTTTACACTAAGGTATTTTTTGTCTTTGACATTGAGGTGTGTTTCCTGTATGCAGCAAAATGTAGGGTCCTATTTCCTTATCCAGTCTGTTAGTCTATGTCTTTTTACATTGGGGAGCTGAGTCCATTGATGTTAAGAGATATTAAGGAATAGTGATTATTACTTCCTGTCATTTTCGATGTTACTTTTATATTTGAGTGGTTATTTTCTTTTGGGGTGATGAAAGAAGGTAACTATCTTGCTTTTTCCAGGGTGTCGTTTCCCTCCTTGTATTGGAGTTTTCCTCCTATTATTCTTTGTAGAGCTGGGTTTGTAGAAAGATATTGTGTAAGTTTGATTTTGTCATGGGATATCTTGGTTTCTCCATCTATTGTGATTGAGAGTTTTGCTGGGTATAGTAGTCTTGGCTGACATTTGTGTTCTCTTAGAGTCTGCATGAGATCTGCCCAGGATCTTCTAGCTTTCATGGTCTCTGGTGAGAAGTCTGGTGTGATTCTGATAGGTCTTCCTTTATATGTTACTTGCCCTTTTTCTCTTGCTGCCTTTAATATTCTTTCTTTGTTTAGTACATTTGGGGTTTTGATTATTATGTGACGAGAGGTATTTCTGCTCAGGTCCAGTCTGTTTGGAGTTCTGTAGGCTTCTTGTATATTCATGGGCATCTCTCTCTTTAAGTTGGGAAAGTTTTCTTCCATAATTTTGTTGAAGATATTTGCTGGCCCTTTTAACTGTAAATCTTCACTCATCTATACCTATAATCCTTAGGTTTGGTCTTCTCATTGTGTCCTGGATCTCCTGGGATACAAGCTTTTTGCATTTTGCATTTTCTTTGACTGTTGAGTCAATGGTTTTTATGGTATCTTCGGCATCTGAGATTCTTTTTTCCATCTCTTGTATTCTGTTGTTGATATTTGCATCTATGGCCCCTGATTTCTTCTCAAGGTTTTCTATCTCCAAAGTTGTCTCCCTTTGTGATTTCTTAGTTGTTTCTACTTCTGATTTTAGATCCTGGATGGTTTTGCTTAGCTCCTTCACTTGCTTGTTTGTGTTTTCCTATAATTCTTTAAGAGATTTTTGTGTTTCCTCTTTCATGACTTCTGCTGTTTGACTCACTTTCTCCTGCATTTCTTTAAGGTTTGTGTGTGTGTGTGTGTGTGTGTTTCTTCTTTATTGGCTTCTATCTCTTGAGACTTATTCTCCTGAATTTCTTTAAGTGATTTTTGTGTTTCCATCATATGGGTTTCTAGCTTATTCATTTTTCCCTGTATTTCTTTAAGAGATTCATTTATGTCCTTTTTGTGTTCTTCTAGCAGCATCATGACCAGTGATTTTAAATCCAAATCTTGTTTTTCTGGTGTGTTTGTGTAACCAGGACTTGCTGATGTTGGAGAGTTTGGTTCAGACACTGACATAGTGCCTAGATTTCTGTTAGTAGCGTCCCTGCATTTGCCCTTTGCCATCTTGTTATTTCTGGCATTAGTTGGTCTTGTCTCTGGCTGGTATTTGTGCCTCCTGTGAGGCTATAGGGCTATTTCTGCAACACTGGATGGCTGGGTTTCCCCTGTTACAGATTGCTGATGTGCGGTCCTCCTCTTGGGTGCCCTTGGAGCCCTAGTGTGCCTTGCCCCAGGTTGTTTGTGTGAATCAGGCAGTGCCTGTTTTCTCCTTCAGTGAGTGCTGATGGTCTATGCTGCTGTGGGACCTTTTCTGAGTGCTGGTCATTCTCCTGGGCAGTCTATCTCCCAACCGGATTGGTGCACACAAGGCTAGCCTAGCTGCTGAGGCCCTGAGTCTAGGCAACAGCCTGGCAGGCTAAGGCCCAAGCAACATTCCCCTTGGGCTATGACTGTTAATTGGTTCTGTCAGGTGGCCAGGATGACGAAGTGTGTGCAAGCTCCCTGAAAGTGTCGGGAGAGTCTGCTAGGCTAACAACCTCTTGGCTGGGTTGGCACACAGATGGCCCACCGAGCAGCCCAGGGCCTGGGGTCAGTCCAAGGCCTTTCTGTCTTAGACCCCCCCACTATGTTAGCCTCGGGCTATGACTCTTAGCTGACTTTGCCTGCTAGAACTCTCTGGTGTCCAGTAGTCAAAATGGCAGTGCCCGTGTGCTGGGCAAACAACCTCCTGGCTGGGTTGCACACTGATGACTCCCTGAACAGCCCAGGGCCTGGATGCAGGCCAATGCCTGTCAGGCTTAAACCCCCCCCCCCCCCCCCCCCCCCGCAATGTTGGCCTTGGGTTATATTTGCGTACCTCAGTCTGTCTGATCTCTCTGGTGACCGAGATCCAAGATGGTGGAGAGACTCTCGTAACTGACTAGCGGGTGGCAGAATTCTGATGTAGCTTCTGTGGGGTGAAAAGCGCTGTAAATCTGCAACTGCTTGCAGCTCAACTGGCCAGCGAAGGTCAGTGGTGGCGGGCACAAGGCCTGCCTGGACCCTGTCACCTTGGTTCCACTGCTGATGGCCCTTCAGCTGGACCAACTGCTGCTGCTTCCACCGCAGCCTCCACCGCTGCCTTAGCCCGATGCTGCAGCAGCCGCTGCTGCTGCTGCTCTCTTTTTAAATTTTTCATTTGATCTTCATTACACTTTGGTAAGTAGGATCTTTTATGAAAATTCTCCATTTCTTTTATATTTCCAAATTTTGTAGAGTGCAGGTTTTTCTAAAAATATGATGTAATGATTATTTGACCTCTGTCATTAATTTTAATATTCTCACCCTGCCTTTTGGGTTGTTTGGATAAGAGTTTGTGTCTCTTGTTGGTTTTCTCAAGAAACCAACTAATTGTTTCATTGATTCTTTGTATTTTTCTCTTTATTTCTACGGGATAGTTTCAGTTTTTTGTATGTTGAAATTTGTTTGTGATAGAGAAAATGGTAAGTTTTAGGGAAGGTCCCATGAGGTGCCGGGAAGAAGGTATATTATTTTGTATTTGGATGAAATGTTCTGTAGATATCTGGTAGGTCCATTTTTGCCATGAAGTCTTTTAGTTCCATCATCCTCTGTTTAGTTTCTGTCTGGATGACTTGTTGGTGTTTAGAGTTGGGTATTGAACATTCCCAATACTATTGTGTGGTGTTCAATATGTGATTTATGATTTAGCAATATTTCTTTTGCAAATCTGGGTGCAGTTGCATTTGGAGCATCAATGTTCAGAACTGAGACATTATTGTGGTGGATTAATTTTTTTCCTTGATGAGTATGAAGTGTCCTTCTCTATCTTATGTAAATTGATTTTGGTTTGAAGCCTATTTGGTAGATATTAGAATAGCTTTATCATGATGCTTCTTGGGTTCATTAGCTTGGAAGATCTTTTTCCAGTCCTTTACTTTGAAATAATGTCTCTCTTTACTGTTGAAGAATAGTTTTTGCATGTGGCAGGAGGATATATCCTGATTTCTCATCCATTCTTTTAGTTTTTTTAATTGGGTAATTAAAGTACATTGAAGTTAATTCCTGTGCTGTTGGTGGTAGTATGTGAGTGTGTGTCTATGTGTGTCTGAGTGTATGTTTGTCTTCTTTTCCTTTTGGTTTTGCTAGTGTGAAATTATTTTTTGGGGGGTATATTTAACCTCTTTGCATTGAACTTTTCCTTTTAATAGTAATGGGTTTGAGAATAGATACTGTTCATATTGGGTGTTCTTCTTGATCTCTGGGGATTTGGGAGCCTGCATTGCCTCTGGGATTTTGAGATTCTGAAAACTGGTTTGTCCTCTGGAGTTTGAGATACTGGTGGGGCCTCTAGGATTCAGCATATTGATTTTCCCTTGGGTTCCTAGTACAAGTTTAGTCTCTGGTAGAGCAATAGTTTTTTCAAGAGTTGTAGGTGGGGTTTGGAACTCAGAGGTATAGGTGCTGTTGGTGATTACTGGGATCTAAGGAGTGTTATCAGGTGGTGAGTAGTGTCTTACCTGGGGTTTCCAGGATCAGCATGGCCTTGGGTAAAGTAGGACTCATCTGCCAGAGATTTATTAGTCTGTCTATCTACCTATCTACCTACCTATTATCTATGTATCTATGTATCTATCTTTCTATTTTTAATCAATTAATTGTGCTCTGAGGAATGAATTCACATCCACAGAACTGTAATTTTACTCCTGAAGTTTAAGATTTGTTACAGTTATTTTTTCAGTTATTCAATCTGTTTTAATAAATATTTTACCTACATATAGACTGTGAAAATAATTTTCTATATTTTGTTCTTGAAGCATTTGAAATTTTGCATATAAACTTAAATATGAGATCTAATATTTATTGTTTTGTCTAGTACTAGAATATATTTCCAAATTTATTTTTATTCATATATATTTACCTCATTAATCCATAGCCCTTTATTAGAAGCCTGCTTGTTGTTGTTACTCTTAACAATTGAGAGTTAATTCCTCTCTCTTTTCTTTTCTTTTTTAAAAGGGACTTCAGAAGATTATTAGAAACTAGTCTTTGATTTTTGGTAATTTTATTTATTTATTTTTTATTGCAACATATATGGTTATGGTTTCCTGTCCTCTAAGACCTCTCAGATCCTTCCCACCTACTTTCTTTCCCATCTGAATCACTACCATTTTTCTTTGTCTGTAGAATAATAAAATAAATAAGATAAAACAAAACCAAACAATACAATGCAAAATAAAAAACATACAAAGATATGGAGTCAAAGAAAACACACAAGAAATACATATGGATGAAAAGACACATATATTTGCATAGACAGAAATTTCTCAAAAACACAAAACCAGAAACCATAGTATATGAACTGTAAGGAAAATAAAAAAGAATCATCTTGCTCAGGTTGGGCTGTGAGCATATTTGCTTTTGATTTGCTTAATTGTTAATTAATATAGGATAATTCAAGTGGATTTACATGCTAGGCCCACAGTTCTCAACCTGGTGGACATGACTCCATGGGGATAAAATAACCCTTTCACAGGGTCACCTAAGCCATCAGAAAAAAAGATATTTACATTATGATTCATAACAGTAGCATAAATCTAGTTATGCAATAACTATATGTTTGGCGTCATTACAACATGAGGAACTATACTGTTTACAGAATTAGGAATGTTAAGAAACACTTCTCTAGTCTGAGTCTTGAGCAAGCAAGTGCAATACATATATTTATATTCTTCCATTTTTTACTATTAATGTACAATCAAAGTTTTTGCCTTACTTCAGCATAATAATAGAATGTAATTATTTAACTATATTTATACAATTATTCAATTACTGTGCAGATGGGTTGATAATGTAGAACATCGATGACTTTTTTTACATGGCAGTATGCAAAGCATCCTGCACCCTGAAAGGTAGCAATCAGGGAAGAAGCTTCCTGCTTAGTTCCAACTCAATTTTACTATATCTTGCAATCATGATATGCAATGACTTCAGTAATAATTTGGCATACCTTATTATGTATTCAACTATTTTTGGCAGGCAACAAAAAAGAATGGCAAGTGTTTGACCAACATTTCATAAGAAGGTATCCCACAAAGGGACACATGCACACACACACACACACACACACACACACACACACACACACACACATATTTCTATTTTGACTTTCAGCAAAAAAACCCCAACATTATAAGATATTGGCTAATTAGAATTACCCTCCAAAGAGGAAGACATGTTATGCTCATATGTTTTGAACAGATTTAACTCTAAATATTGGACTTTTGAATATAAATTCAGAGACACTGAAATTTTCTGAGTATAGAAGTTACAGCAGTACTTTCCCTATTTTAGCCCATCATATTTGTTGTAGTGTGTGCAGGCTTTTGCTTTTTCATTTACTTTCTTTACAGATTCAAAAGATTGGTTTTTCTTTTTGGATTTTTCCAGAAATCTGAAAAATATAACTGATCATTAAATACTTTAATACAATGACAATAATTACATTACTTCAATTTTTCTATTCTTTTATTAAAAGACGAACAACAGACTTCTCATACAGACATTCAATAATACCTCTCAGTTTTTTTAGTGAATGCCTGTTTGGTACTGCTGAATACATTATTTTTATCAGTCCCAAGTAAAATACAGAATGATGGGTAGAAAGCCATACATGAAGTAAATAATTTTCCCCTTGGCCATATGTGAAAGTTTTAGGTCCATGAACTCTAGATTTGATGTAAAATTGCGTTTTTATGTCAATCGAGATAACAATAAAGCTTACATTTCCCCAATTACTAGCTTTATTTAACTGGGGTATGATGAAGCCACAAACATAAAATATTTTTTCTTACCTTTCATTATAAGAAATTCATCGAGTGACATTATTGTTTTATTTCTCTCCTTTTTCTTTAATATTCTTAAATGAATGCTTTTATATTGTTTCCACTTCTTTAGGCTTACTTATTTCTTTGATTTCATTATTATATCCTTAAGACTACACTGAGCTTAATCATATAAGCAAACCACTGAGAGAATCAATTACAAACATTTTATAAATACCCCAGATAGAGTTTGTTTCTGGTCCTTTTTCTTCTCATCTAAAAAAAAGTAAAATGTATGTAGTTGACCACTCCTTGTGTCTAGGCAATGATTTTTAATATAGAATGCAATGTTTATAATAGTTGAGTAAAGAATTGCGAAGATAGTAGGAAGAATGAATTCTGGGAGATCTTTTGGAAGGCAGTTGGGAAAAGTAAAGTTGACACAAGCTGACTGAACTACTACTTACAGTGGAAGTGGAGATAAATGAACAGAGAAAAATGTCTGTATGTAGGGCATTAAAGTTCTTGGAGAAAGAAACTTCCATTTAATTCTGGACATGTTGAAATGGAGAAGATGAGGTGTCCAAATAGAGACAGTGAATAGATTTTGTTCACAGCCATTATAAATCACAAAGATGAATTCTGACATCAAACTAATTTACAGCATCATCAATAAATGAGTTGACATGAGACCATGGTTTGAATACAACCAGTCAAGGACAGAAAAGTAACGCAAAAGATCGGTCTTAGGAAGATGTCAGTGATGTTTTCTAGCTCTCCATGCACTTAAAACAATGGCTGTAGAGGACATCTGGATAGATAGATTGTGACAAGATAACAAGCCTGGGATTGTTCTTTTCATTCTTAATCTCATGTTGTCTCTTTCAGTAATCTGTCTTAGTTTACAGAACACATGTAGTTCAAGACACATGTCTGAGTTTTCTACACTTGTCCTTTTGCTTTTAATAATGTACTTCAATTGTTAACAAAGTTCTGCAGGATGCATAAAATTAACATTTAGTAGTTTGAAGAAGTCTGATATAAGTATATAAGTATCCTGAACTTTTGTTGTTATTGTTACTTTTCTTTTTGTTTGTGTTTTTGCTTTTTAGCTGGGATCTTGCTCTCCAGGCTGGTCTAAAACTCATGAAGCTTTTTCTGTTACAACTTTCTAAGTGTCAGTTTAGAGATAGGTGGCACCATGCCTCAGTATTTTGTTATATTTCTAATTCCAAATGCACAATTTTGTTACAGTTGTACAAATAATTTGACGCTTACTGTTTTTACTGGAATACTGCAAATATTATTGTCACTTTTGCTTGGATGCTTTTGAAATATTTCAGCGTTCATAGATGTCAATAAACAAAATAATTTTTGTAGTGTATAATATTTTTTATAATTTAATAAACATAAATTTAAGATAGAAAATAAGTAAAAATGATAAAATAAGCCCAATTCTTGTGGGAAAAATAATTATATACATATAGAAATATGTGTGCTAGAAAATGAATTAGAAAATGAAAATAATGATTTTAACATAAAGTTGTTACATGCATTTGTTTATTTTCCATATTCAAATTCTAATAATCAAATGGATTATTAAGCACAAAGCCTTCTCAGACATAAATATTTTAAGAACAATGTCTTAACTTAGTATACAGACTAAAGATTCCTTTTTCTGTCTTTTTAAGTTTTTAATAAAAATTTTACTTCTGTAGATCATTCTCCATTTTAATTATTTTATTTATTTATATTTTAAATGTTGTCCCCATTTCCAGTCTCCTGTCTGCAAACCTCCCACTCCCTGTCCCCTCTACTTTGCCTCTGAGAAGGTAATCCCCCAGACACCCCCCCCCCAACATGTTGGCATCTTCCTATACTGGGGTAACAAGCCTTGACGGGACCAAGTGCCTCCCCTCCCATTGATGTCAGATAAGGTAGTCCTCTCCTACATATGCAACTGGGACAATGGATTCCCCCCACGTATGTTTTGGTTGTTTGTTGAGTCCTTTGTTGGACATAGCCCTGTGGCCTTCAGTCACACAGGGCCATGCTCCAGATCCCTAGTGTTCTGGATGGACTCTATCCCCCACAGTCACCTGGCTACAGCCAGGTTTCCCCAACCCATAGTTTTCTGGCAACAGCCAGGTAACCCAGTGCACTATAAAAGGGGATGCTTGGCCTCTCCTGGCTCTCTTGCCCTTTCTCTTGCCCATGCTCTCCCTTGTCTCTTGCCTCCTGTTCCCCTTTCTCCCCATTTTCCTTCTCTTTCCACATGATCATGGCCAGCTTTCATCCCTTTATTTCTTCTTTCTCCCTTTACTATCTCTTTTCTTTCCTCTATCTTTCTATAATAAAGATTTAAAATCATGAGCTGTCTCCTCTTAACTAAACACTCTGTGCTGGAGAAATGAAACAGCCCTCACAGCACTTCCAGCTGCTGGACTGGACAAAGGACTCTCCCATCTGGACAGGCTTCCTAAACAGGTACATGGGCCCTTGCCAGGCCATCAGCTGGTGCCCAACGAGGGGCACAACCTGTCCAACTGCTCTTCCCACAAGCAGATTGTGTCTATAGACTCTCAAAGCCAGACACCCACCCAGTGGTATAGAGAGCTCCTTCCCCACTCCCCCTTCATTCTCAGCTCTTCCTTGAAGTCATAGCACTGAGAACAACTGAAACTACATTTTCCTCACTCCCTGCCCCCAGGGTGCGGGCAACCTTACAGGGCCCATCTTGCCCCATGGTGGTCCAAAAAGGTTTCTGAAGTCATGCTACAGTTTCACACTTCTCCCTCGCCAGAGTCAGCAAGATGAGATTTTCCTACTCCCCAACTCTTTTCCCTTCGGCTTGGGGCCATCACTACCCTGGGCCTTCCCTCCCCCCAATCTGTTCTCAGTTCTTCTTTGGTATCCTGTGAGGCCTGGGACCTCCAACAGCTCACCGGCCTCACCCTCTCCCCAACCCTCCAGCAGGTCTAGTGGTCTCACACGGCCCAGATGCTCATTCTACTCATCCCTGGGTGTTCTGAGGAGTCTGGTAAGTTGTTCTTCTTATATGGTTTTAATCCCCTTCAGCTTCTTCACTTGTTCCCCTTACTCTTCCATTAGGGTTCTCAGGCTCAGTGCATTGATAGACTGTCTTAGGTGCTGGAAGATCCTCTCATAGGACAACTGTACCAGGCTCCTGTCTATATGAATGGCATCAGCAATAGTGTCAGGGTTTGCTGTCTGAAGGTGGGATGGATTCCAAGGTGGGGTAGTCTCTGAATGGCCTTTCCCTCATGCACTTTTTTGCCCCCATTTTTCCTTTAGAAAAGAACAATTCTGGGTTAAAGATTTTCAGAGGGGCGGGTGGCCACACTCCTCAAATGTAGGCCATATCTATTTTTACTGGAGGTAGTCTCTGTGCCCTCTTGTTAGTGTGGATAAGGATATCTTTATCTCATTGATTTTCTCAATGGCTTTCTTGATCCTTTGTACAGTTCTTTTTGTTTTTAATTTGTTTATTTTAGCCCTGAGTTTGATTATTTCCTGCTGTTTTGGTTGTAATTTTTGTTTTTTTGTTTGTTCTAGAGCATTCAGGTGTGCTTCCAAGCTGTTAGGGCATGCTTTCTCCAGGATTTCTGCATTTGAGAGGAAGCTTGACTCCAAGAAACTCTGACCTACCCAAGATCTCAGGAACACAGGATCCCAGAATCACAAGAACTCAGAGACAGCTGAACTTTGAAGAATTCTGACAGGACAGGATCACAGTAGAGACAGGCTCTAGGGACAGCAAGTACAGGTAACTCTACAGATAACCAGATGGCAAGAGGCAAGCACAAAAATATAAGCAACAGAAATGAAGGAAACTTGGCATCAACAGAAAACAGTTCTCCAAGTCCTGGAAACTCCACAACCCCAAAAGACAGGATTCTGACTGAAAATCACATCTCATGATGGTGATAGAGGACTTTTAGAAAGACATACAGGAAAACAAACAGGTAGAGGCCCTTAATGAGGAAACACAAAAATCGTGTGAAGATTTAGAGGAAAACATGAGCAAATGGGTGAAGAAATTGAACAAATCCATCCAGGATCTAAAAAAATGGAAATAGAAACAATAAATAAATCACAAAGAGAGACAGCCCTGGAGATAGAAAACTTAGAAAAGATATTAGGAGCCATACATGCAAGCATCACCTACAGAATACAAGAGATAGAAGAGAGAATCTCAGGTGCAGAAGATGCCATAGACAACATTGACACAACAGTCAAAGTAAGTGCAAAATGCAAAAAGCTCCTAACCTAAAAGATTCAGGAAATCCAGGGCACAATGAGAAGACCAAACCTAAGGATGATACATTTAGAAGAGAGTGAAGATTCCAAACTTAAAGGGCCTGAAAATATCTTCAACCAAATTATAGAACACTTCCCTAACCTAAAGAAAGAGTTGCCCATGAACATACAAGAACGCCTATAGAGATCTAAATATAATGGACCAAATAATGCAACTCCTTCTGTCCCATAATAATCAAAACACCAGACAAATAATATTAAAACCAATAAGAGAAAAAGGTCAAGTGACATATAAAGGCAGACCTATCAGAATTAAACTAGACTTCTCACCTGAGACTCTACAAGCCAGAAAGTCGTGGACAAATGTCATACAGACCCTAAGAGAACACAAATTCCAGCCCAGGTTACTATACCCAGCAAAACTCTAAATTACTGGAGATGGAAAAACCAAGATATTCCATGACAAAACCAAATTTACCTAATATCTTTCTAAAAATCCAGCCCTAGAAAGGATAATAGATGTAAAACTTCAATACATAAAAGGAAACTACACTACAGAAAAAGCAAGACATTAATAATACAAACCCAAAAGAAGATAGACACAGAATTATAATTCCACCTCTAACAACAAAAATAACAGGAAGCAACAATCACTTTTCCTTAATATCTCTTAGCATCAATGGAATCAATTCCCCAATAAAAAGACATAGACTAACACAGACTTGATACATAAACAGGACCCAACATTTTGTTGCATTCAGGAAACACACTTCGGTGACAAAGACAGATACTACCTCAGAGTAAAGGGATGGAAAATAATTTTCTAAGCAAATGATCCCAAGAAACAAGTTGGAGTAGCTACTCTATTATTGAATAAAATCAACTTTTAACCAAAAGTTATCAAAAAAGATAAGGAAAGACACTTCATCCTTGTCAAAGGAAAAATCTATCAAGATGATCTCTCAATTCTGAAGATCTATGCTCTAAATGCAAAGGCATCTACATTCATAAAAAACTTTACTAAAGATCAAAGCACACATTAAACTTCACAAAATAGTAGTGAGATGCTTCAACACTTCTCTCTCATCAATGGACAGCTCATCATGGAAACAGAAACTAAGCAAAGACACAGTAAAACTAACAGAAGTTGTGGAACAAATAGATTTAGCAGATGAACATTTCATCCTAAAACAAAAGAATATACCTTCTTCTCAGCACTTCATAATATCTTATGCAAAATTGACTATATAATCAGTCACAAAACAGGCCTCAACAAATACAAGAAGATTTAGATAATCCCATGCAACCTTTAGGCTTGTTTTCAATAATAACAAAAACAACAGAAAGTCCACATACACATGGAAGCTGAGTAACACTCTACTCAACGATTACTTGATCAAGGAATAAATAAAGGAAGAAATTAAAGAATTTTTAGAATTTAATGAAAATGAAGCCACAGCATACACAAATGTATGGAATACATACATTTGTATGCAGTGCTAAGAGGAAAACTAATAGCTCTGTGTGTCTCCAAAATGAAACTCAAGAGAGCATATACTAGCAGTTTAATAGCACACCTGAAACCTCTAGAACAAAAAGAAGCAAATACACCCAAAAGGAATAGATGGCAGGAAATAATCAATTCAGGGCTGAAATCAACCAAGTAGAAACAGAAGGAACTATACAAAGAATCAACAAAACCAGGAGCTGATTCTTTGAGTAAATCAACAAGATAGATAAATCCTTAGCCAGACTAACCGGAGAGTACAGAGAAAGTCTCCAAATTAACATAATTAGAAATGAAAAGGGAGATATAACAACAGAAACTGTGGAAATTCAAAAATTTATCAGGTTTTACTACAAAAGTCTATACTCAACAAAACTGGAAAATATGGATGAAATGGACAATTTTCTAGATAGATAAAAAATACAAAAATTAAATCAGGATCAAATAACCCATCTAAACAGTCCCTTAACCCCTAAAGAAATAGAAACAGTCATTAATAGTCTCCCAACCAATAAAAGCCCAGGATCAGATGAGTTTAGTGTAGAATTCTATCAGACCTGCAAGGAAGATCTTTTTTCCAAAACCCTTCAAACAATTGCACAAAATAGAAACAGAAACCACAGTTACACTGATACCTAAACCACACAAATATGCAACAACAACAAAAAAGAACTTCAGACTAATTTCCCTTTTTGAATATAGATACAAAAATACTCGGTACAATTCTCACAAATCAAATCCAACAACACATCAAAACAATCATTTACCACAATCAAGTAGGCTTCATTCTAGGTTCATCACACATTACCTCCTCTTATGCTTGTTCGTTAGAGTATGTAGCATTCTTTTACATTTTTTTAAATTTATTGATATATTTATTTACATTTCAAATGATTTCCCCTTTTCTGAACCCCACTCCCCGAATTAGATATTTTCTTTATTTACATTTCAAATGCTATCCCCTTTCCTCGGTTTCCCCCCAAAAATCCCCTATCCCATTTCTGCCTGCTCCTTATCCCACCCAGTCCAGCTTCCCTGACCTGGCATTCCCCTACACTCGGACAATGGAATGCTGCTTTAATAACAGGTTCAGATGTAATTAAATGTGCCAGGTCTGATGTGGGCAGAGCCCTCCATCTCCTTTTTTTTTTTTTTTTTCAGTTTTGCTGTCAGCTCTTTGGCTATCCATAAAATCCTATTGAGCCAGACTTCTCCAAGGTCAGTGATCTGTTAATCTACTTTATCATATCCATGACTGAAACATCCTGAGTGTCTGAAAGCATGTTTTTGTTGCTGGTGTTGTTTATTTATTTATTTGTTTTGATTTTTTATTGTTTTTGACTTTGTGATTATTTTCTTGTCACTGTTAGGTGACATTTATGTTTCTCTTGGAAACATAGGATTAGAAATTTAAACACTATGACTGAGATAGCTCCAGGTGTACCCCCTCATGCTATATCTAGATTTTAAGTGCAGTTTTAAAACACTAGGGAATAGATCACCTCCTTATCTTCTCTCTTTCAGACTTAGCTTGATATCTCTTAAAGTACAGATGATTAAAAAGTTTTTTATCAGGATGTTTTCAACAATAAAACTAAGACCAAACAGCTAAAAAAAAATATCTAAAGGAAGGAGTGGCTATATGAAGTAGACTTCAAAGCAAATAATTTCAAAAGATATAAAGAAATTAAATAATTATTATATGATCACTAAGAAGTCACAGCCATCCTAAACATATTAATTTGAAATGGTAAAAAGGCAAAATATGTGAAACATAACTGGATAGTGACTGAATGGAGAAGTAGACAAATTCCCAATATTAATGAAGCTATTTTGGCACTACTTTTTAAATAAACTTATATAACAAAGTATTTGTCTGGATATAGGAGAACTTAAGGATCAACAAGTGAGCTTTTACTGTTATGGTCTTCACATACTGCAGAATTCTATTCTTTTTTGCTGCATGTAGAATACAGACTGACATCTGTGTCTTAGGGTTTGATTGCTGTGAAGCAATCTAATCTAACCTTGATTAGAGCAACTCTTTTCTTTTTTTAAGTAAAACTCCAATTTAACTGAATAACGAAATAAATGAGGTTTTCAAGTTTTGCATCATGGTTATTTTTAAACCACATGATCTATGACAGTGCTTATCAATACAAGATGTTTGTCTATTTTTGCCATTTGTATTTTGTTTAATATTATATTCATAAATATACTTAAAAATCAATTAGTAGTATACGGTAACACATGGCTCACATGTTGCTTAAGCTGGTAATAAAGGAACAGCTCTATAGTAACTTTCCAAGTTCATGTAGAAATCTGAATTTTATGCAAAAATTTTGCTTTTATTTTTTACATTACTGAACCTAATGTCAGTTACAGATAGACAAATACTTATGTTTTCTACCTCCCAGCCACAACAAAAATCTGTGATGTAACAATTTCATTATTCAAGACTTTTTATTTACATTTCAGTAAGAATGCCATATAGCTGTTTCTGAAACAAAATGTCTGGGGTGCAGAGGAAAATGCTTAATAAATATATCTATTTAAATCAAATACTCCAGTAATAAATGGAGAATCTGCTGTCTTTACTTTAAAGGCTGTGTAAATAGTTATCTGTCAAAACTACATACCCATATGAACAAATATGTGCAGTTCAACCACACCCCCTTACTGAAAATGTGAGCATTCTACATCACAGTTCCCATAAGAATCTTTAAAAGCTTCAAAATCCTGTGTCTTCTCTGACTGGATTCCACCCACACCTTATTAATGGTCATCATCTCTGTCTTCATAAATTTTCGTTAGAACATTCATTTACCCCTCATTAGGATCTGCCTCAGTGTTGTAGGAAGCCGTTTCTTTCTCTGCATTCTTTTTCCACCTGAGTGAAGTAGTCCCATAGTGAGTTTTCTGCTTCCATTCTAATAATAATAACATAATAATAACTGTATCAGTCTTGAGTTTTTTTTAATTGCTTGCCACAGAGATAGGTTTCAAAAGATTGTTCACAATCATGGAGTAATTCTTGTCATTGAGGTTTTTTTTTTTACCAAAAGATCAAATGACTTCTCTGTGAAGTGTGCATGCACATTCTCAGTGGGAATCTGATGAACTCCAGTTAAGGTAATATAGATTTTCACAAATGTATCTGGCTGATCCCATCCATAATTACTGATTTTCACAGAAGAGTAACAGTAAGAGTAATCAGTAGGAAGAGCAGCCACAGCAGCTGACTATTCATTATCACGTTCTGGTTTCTTCTGTGACTTCTGTTGCATCTTGTTCTTTAGTTCTGCCTCAATTCTGGATTTTTCACTTGTAAGAGTAACACAGTCTTTTCCTAATGGACTTTTCCAGCAATACTTTGACCTCCTCTAGGTCTTTCTGTAACTCCTCCAAAGCGGAAGCTGTACTGTGGCATGTCAGACCCAAAGCCCGAGCTGCAGTGGTGCAGGGAAGCAGACAGGAAAAGCCAAACACTCCACCCATGAGCGCCTCAGCGCTGGCGGGGAGCTACAACATCCCAGAGCAAATCAACATCCGGCCTTCTACAGGAGACGCAGGAAGTACAGAGACACGCAGGGAAACAGCTCTGGAGAAGGAGCTAAAAGTTCTCCAATTTGAACTGCAGGAAGCAGGAAGACACAGTGAGCCATTAGGCCTGGTTTAAGATTCTGAAACCCTAAAAGCCATCACCAGTGGCACTTTTCCTCTAATGATGTCACAACTACTCCAACGGGACCACAGTTCCTAACAGCACCACTCCCTATCAGCCTACAGAGGTCATTTTCATAAAACCACAAGAAGTACTTTATAGTTTATAAAACTCCAAGAATATTAAAGCATTCTAAATTGTATGGAGTTTTAGACGAGATAATATTGTGAGCCTAATGAAGCTAAACTAGAATCCAGTAAAAAGGAAAAGGCTGAAATATATATGAAATCATTTCTAAATTATTCATGGTTTGAAGTGAGAAATATCAAAGGAAATAAAAAATTCACTGAGTCATAGGAAATTGAAAACAAAACATTCAACACTTGTGGCATATAGTCAACTAATACCGACAGTTCTTTTCAATTTTAATGGAAAGATGTTTATTTTGGCTAACATTTTCAAAGAAATGAAACTCCACCATGGCACAGAAGCATGGCAGCAGGTTGTATATGTCCCAGGAGCAGAAACGTGAGAGGTCACATATTGAACTGCAGAACCAAAGCAGAGGGAGCTTGCTGAAAGTAAAATTGGGCTATGAACTCAAAGCTCACAACCCGGACCAAGTTGAGAATAAAATGTTCAAATCCATGAGCCTATGATGGACAACTTTCATTCAAACAATTTGAGTTTCTTATTATAAGGCTAAAAAGTATCCAATTATATATCATATAATTTATGTGTATGTATCTGTATATACATTGTACATATACACATAGCATCTTTTCTTCATCCACTCATCCTTCATAGATTATCTAGGCCATTCCTATATCTTGCCCAGTATGAACAATACTGCACTGAACATTACATTGGAGTTGTATTTGTAAGGACATTTTATTTCACTTATCTGAGTATATTCTGAAATTTAGAATGTACATCAGAACCAGAAAGATATTACCTTAATATCACTAGCATGACCATTATTCTTACATGGTACTGCTTTTGGTGAGAAGAAAATTTGAATCTATACATATTGTACAGATTAGAGTAGGATGAACTCTGTGTCTTCCACTATATTGAGAACAGTTCTCTTTATATAAAATATTATCATTTTAATGTGGTACTTTTAATTTGTGAAAGAATCTCATAGCATGAGATATTTATACTAAAATATACAAAATTTTCCAAATCTGTAATATGTAATTTTACAGATTTTACAGATATGTATCTTACCTTTTAAGAAGTCATCAAATCAAATAAAAAATAATGCAAAAGAATCCATAGGACTGAGGCTCATTATTTATCATGAATATAGATCACAAAGACCTTTATTACAATATTAGAAATGAAATTTATAATATACCAAAAACTAATTATAGACTATTCAATGGAGTCTACAAGATTACAAAATCAATTCAATATTTGAAAATTGAGATGAGTCAAATTATTGTGTACATTCTGGAAAATAAAATCTACAAGATTTTATTACAAGATGAAGAAAGCCACATATGCCAAAACTCAACCCAAGTCAGGAAACTGGCTTGGAAGAGAACATTAACTTCAGGAAGGACATCTCCTTGAAACCTGCAACCTATCATACTAAATGGATCTGATCAATTAGGGTTTAGTCTCCGTATTTTCTGTAACAGTATTCATTAGAGAAGATAACCCTCACAAAAAATAAAGATGTGGGACAATCAGTGGAAACATTGTTCTCAAGATGAACTATCCAAATCATTTGGGAGCTTTCTAAAATTGGAGGAGTTTTTGGAGGATATCCAACTCAGAGAGACATTAGGATCAGAGTTACTATGCTTTTATTACAATGGCAAGGTAGTCTTTAAGTTTGAATATTATAATCAAAGAATCAGTCTAAGGGAACAAAGTCATTAGAATATATAAGAAAAACACTAAAAATGGCATCATTAGAGAACACAAGTAGTATTTTTTATACTTTTTAAAAATTTAATGTGGTACTTTTATCTTGTGTTAATGACAATAGGGAATTTAAAATGCTTCAAATATTTTGATTTTCCACATGTGAATAAATTTATTTTAAGCTAATCTGTATTTTAGTTATAGTGCTTAGATAAGTGTATCTTGGCCTAGATATTGGAAAATATATGTGTTCATCTCCTATATATTTTTCTTCTTTATCAGGAGGGTTTCATTCCATATTATATACCATACTGCACTCCCTAATACAAATAAGTGTGTATGTGTGTGTACATGAATAAGTCCATACAAGATTCATGCATATTGAATCCCAAACTAAAATGTTCCTTATGACCAACTACTTTTTAAATTCTTAGTACTTAGCAAGGTTGAAAATTTGATTACTGTTCTTTGGAAATATATATCACATTAAAAGGCAGGCTAATGCCAGCATGTTCATTCTCACATGTAAATAGCAAAGGTTCAATTATTACTATATTTTTGTTTACAAATTTTATCAATATTCCCTATTAAAAGATGATATAGCAGGGAAAATTGGTTGCTCAGTACATGGGCACATGGGTTTGGGAGATAGATATTACAAGGACAAACTGGTCTATAGAGTGAGAATTTTTCTCAAAAGCCAGAATACAAGAACTTAAAAAATTTTCAAGAAAAACAATAATTTGATGTAATTCATCATCTCTTGCTCCTAAAATTATTAAAATGCTTCTTATTGCTTTGCTTACAAACGCATCTTTTCTCCAACCAAGAGAAGTGCACTTCATAGCACATATCCCACTGTTAAAACAGGAAGGTTACGGAAGTGCAGAATAATAGAGAGGGAGTATGGGGATAGAGTTGGGAGCAAAATAAACAGAAAATGTCATAATTAAAACTGCTATGTCTTATTATTTATTTTATCTTATTTTTATTATTAATTTCAATATAATTTGTTTACATTCCAAATGATTTTCCCTTTCCTGGTTCCCCCCCTCCCCATAAGTCCCATAAGCCCTCTTCCCTCCACCAGTTCGCAATCAACCCCCTCCCATTTCTCTGTCCTGGCAATCTCCTACAATGCTGCATTGAGCCTTTCCAGGACCAGGGCACTCTCCTTACTTCTTCTTGGGAATGATTTGATATGTGAGTTGTGTCTTGGGCATTCAGAGCTTCTGGGTTAATATCCACTTATCAGTGATTGCATTCCATGTGTGTTCTTTTGTGAATGAGTTACCTCACTTAGTATGATATTTTCCAGTTCCAGTTGTTAATTACTGAGTAGTATTCCATTGTGTAAATATCCCACAATTTCTGTATCCATTCCTCCACTGAGGTACATCTGGGTACTTTCTACCTGCCAGGAGCCATCCTCACTTAGAACTCAATGCCAAGAACTCTCCATACCCGGAGCCATCTCCATCTGGCTCTCAATGCCAGGAGACCTCCATACCAGGAGTCATTCTCACTTAGATCTCCATGCCAGGAACTATTCCTACGTAAATATCAAAACCCCCTCCGTTTTTAGTTCATCTGTAGATAGGTTACTATAGCAACCCCTTTCCACTTCACCTCCTCATGACCCCCCTTTTATCATGCCAGAATTCCAGCAGCAATAACTAGCCTTACCTAGAAATTATGAGAAACTGTTTCTTAGAAATGATGACAGCCCCCTGAGATAGTTCCCCCTTTATCCCTCCTTAACCTTGTATGCTTCCCTTTATTTTGACCTATGAAAAAATTAAAGTTTGACAGCTTGATCTGGATTAGACTTGCTGTCCGGCCTCTATTGTCTTGCTGCCCCATCGCCTTTCTTCTAGGTAGCTTAAGGAACCCTGTTGACTGTCCTGTGGGTCGGGACATCTAGCTTCTGGCTATTACAAATAAGGTTGCTGTGAACATAGTAGAGGATGTGTTCTTATTGCATGCCAGGGAATCCTCTGGGTATATGCCCATCAGTGGTATAGCAGGGTCCTGTTGAAGTGTCATGCCCAGTTTTCTGAGGAACTACCAGACTGATTTCCAGAGTGGTTATACACTCTTGCAATCCCACCAGCAGTGAAGGACTGTTCCTCTTTCTCCCCATCCTCACCAACACCTGCTGTCTCCTGAGTTTTTAATCTTAGCCATTCTGACTGGTGTGAAGTGAAATCTCAGGGTTGTTTTGATTTGCATTTCCCTAATGACTAGTGATGTTGAACATTTCTTAAGGTGCTTCACAGCCATCCACAGTTCTTCAGGTGAAAATTCTTTGTTTAGCTCTGTACCCCATTTTTTAACAGGGTTATTTGGTTCTCTGGGGTCCAACTTCTTGAGTTCTTTATATATATTTGATATTAGTCCTCTTTTGGATATAGGGTTGGTGAAGATCTTTTCCCAGTTTGTTGGTTGCTGGTTTTGTCATTTTGACAGTGTCCTTTGCCTTACAGAAACTTTGTGATTTTATGAGGTCCCATTTGTCAATTCTTTTTTTTCTATATTCTTTGTTTACATTCTGAATTCTTTCCCCTGTCTAGGTTCCTCCCTACCCATTGATCTCATAGGCCCTCTTTCCTCTGCCCTTTTCCTTTTTTTTTTTTAATTCAATGTATTCTTTATTTACTTTCAAATGATTTCCCCTTTTCTTGGTCCCCACTCCCCACAAGTCCCATAAGCCCTCTTCCCTCCCGCTGTTCTTCCATCTACTCCTTCCCACTTCCCTGTTCTGGTATTTCCCTATACTGTTGCACTGAGTCTTTCCAGAACCAGGGGCCACTCCTCCATTCTTTTTGGACATCATTTAATATGCGGATTATGTCTTGTGTATTCCAAGTTTCTAGGCTAATATCCACTTATCAGTGAGTGCATACCATGATTGATCTTTTGAGACTGGGTTACCTCACTTAGTATGATGTTCTCCAGCTTCATCCATTTGTCTAAGAATTTCATGAATTCATTGTTTCTAATGGCTGAATAGTACTCCATTGTGTAAATATAGCACATTTTTTGTATCCATTCCTCCGTTGAGGGACACCTGGGTTATTTCTAGCTACTGACTACTACAAATAGGGCTGCTATGAACATAGTAGAGCATGTGTCCTTATTGCATGCTGGGGAATCCTCTGGGTATATGCCCAGGAGTGGTTAGCAGGGTCCTCCAGAAGTGTCATGCCCAGTTTTCTGAGGAACCGCCAGACTGATTTCCAAAGTGCTTGCACCATCTTACAATCCCACCAGCAGTGGAGGAGTGTTCCTCTTTCTCCTCATCCTCGCCAGCACCTGCTGTCTCCTGAGTTTTTGACCTTAGCCATTATGACTGGTGTGAGGTGAAATTTCAGGGTTGTTTTGATTTGCATTTCCCTAATGATTAGTGATGTTGACCATTTCTTAATGTGTTTCTCAGCCTTCCAAAGTTCTTCATGTGAAAATTCTTTGTTTAGCTCTGTACCCCACTTTTAATGGGGTTATTTGGTTTTCTGGGTTCTACATTCTTGAGTTCTTTGTATATATTACATATTAGCCCTCTGTCAGATTTAGGGTTGGTGGAGATCCTTTCCCAATCTGTTGGTTGATGTTTTGTCCTTTTGACAGTGTCCCTTGCCTTACAGAAACTTTGTCGTTTTATGAGGTCCCATTTTTCAATTCTTGATCTTAGAGCATAAGCTATTGGTGTTCTATTCAGGAACTTTTCCCCTGTGCCCATGTCCTCAAGGGCCTTCCCCAGTTTCTTTTCTATTAGTTTCAGTGTGTCAGGTTTTATGTGGAGGTCCTTGGTCCATTTGGAGTTGAGCTTAGTACAAGGAGATAAGAATGGATCAATTCACATTCTTCTGCATGCTGACCTCCAATTGAACCAGCACCATTTGTTGAAAAGACTTTTTTCCATTGGATTCCTTAAGCTCCTTTGTTGAAAATCAAGTGACCATAGGTGTGTGGGTTCATTTCTGGGTCTTCAATCCTATTCCATTGATCTGCTTGCCGGACATTGTACCAGTACCATAAAGTTTTTATCACTATTGCTCTGTAGTAAAGTTTGAGGTCTGGGATACTAAATCCCCCTGAAGTTCTTTTATTGTTGAGAATAATTTTAGCTATTCTGGGTTTTTTGTTATTCCAGATGAATTTGAGAATTGCTCTTTCTAGCTCTATGAAGAACTGGGTTGGGATTTTGATTGAATCTGTAGACTGCCTTTGGCAAGATGGGTATTAACTATATTAATCCAGCCAATCCATGAGCATGGAAGATTTTTCCATTTTCTGAGATCTTCGATTTTCTTCTTCAGAGATCTGACGTTCTTGTCGTATAGGTCTTTCACTTGTTTGGTCAGAGTCACCCCAAGATACTTTATGCTGTTTGTGGCTATTGTGAAGGTTGTCATTTCCTTAATTTCTTTCTCAGTCTGCTTATCCTTTGAGTATATAAAGGCTACTGATTTGCTTGACTTAATTTTGTAGCCAACCACTTTGCAGAAGTTGTTTATCATCTGTAGGAGTTCTCTAGTAGAGTTTTTGAGTCACTTAACTATACTATCATATCATCTGCAAATAGTGATGGTTTGACTTCTTCCTTTCCAATTTGTATCCCTTTGATCTCCTTATGTTGTCTAATTGCTCTAGCTAGGACTTCAAGAACTATATTGAAAAGAGATGGAGAGAGGAGGCAGCCTTGTCTAGTCCCTGATTTTAGTGGGATGCCTTCAAGTTTCTCTCTATTTAGTTTGATGTTGGCTACCGGTTTGCTGTATATTGCTTTTACTATGTTTAGATATGGACCTTGAATTCCTGTTCTTTCCAAGGCTTTTAAATGAAAGGGTGCTGAATTTTGTCCAATGATTTTTCAGCATGTAATGAAATGATCATGTGTTTTTTCTTTGAGTTTGTTTATGTAGTGGATAGCATTTATGGATTTCCTTATATTGAACCATCCCTGCATCCCTGGGATGAAGCCTACTTGATCCTGGTGGATGATCGTTTTGATGGATTCGTTGGGCAAGAATTTTATTGAGTATTTTTGCATCGATATTCATAAGGAAAATTGGCCTGAAATTCTCTTTCTTAGTTGGATCTTTGTGTGGTTTTGGTATCAGTGTAATTGTGGCTTTGTAGAAAGAGTGGGGTAGTGTTCAGTCTGATTCTATTTTGTGGAATATTTTGAAGAGTTTTGGTGTTAATTCCTCTTTGAAGGTCTGCACTGAAACCATCTGGTCTTGTGCTTTTTTTGGTTGGAAGGCTATCTATGACCCCTTCTATTTCTTTGGGGGTTATGGAACTGTTTAGATGATCTATTTGATCCTGGTTTAATTTTGGTATTTGGTATCTGTCTAAGAAATGGTCCATTTCCTCCAGATTCTCCGGTTGTGTTGAGTATAGGCTTTTGTAGTACGATCTGATGATTTTTTTTTTTATTTTCCTCAATTTCTGTTGTAAAATCTCTTTTTTCATTTCTAATTTTGTTAATTTGGATACTTTCCCTGTGCCCTTTGGTTAGTCTCGCTAAGGGTTTATCTATCTTGTTGATTCAAAGAAAAAGTTCCTGATTTTGATTCTTTGTGTGGTTCTCTTGGTTTCTACTTGATTGATTTCAGCCCTGAGTTTGATGATTTCCTGTCTTCTGCTCCTGGGTGAATTAGCTTCTTTTTGTTCCAGGGCTTTCAGCTGTTCCATTAATCTTCTAGTGTATGCTCTCTTGAATTTCTTTTTGGCGGCACTCAAAGCTGTGAGTTTTCCTCTTAGCACTGCTTTCATTGTGTCCCATAGATTTGTGTATGTTGTGTCTTCATTTTTGTTCTTTCTTCATTTCTTCCTTGGCCCAGGTATCATTGAGTAAAGTATTGGTTAGTTTCCATGTGTATGTGTGCTTTCTGTTGTTTTTATTGTTATTAAAGACCACTTTTGCTCCATAGTGATCTGATAGGAGGCATGGGATTATTTCAATCTTCTTATATTTGTTGAGGTCTGTTTTGTGACCAATTATATGATCAATTTTGGAGAAGGTACCAATGGGTGCTTTGAGCTTTAGTAAAGTTTCTTTTATGAATGAGGGTGCCCTTGTATTTGGAGCATAGATGTTTAGGATTGAGAGATCTTCTTGTTGGATTTTTTCTTTGACCAGCGAGAAGTGCCATTCTGTGTCTCTTTTTATGACATTAGGTTGAAAGTCAATTTTATCTGATATTAGAATGGCAACTCCGGCTTGTTTCCTGAGACCATTTGCTTGTAGAATTGTCTTCCAGCCTTTTAGTCTAAGGTAGTTTTTGTCTTTGACACTGAGCTGTGTTTCCTGTATGCAATAAAATGTAGGGTCCTGTTTCCTTATCCAGTCTGTTAGTCTATGTCTTTTTATTGGGGAATTGAGTCCATTGATGTTAAGAGATATTAAAGGAGTAGTGGTTATTGCTTCCTCTCATTTTTGATGTTAATTTTATACTTGTGTGGTTATCTTCTTTTGGGTTTGATGAAAGAAGCTTAATATCCTACTTTTTCTAGGGTATAGTTTCCCTCATTGTAATGGTGTTTTCTTCCTATTATCCTTTGTAGAGCAGGGTTTGTGGAAAGATATTGTGTAAATTTGGTTTTGTCATGGAATATCTTGGTTTCTCCATCAATAGTGATTGAGAGTTTCGCTGTGTATTGTAGTCTTGGCTGGCATTTGTGTTCTCTTAGAGTCTGCATGAGCTCTGCCCAGGATCTTCTAGCTTTCAAGGTCTCTGGTGAGAAGTCTGGTGTAATTCTGATAGATCTTCCTTTATATGTTACTTGCCCTTTTTCTCTTACTGCCCTAAGTATTCTTTCTTTGTTTAGTACATTTGGAGTTTTGATTATTCTATGATGGGAGGTATTTCTCTTCTGGTCCAGTCTGTTTGGAGTTCTGTAGGCGTCTTGTATATTCAAGGGCATCTCTCTCTTTAGGTTAGGGAAGTTTTCTTTCATAATTTTGTTGAAGATATTTGCTGGCCCTTTCAGTTGTAAATCTTCACTCTCATTAATGCCTATAATCATTAGATTAGACTTGCCAACACCTGCTGTCTCCTGAGTTTTTGACCTTAGCCATTCTGACTGGTGTAAGGTGAAATCTCGGGGTTATTTTGATCTGCATTTCCCTAATGACTAATGATGTTGAGCACTTCTTAAGGTGCCTCTCAGCCATCCGAATTTCTTCAGGTGAAAATTCTTTGTTAAGATCTGTACCCCATTTTTTAATAGGGTTATTTGGTTCCCTGGGGTCTAACTTCTTGAGTTCTTTGTATATATTGGATATTAGCCCTCTATCAGATGTGGGGTTGGTGAATATCCTTTCCCAATTTGATGGTTGCCGTTTTGTCCTTTTAACAGTGTCCTTTGCCTTACAGAAACTTTGTAATTTTATGAGGTCCCATTTGTCAATTCTTGATCGTAAAGCATAAACTATTGGTGATCTGTTCAGGAACTTTTCCCCTGTGCCCATGTCCTCAAGGGTTTTCCCCAGTTCCTTTTCTATTAGTTTCACTGTGTCTGGTTTTACTATGTCTTTTTATTGGGGAATTGAGTCCATTGATGTTAAATATATTAGGGATAGTGATTATACTTCCTGTCATTTTTGATGGAATTTTTTATATTTGATTGGTTACTTTCCTTTGGTTTTGATGAAAGAAGGTTTTATCTTGCATTTTCCAAGGTATAGTTTCCCTCCTTGTATTGGTGTTTTTCCCCTATTGAGAATTTTGAAGGGCATAGTAGTCTTGGTTGGCATTTGTGTTCTCTTAGAATCTGCATGAGATCTGTCTAGGATCTTCTAGCTTTCATGGGCTTTGGTGAGAAGTCTGGTGTTATTCTGATAGATCTTCCTTTAAATGTTACATTGCCCTTTTCTCTTACTGCCTTTAGCATTCTTTCTTTGTTTAGTACATCTGGGGTTTTGATTATTATGTTATTGGAGGTATTTCTGTTCTGGTCCAGTCTGTTTGGAGTTCTGTAGGCTTCTTGTATATTCATGGGCATCTCTCCTTTATGTTAGGGAAGTTTTCTTCCATAATTTAGTTGAAGATATTTGCTGGCCCTTTCTGTTGTAAATCTTCACTCTCATCTATGCCTATAATCCTTAGATTTGGTCTTCTCATTGTGTCCTGGATTTCCTGAATGTTTTGATTTACCAGCTTTTTGCATTTTGCATTTTCTTTGACTGTTGAGTCCATGGTTTCTATGGTATCTTCAGCATCAGAGATTCTTTCTTCTATCTCTTGTATTCTGTTGTTGATATTTGCATCTATGGTCCCTGATTTCTTCCCAAGGTTTTCTATCTCCAAAGTTTGTGATTTCTGAGTTGTTTTTACTTCTGTTTTTAGATCCTGGATGGTTTTTCTCAGCTTCTTCACTTGTTTGTTTGTGTTTTCCTGTAAATATTTAAGACATTTTTGTGTTTCCTCTTTCATGACTTCTGCCTGCTCACCAAAGTTCTCCTGTATTTCTTTAAGTGATTTTTGTATTTCCTTTTTATTGGCTTCTATTTTTTGACCCATATTCTCCTGAATTTTCTTTCAATGGTGTTTTGTGTTTCCCTTGTAAGTACTTCTAATTTTTGATCATTTTCTTCTGAATTTCATTAAGAGATTTATATATGTCCTTCATGTGTCCCTCTAACAGCATCATGAACAGTGATTTTAAATCCAAATCTTTGTTTTCTGGTATGTTGGGGTATCCAGGACTTGCACCATGAGGTGCTGAGAAAAAGGTATATTCTTTTGCTTTGGTATGAAATGTTTATATATATGTGTGTGTGTGTGTGTGTGTGTGTGTGTGTGTGTGTGTGTGTGTGTGTGTTAAATCCAATTGGTCCAAAGCTTCAATTAGTTTCACTGTGTCCCTGTTTAGTTTCTGCTTTCCTGATCGGTCTATTGGAGAGAGTGGAGTGTTGAAGTCACCCACATTTATAGTGTTAGGTGGGATGTGTGCTTTGAGCTTTAGTAAAGTTTCTGTTACAAAAGAGTGTGCCCTAGCTTTTGGAGCATAGATATTCTAAATTGACAATTCTTCTTGGTGGATAAAATTTTAAAAATTCTTATAGGATCATCATTAAAACTTAAGTGATCTATTTATCTACAGAACATCCCTATAAGACAGTACATCTTCGTGGATCTGCAGACATCCATCCATAGGATTGTGCTATTACTTACTGATTGTTATATATGTTCAATAATAACAGGAAATGCATATTAAAAGCAGGAATCTCTCCTAAAATGAATGCCTTACATCCTTTCTTAATAAGAGCACACCTGTCACAGATTATATACCAAGCAGGTCATTTCAGGATGATCACCTGTTAGTTATTAGCTAGTCCCATTATAGTTCCTGACATTCATTTATTTCTCTTTGTATAATAATTACAATAATCTAATATGCACCTATTTTAGTCTTTTTCAGTTAAATATTATCCTTGTTAAAATATCTGTGGTTTCACATATATCAACAGTTTCTTTTTGTAATTGTTGTCGTAATTGAATATATTCCAACCACTCTAGTTCAGTTTCAGCTCCTTGTGTGTTGGAACCAAACTGACACAAGGCTTTTCCAAAGGCTCTGGTGAAAGAACAAAGAGAATGTTGCTGAGGGGCAGGCTTGAGAAAGCCCTGACTGGGTTAAAAGCTAGAACTTCAAAGAAAAATTTGGTTCCTGGAAACATGTTGTTTTCCCCATTGAGTTGTCAGTCCCAACAACTGTGTTCTAGCTTTCTGATGCACATGAGATACCCTGTGTTCCCTTTGTGCAAGATTATTTGATTAGCTTCTTACAGTCTTTGTCTCAATGTATAATTGCGTTCTATCTGTCTTATTTATCCTTAAAACTGTAAAAAGATGTACTTCTCAATAATGTTTCTTTGCATAAGGCATAGCTTGTGCTAGACAAGCTTGATCTCAAACATTCCTCTTTTCCTAATTTTCTGATCTTCTGTCCTGCTTCTCAGCCTGTCACTGGAAGAATTGCGAATCACCCACTGATTCAGGCAGTGATTTTTTTCCCCTATTACCTGCTGCTTCGGGTCTTTCAGTGATTTTTTTTCCCTTCTATGCTTTTGATTTTGTTTCTACCTTTGTGTATTTATTACCTTTCCTTTTTAGTGGTACAAATATTTGTTAAGTTCTTTAATAGTTACTATATTTTGATTTATTTATGTGTGCTTATGTTAGTCTGTGAATCTTTTCCATGAATGCACACCACCTGAAGATGTCAGAAGAAAGTGTAAGATCCCATGAATCACCTGCTGTATTCTGTGAACCAAACTAGGGTCCTCTGGAAGAGCATTAGCCACTCTTAACCACTAAAACATCTCTTCAGCACCTTAATATTTACTCTTGAATGTTCAATTGCAAACGGAAGCTAAATTGTATTTTGTTAAGTTTTTATATCTAATCTATTCAGATTACAGGAAATTACTTTTAAACAATTGATATTTCTGTTTCTCTTTGTTACTTTTAAGCAAAAGCTTTAATTTTTATTAATCCTAATATATAAGCTACAGAGTACCAGAATATTTAATTATAGAATATCATTAGCTAAATGTAATGAGGTATTAAAATAGAATTTTTGGGTTTCCTTAGTTTATCTTGTTATAATTCTGGTTCTTCATAATGAAATGGGATGCTAATATTCAAGTGTCACTGTTTACTATAGTATTTAAATGTGTCTTTATACATATATTCCTAGATTAAGTTAAATAATAATTTGTAATCCTAAGGAAAATGGTTTCTAAGGAAAAATAACTCATAAATATGTTTTTCCAAGGATAATTTTTATAATAAATATTTAGTTTAGAGGATTAGATTGCTATTTGTGTACATATGACTGATTTTTAAAATATGCTTTACATTTTCCAAATTCACAGTTCATAAAATATATTGTTTTGTATATTTATAAATTTACCTTGTAATTCTTTGAGATAAAAGGTAGGGACTAATAGTAAATGGGACTCTAGACAATTATATTTCTTTGCCTTCAATACTGTATTAAAGCTTCATTAGGCCTTATTTTCATTGACACCTATTATCAAGCTTGTAAATAGGTGACTTTAGTTTTAAAAACTCAGTTCTGGGTCAAAAGGAAAAAAAAAACTATTGAATAAGAGTGGTATTTCCAGAGTTAATTCAACTCCCTACTGAGTCAGATAAGCAATTTTCTTTTATGTTCACACACAGCAGGGCTTATATTGCTTTTGTCCTCTCTAAAACAGCAGACAAGATTTCATAGTTTTTTATGGAGCTTTGTTTATGCTGAATCAAGACAGGAAGCCAACAACCCACTTAGTCTCAATATCTTTATGTTTTCTTCAAAAGCCCAATTTGTATTTAGATGCATCATCACTTTTTTCTAATTACATTTAGTGACTGTTTGACTGTTTTATATGAAATGAATTGGAGAAGATTGATTGGAGTTCTTTACATTTATTTTTATTTTATTTTATGTGTATGAATATTCTGCCTAAATGTATGTACCTGTGCATGCCTGATGTTTGGAGAGGTCAGAAGAAGGTATCAGACTCCCTGTTACTGGAGTTCCAAATAGGTTTAAACCACCATGTAGGTGTTTGGAGCCATAGAGCAAGTGCTCTTAAGCACTAAGCCACTTTTTCCATCCATTTATTGAGTTTTAGTGTGCAACGTTTCAGTCCAACTATTTTTCCCATCTGTCATACTTTCAGATGCTTAGAAAAACATGATATAAGCATATTCTGGTTTTGGTTATCATATACAAGCTAAATCTTAACCATGTAAATATATGTGAATACAAGCACTAAGAAAATAGGAGGTTATTTAGATTCTGAAAGCTGAAATTCAAGTTTCTGTAATTGTTTTCAAATTGGAAATTGAGCCTACTTTCTAGGAAAGTGATAGTTTATGTTACTCAAATACTGAAAACCGAAATTCAATGACTTCTTGTGCAATTGTTCACAAAGTAATGGTTCCTGTATTTTCTTGATAGACAATATGGTAAACAGATGGTACTATATGAAGACAGATTGTTTTGTTTCCAAATGTCAATAGAGCCCTAAGGGTCCATATTTTCCCAAACACAATGCCAAATCTGACATACCACAGAGTGTGAAAGTCTAAAAATGCCTACCGATCAGTAAATACACAGGTTTTTAAACATCTTAGGATAATTATAGATGAGTCTAAATTAAGAATCATAAAAAAGTTTATGTAGGTTTTCTATATGTACAAAGGGATAACAGTTTGGTTAAAGATCCCATTTTTGGTTTGTCAAGTCACGCTGTAGAATAGCACCATTGGCAATCTCCAGTCTCTACTTGCACCTGGGAACTAAGGCATTTCCAGAGCCATCCACACACAAATCCTGCCAAAAAAGCATATTCTCCCAGGAGTGTTCCCAATCATAAGCTCATAAGTGAGATAATCATGTCTGTGCCAATGACTATCCAAAGCAGGAGCAGCCAGGAGTACATTGAAACAGTGGAGTGGCTGGGGAGAGGATCCTTCAGGTCTCCATTTGTACCAGGGAGACTAGGCTTTTCCATAGCGCTCTGAAAACCCCACCTAGAAGAGAGTTGATATCCCCAGGAATGCTGACATACCTAAGATCACAGGCTTACAAGCCCATAGGATGGGTAAGATCCAGTCAGACACAGGAAGACTAGCTAACACCAGTGATAACTAGATGGCAAGAGGCAAACAGAAGAACCTTATCAATAGAAACCAAGGATAATTGTCATCTTCAGAAGCCAGTTCTTCCTACCAAAGCAAGTCCTGGATACCCCACCACACAAGAAAAGCAAAATTTGGATTTAAAATCGCATGTCTTAATGATGATAGAGGATTTTAAGAAGGACATAAATAATTCCCTTAAAGAAATAAAAGAGAACACAGGCAAGCAGCTTGAAGCACTTAGAGGAAACACAGAAATCCCTTAAAGAATTACAGGAAAACACAAGACAGGTGAATAAATTGAACATAACCATCCAGAACCTAAAATAGAAATAGAAATAATAAAGAAATCACAAAGGGAGAGAGCCCTGAAGATAGAAAACCTAGAAAAGACATCAGGAGTCATAGATGCAATCATCACAAACACAATACAAGAGATAGAAGAGAATATCTCAGGTACAAAAAATATCATAGAAAATACTTACACAACAGTCAAAAAAATGCAAAATGAAAAATGTTCGTATCCCAAAACATCCTGGAAATACAGGACGCAATGTGAAGACCTAACCTTAGGATAATAGGTATAGAAGAAAGTGAAGATTCTCAACTTAAATGGCCAGTAAATATATTCAACAAAATTGTGGAAGAAAACTTCACTAACCTAAAGAAAGAGATGCCCATGAACATACAGGACGTCAACAGAATTCCAAATAGATTGGAACAGAGCAGAAATTCCTCCCATCACATAATAGTAAAAGCACAAAATGTACTAAACAAAGAAAGAATATCAAAGGCAGTAAGGGAAAAAGGTCAAGTAACATATAATAGCAAACCTATCAGAATTACACCAGACTTCTTACCAGAAACTATGAAAGCCAGAAGATCCTAGACAGATACCATACAGACCCTAAGAGAATAAAAGTGCCAGCCCAGGCTACTATAACCAGCAAAACTCTAAATTACCATAGATGGAGAAATGAAGACATTCTATGACAAAAACAAATTTACACATTATCTTTCCAGAAATTCAACCCTACAAATCATAATGGATAGAAAACTCCACACAAGGAAGGAAACTACACCCTAGAAAAAGCAAGAAAGTAATCTTTAACAAACCAAAGAGAAGATAGCCACATAAACATAATTCAATCTCTAACAACAAAAATAACAGGAAGCAACAATCACTTATCCTTAATATCTCTTAATGTCAATGGAATAAATTCCCCAATAACAAGCATGAACTATCAGTCTGGATACATAAACAGGACCCAACATTTTGCTGCACACAGGAAACACACCTCAGTGACAATGATAGAGACTACCTCAGAGTATAAAGCTAGAAAATATTTTCTCCAAGCAAGTGGTCCTAAGAAAAAAACTGGAGTATCCATTCTAATATCAAATAACACTGACTTTCAACCAAAAGTTGTCAAAAAAGATAAGGAAGGAGACTATATTCATCAAAGGGAAAAATCTACCAAGAATAACACTCAATTCTGAATAGCTATACTCTGAATGAAAGATTACCCATGAGAGGGAGTCTGGGAGCTCACAGCACTCCTTCCTATGGCACAGAGCTTAGGCTTCAGTCCTGAGGCATCTGGTGGTAGCCCTCAGACCTCTCCGCTTCCGGATCCAGATCAGCCTGGGAGGCAACACCACATCTCCAGGTCGTGAAAGAGGCAAGAGGGGCTACCGGGCGGCCAGTGGGGAGAAGTCGGTGTGCTCCAGTGAATCCAGCGGGCCCCAGCAGGAGCCTTCAGGTGTCTGCTTCAGGATCTGAACAGCCTGGGCAACAGCACCCTGTCTACAGGCAGTGCAGAAGGTAAGCTGTGCACCAGAGGCCACCTGGGAAGGGGCAGCTTGCACTGGTGAGTCCAGCATTGACAAGACCAACTAACACCAGTGAGAACTAGATGGCAAAAGGCAAACGCAGGAACGTCACTAACAGAAATCAAGGCAATATGGCAACATCTGAACCCAATTCTCCTTTACCAGCATGTCCTGGATACCCCATCACACCAGTAAAACAAGATTTGGATTTAAAATCGCTGGTCATGATGCTGGTACAGGAACACATGAAGGTCATACGTAAAGAAATTCAGGAGAAAATGGATCAAAAGTTAGAAGCCCTTGCAAAGGAAACAAAAAAATCATTGAAAGAAATCCAGGAGAATACAAAAGCCAATAATGAGGAAACAAAAAACATTTAAAGAAATACAGGAGAACTTTGGTCAACAGGCTAAGGTCATGAAAGAGGAAACACAAAAATCTCTTAAAGAATTACAGGAAAGCACAAACAAGCAAGTGAAGGAGCTAAGCAAAACCATCCGGGATCTAAAATCAGAAGTAGAAACAACTAAGAAAACTCAAAGGGAGACAACTTTGGAGATAGAAAGCCTTGGGAAGAAATCAGTGGACATAGATGCAAATATCAACAACAGAATACAAGAGATAGAAGAATCTCAGATGCTGAAGATACCATAGAAACCATGGACTCAACAGTTAAAGAAAATGCAAAAAGCAAAAAGCTTGTAACCCAAAATATCCAGGAAATCCAGGACACAATGAGAAGACCAAACCTAAGGATTATAGGCATAGATGAGAGTGAAGATTTACAACTTAAAGGGCCAGCAAATATCTTCAATAAAATTATGGAAGAAAACTTCCCTAACCTAAAGAGAGAGATGCCCATGAATATACAAGAAGCCTACAGAACTCCAAACAGACTGGACCAGAACAGAAATACTTCCCGTCACATAATAATCAAAACACCAAATGTTCTAAACAAAGAAAGAATATTAAAGGCAGTAAGAGAAAAAGGCCAAGTAACATATAAAGGAAGACCTATCAGAATCACAGCAGACTTTTCACCTGGGACTATGAAGGCTAGAAGATCCTGGGCTGATCTCATGCAGACTCTAAGAGAACACAAATGCTAGCCAAAACTACTATATCCAGCAAAACTCTCAATCATGGTAGATGGAGAAGCTAAGATATTCCATGACAAAACCAAGTTTACCCAATATCTATCCACAAACCCAGCCCTACAAAGGATAATAGGAGGAAAACACCAATACAAGGAGGAAAACTTCACCCTGGAAAAAGCAAGATAGTAACCTTTCATCAAACCCAAAAGAAGTTAACCAATCAAACTTAAAAAATAATGTCAAAAATGACAGGAAGTAACAATCACTATTCCTTAATATCTCTTAACATCAATGGACTCAATGCCCCAATAAAAAGACATAGACTAACTGACTGGATACGTAAACAGGACCCTACATTTTGCTGCTTACAGGAAACGCACCTAAGGGTCAAAGACAAACACTACCTTAGACTAAAAGGCTGGAAGACAATTTTACAAGCAAATGGTCTCAGGAAACAAGCTGGAGTAGCCGTTTCAATATCAGATAAAATTGACTTTCAACCCAAAGTCATCAAAAGAGACTCTGAGGGACACTTCTTGCTGGTCAAAGGAAAAATACAACAAGAAGAACTCTCAATCCTGAACATCTATGCTCCAAATGCAAGGGTACTCTCTTTCGTAAAAGAAACTTTATTAAACCTCAACGCACACATTGCACCTAACACAATAATTGTGGGTGACTTCAACACTGCACTTTCCTCAATGGACCGATCAGGAAATCAGAAACTAAACAGGGACACAATGAAACTAATTGAAGCTTTGGACCAATTAGATTTAACAGATATATATAGAACATTCTATCCCAAAGCAAAAGAATATACCTTTTTCTCAGCACCTCATGGTACCTTCTCCAAGATCTACCATATAATTGGTCACAAGACAGACCTCAATAAATATAAGAAGATAAAACTAATCCCATGCCTCCTATCAGATCACTATGGAGTAAAAGTGGTCTTCAATAGCAACAAAAACAACATAAAACCCACATACACATGGAAACTGAACAATATTCTACTCAATGATACCTTGGTCAAGGAAGAAATAAAGAAAGAAATTAAAGACTTTTTAGAACACAATGAAAATGAAGACACAACATACCCAAATCTATGGGACACAATGAAAGCAGTGCTAAGAGGAAAACACATAGCCCTGAGTGCCTCCAAAAAGAAAATGGAGAGAGCATACATTACCAGCTTAATGACACACCTGAATGCCCTGGAACAAAGAAAAGCTATTTCACCCAGGAGGAGTAGAAGGCAGGAAATCATCAAACTCAGGACTGAAATCAATCAAGTAGAAACAAAGAGAACCATACAAAGAATCAACAAAACCAGGAGCTGGATGTAGCTAGAGAACATCATACTAAGTGAGGTAACCCAGACTCAAAAGGTGAATCATGGTATGCACTCACTAATAAGTGGTTATTAACCTAGAAAACTGGAATACCCAAAACATAATCCACACATCAAATGAGGTACAAGAAGAAAGGAGGAGTGGCCCCTGGTTCTGGAAAGACTCAGTGAAACAGTACTCAGCAAAACCAGAACGGGGAAGTGGGAAGGGGTGGGTGGGAGGACAGGGGAAGAGAAGGGGGCTTATGGGACTTTCGGGGAGTGGGGGGGCTAGAAAAGGGGAAGTCATTTGAAATGTAAATAAATTATATCGAATAAAAAAAAATTCAGAAGACAGCAGGTGTTGGAGAGGGTGTGGAGAAAGAGGAACACTCCTCCACTGCTGGTGGGGTTGCAAATTGGTACAACCACTCTGGAAATCAGTCTGGCGGTTCCTCCAAAAACTGGGCACCTCACTTCCAAAAGATCCTGCTATACCACTCCTGGGCATATACCCAGAGGATTCCCCACCATGTAATAAGGATACATGCTCTACTATGTTCATAGCAGCCCTATTTATAATTGCCAGATGCTGGAAAGAACCCAGGTATCCCTCAGCAGAAGAGTGGATGCAAAAAATGTGGTATATCTACACAATGGAGTACTATTCAGCCATTAGAAACAATGAATTCATGAAATTCTTAGGCAAATGAATGGAGCTAGAGAACATCATACTAAGTGAGGTAACCCAGACTCAAAAGGTGAATCATGGTATGCACTCACTAATAAATGGATATTAACCTAGAAAACTGGAATACCCAAAATATAATCTACACATCAAATAAGGTACAAGAAGAAAGGAAGAGTGGCCCTTTGTTCTGGAAATACTCAGTGAAGCAGTATTCAGCAAAACCAGAACGGGGAAGTGGGAAGGGGTGGGTGGGAGGACAGGGGGAGAGAAGGGGACTTACAGGACTTTCGGGGAGTGGGGTGGCTAGAAAAGGGGAAATCATTTGAAATGTAAATAAAAAATATATCGAATAAAAAAAAAGAAAAAAAAGAAAAAAGAAAGATTACCCACATTCATAAAAGAAATTTAAAGTTCAAAGCACATATGTTCACATACGTTTATATGAAGCATATAAAGTTCAAACATGACAAAAATGATAGTTGGAGCCTTTAACAAATATCTCAGGATGGCACAAACTATTCTCAACTATAAAGGAATTTATAGGGAAAACACCATCCCTGACCTGAACCTTTATTACAGAGCAATAATAAGAACGACACTTGAATGGTATTGTTACACAGACAGGAAAGTAGACCAATGGAACAGAATTCAAGACTCAGAAATGAACCCATGTACCTATGGTGACTTGATCTTTGACAAAGGAGTTAAAAACCATCCAGTGGAACAAAAGACATTATTTTCAACAAATGATTCAGGTTCAACTAGTGATCAACATGTAGAAAAAAGGCAAATCGATTTATACTTATCTCCTTGTACAAAGCTCAAGTCCAAGTGGATGAAGGACCACCACATCAAACCAGATACACTGAAACTAATAGAAGAGAGTAGAGAAGAGCTTTGAGCATATAGGCATAGGGGAAATTTCCTGAACAGAACACCAATGTCTTATGCTCTAAGATCAAGAATTGACAGATACTAACCCAATAAAATTGAAAGCTTCTGTAATATAAAAGACACTGTCAATAGGACAAAATGGCAAACAAATAATTGGAAAAAGATCTTTAATAATCCTACATTTGATAGAGGGCTACTATCCAATATATACAAAGAACTCAAGAAGTTAGACTCCAGAGAACCAAATAACTCTATTCAAAAGTGCTACAGAGCTAAATAAAAATTTTTCAACTGAGGAATGCTGAATGGTTGAGAAGCACAAATAAATGTTGAGCATCCTTATTCATCAAGGAAATGCAAATCAAAACAACCCTGAGATTCCAACTCACATCAATCAGAATAGCAAGAACTCAGGTGACAACAGATTCGGATGAGAATCTGGAGAAAGAGGAACAATCCTCCATTGCTGGTGGGATTGCAAGCTGGTACAACCATTCTGGAAATCAGTCTGTTGGTTCCTTAGGAAATCAGACATAGTACTACCTGAGGACCCAGCTATACCACTCCTAGGCATATACCCAAATGGTGTTCCAATATGTAACCATGACACATGTTCCACTATGTTCTTAGAATTCATATTCATAATTGCCGGAAGCTGGAAAGAACCCAGATGTCCTTCAACAAAGGAATGGATACAGAAAATGTGGTGTATTTACACAATGGAGTATGGTCAGCTATCAAAACAATGAATTCATGAAATTCTTAGGTAAATGGGTGGAACTAGGAGGTGTCATCCTTAGTGAGGTAAACCAGGCACAAAATAACATACATGGTATGCACTCACTGATAAGTGAATATTAGCCCCAAAGCCTGGAATACCCAAGATCCTATTGATAACCCCATGAAGCTCAATCAGAAGGAAGACCAACATCGGGATACTTCAGTCCTTCTTAGAGGTGATAAAAAATACCCATGGGAGGATATACAGAGACAAAGTGTGTAGCAGATAGTGAAGAAAAGGCCATTCAGAGACTGCCCCACCTGGAGACCCATCCTATATATAGTTTACAAACCCAGACAACATTGCGAAGGTCAAGAAGTGCTTGCAGACAAGAGCTGGATATAGGTGTCCTCTGAGAGGTTCTGCCAGAGCCTGACAAATACACAGGTAGATACTCCCAGATAACTATTGGACTGAGCATGTGGTACCCAATGGTAGAGTTAGAGACAGGTCTGAAGGAACTGAACTTGTTTCAGCTGGAACAACAATATGAACAAATCAGAACCACCTGAGCTCCCAGCCACTATATCACCAACCAAAGAATACACATCCAGGGACTCAGTGCTCCAGTCTTATATATAGCAGAGGATGACCTTTTAGGACATCAATGAGAGGAGAGGCCCTTGGTTCTTTGAAGGCTTGATGCTCCAGTGTATGAGAATGCCAGGCTGGGTAGTGGAAGAGGGTGGGTATGTGGAGGAACATCTTCATAGAAGCAGGGTAGGGGGGATGGGATAGAGTGTTTTTCTAGGGGAAACAGGAAAGGGGTTAAAACTTGAAATGTAAATAAAGTAAAAAAAAAAAGAATAGTATAGCTGACATAATGCATTTTTCACATCAGTATGGAAAACCAAAGCAGTTAAAAATTTTGGAGTGGCAAACAGATTTTTTGATTAATATTTTGCAGTTGGTACCATGGTACTGAAAATAAAATAGAATATAAATCTTGGTTTTTTTATTTATTGTTATGGAAAACTTTTCTACATATTAATTAAAAACTAGGATACTACAAATGCTCACAGAAGACAGTTATTTCTCAATAACAGTAATATTTATTTTCCCAGATATTTTGTCATGACAATTCAAGTATTTACATTTATTCGTTTTATTAGTTTTTGAGGCCAGAGGAGAGGACACATTGTGCTGTGCTGCCAGTATGGATGTTGGAGGATAAATTTCCAGATGTCAATTATTTCTGACTACAATGTGGTTTCTGAAGAATTGAACCTGTGCCCAGGCTTGATGCAAAACCTTTGCCTACTGCCATATTGCCAGGCCCAATACCATTTTGAAAAAATCATATAGTTTCTTTGTGTTACACAGATACTTCAGAAACTGTGTATACTCATTCCAAATAGTAAAATATACATAAATATATACATATTGAAAATAATTCTAAAGTATTTATCCTAGAATATAACCTACTGTATAGAGAAACACTGGAAATGAGATATATTTATTCAGCATATTCAATCATATTAGTCTAATATCTTCTTAATCATTAACACCTAAAATCCTAGTTCTGTAATGAAAGATAATTTTTTCCCTGTTTTTGTTCAATGTGAGACAGTTGGAGGCTTCACTTCAATTATTCTACCAACTTCTGGAATCCCATGGATCACACTGAGTTCTTGGCATTTAGCATGAATCCTTGAGAGTCTGTGAGGGGGCGGACATGAAAGAGCATTGTCTTTTGCCAACATTGTCTCAGAGTTGATCTAATGTTTTGATCAAATTTCAGGGTATCTCAGTTCTTTGGAGAATACAGAATTTATTATCTGGAAAAAAACTGGAATGGGACAAAAACTAGAGTTGAGGAGATTGTGTAAGAGAATATTTTAGTTCTAAGAATTTCTAACCATACATTTCTGTTAATAATATTTTCAAGTAATTGTAATTGTAATCCAGAAACATCATAATTTAAAAGCTATCGCATAGACATTCTTTGTATTAGCTTGTATATAAGTATTTATAGTCTACATATTTATATGTATCAGAGGATAATAATGAATCAAAGATAAAATTTCTAAATTGTTAAGCAGTTGTGTGAATTCAGATTGAAATGTATAATAAATTGATCAAGGAATGCATCATTAAGTCTAGGAAACAATAGTTATAATTGAGGACATATTTTGATGGATCAAAAATTATATGCACTTGCAATAATTGAAATGTTGAGTAAGAAGTCAGTTACAGACTCCTTTATCTCAAAAGGAAGCAAGAAGTACAAAGTGAATTTATCTTATGTGAACCTATGTCTTCTTACTGATATTAGATTCAGTGGTTAGAAGAAACTTAGAAACCCACGAAACAGATATGATCACACAACTAGCTTTGAACTAATTCTTATTTGAGAAATAAATACAACCACATGAGATCTTTATTCTTGCTTCCCATTCTTGCTTAACAGTGGAAGTGGCAGACACAGTGGAAATATCTGAAATCATTTATTTAATTATTCATTTGCTCTGCAATTTGGAGACAAGGTCTACTATAGGAACAACTGTTAAAAGAGGGAAGGGGCAAATATAAAAAATATTTTCTCCAATGATCCCAGTCTGACATATCAAAGATTCAAGAATCAGAGAGCTTGCAATCATTTGCTAGGTTCTCACTTTAACATTCTAGAATCTCCAGATAATTCACAGAAATTCTCTGTCTTCAATACTGAAAGTTTAGTTTGAAAAACTTGTATGGGAAATGTGATATGAATCTGATATCTGTCCATTCAACTGATCTTACTAGCTGCCCCAGATGTCTAAAAGGAATATCCTATCTTGCTTTCTAAGTCTTCTAGCAGTGCCTCCCATTGTAAAATTCTAGTCCAAAGTAAAACAGGAAAGGTACTACTAAGAAATGCAAGTCTGGTTTATTTTATAAATCACAGAAAGATCATTGAAAGAGGCATTGGTAATGTTAGATTGGAGATAGATTACTGTGGTGGTTTGAATGAAAATGATTCCTATAGGCTCCTATAGGGAGTAGCATTATTGAAGATGTGGTGTTTTTGGAGTAGGTGTGGTTTTGTTGGGGGAAAGGTGTCATTAGGTGTGGGCTTTGAGGTTCCAGAAGCTCAAGCCAAGTCCAATGTCACTCATTCTTCCTTCAGTTTATGGATTCAGACTCAGAATTTCTAGCTTCTCCACTACCATGGCTGCTTCCTGCCATGATGAAAATGAACTAAACCTTTAAATCTCTAAGCCAACCCCAATTAAATATTTTCCTTTAGAAGACTTACTGTGTTCATTGTGTCTCTTCAAACCAGTGGAAACTGCAACTAAGTAAATTACTGGTTCTGACTCATTTGGAATAATAACATTGGAGTCATTGATTGCTCCATTTGAAAAAGGAAAGTGTATAACATTCTTCCAGTTCCCACATAAGGAAGCTTCTCTATTTGAGTAAGAAAAAAATATAAGTAATCTGGCTTTGACAATCTCTAGTTCAGAATGAGAGGGCTTTGAAATGTAGAAAGAATCTGTCCATAGTAGTTTTACAAGGATAGGTTTGGGTTTACTTTTGAGGCAGGAGAATAATTCAGGTTAGAGTTCTGTAGCCGCCCGCGGCCACATGCAAACCTGAATACCTGGAAGAGAATTCTGGGGGTAACCGGAAGGGGGCAAAAGAGAAATTGAGTCGCGACAGTTGCGGGTCAGGACTGACTTTAATATTATTTTGCCAAGATATATAGTCTTTAGGAAGCAACCCTGCCCCCCCCCCCAACATCAAAGGGCAGGCCGAGAACTCCTTGGCTCCATTTTCTCAGGGTCGCCTGCTTCCAGTCTGGCGGGTCTTTGCTGGCTTCCAGGAGAGACTGCCCTGAGGCAGTCTTGGTCGTCAAGGTGAAAGCTCCTTATTGTTCCAAGGAACAAAGGCCGGAGATAACACCAGTGGAAGAGTGGGGGCTGCCAGCCAGCTCAATGCTGTGGGGGAAGGGACAATTCCCCCTTAATTATTAATTTTTAACAACTCAGTCAATTTATTGATCTCTCTCTCTCTCTCACTCTCTCTCTCTCTCTCTCTCTCTCTCTCTCTCTCTCTCTCTCTCAAAAACATCAAAGACAAAAACTTTAAACCCACAACAAACAAAGCACATTATAAATATTGGAATATGTTTTGTGTTGAGATAAACTGAGCATGGCCCTTACTCATGGGTTTGGTTGTTATACCCAGTTACTCAGTTGGAGAAAGCTTTCTTTCTCCTTGCAGGTGATGGATACAAAAATGTTCTAGGTCAGGGTTTGAACTTCATGTTCACTTCTTCTTCCTCTTGCCAGGGATTTTGTTTGACTTGTGTTTGTGCAATTCATGTTAATGCTATCACAATCCCTGTGATTTCTTGTTTGCATCAGCTCTGTTATGTCTGGAGCAACATGACATCCACATGGATGTGGATCTACACACCTCTGGCCTTTACAATATTTTAGTTTCTTCATCAACATAGATCTCTGAGCCATGGATGTAGAATGAGATAAAAGAATCCATTTAGGATTGAGCTATCCAAAGCCTCGTACTCTCTGCACCTTGTCTACTTCTAAGTTTTTCTTAAGTACTACCTCCTACAAGAAAAGCTTTTTGTGGTTCGGGTTGAAAAATACACTAGACAATGCAATATATTATTACGAGTTGTTATACCATTAGCAGAATATTAGCAGGCAGTTTTTCTCTAAGGAGCATGACCTATCAGTCTCAGGAATTTGGCTTCATTAATAGCACCAAATGTGGAGTCCACCTCATGGAGAGGGCCTTAAATTCAATCAAAAAGTGGTTGGTTATATTCATATTTGTGCCATTATTGCACTAGTATATATTATAGGCATGTCACTGTCTATGATATGATAACATATGAAAGGTCACAGAATTCATAGATGAGTGACAATAACAATTGCTTTTCTTTTTTTGTCACTTCCGAAGTAATATCTATTGCTTGGAATGCTAGTCAATAGGAGTAAAGCTTTTAGTTTAACAGAAGCTAGATTTTTACATGTTAAATAACAGAAAGTAAGTGTCTCTTTTAGAAATAGTTCCATGCCATCAGGTTGTGGAGTATAACCAATCTTACTGACAATAGCCTTCAAGTTTGGGGTGGGGTTACTACAGGACTCTTTTAGTCAGCAAAATGTAGCCTACTCATGGTACAGGGCATTAAAATTGGTAACATATGATGTCTAACTGGAGCATTATCTGCTCTAATATGTGATAACTAGATATAAATTCTTTTTCCATATTTTAGGAATATTGTAAAGTAATGGATATTTATATGGCTTTTCAAAAGACCTTTAAAGTATTAGCTGTCCCTCTTTAAACTCCTTCTTTTACCTAACTTTCCCATTCATCATTTAATCTTACTATTCTAGTTTCCTCATTATCTTTTAAATCCATTGTAATCTCTTTACCTTGTATTAGAAGATCCCCTCAAACTCCCCTGATCCTTATGAGCTTTCTAACCTATGTGGCTTTTTCAGATGAAAGACACAGTTGTAAAGCTTAACATTTAACATTTATATTTAAGAGAAGACATACAATCTTTGTCATTCTGAGTCTTGGTTATGTCTCTTAGGTTGACCATATCTAGCCCTGTCCATTTACCTGAAAATTTCATCTGTCCTAACAACTGACTATTATCCCGTTGTATAAATCAACCATATTTTCATTATCAGATCACAGGTTGATTGACATATTTCCAATTTCAAGCTATTCTGAATAGAGGATCAGAAACATTAATGAATATGTATCTCTGTAGTAAGATATAGAGTTGTTCAAGCATATGCCTAAGAGTGTTATATTTAGATATTACTGTAGATTTATTTTTGCCTTTAGAGAAACTTCCACATTCATTTTATAGTGACTTCACTGGTTTGTACACTCACTAGCAACGAATAAGTGTTCCAAGTTCTTATATCTTCACTAGCATTTTCTGTCATTGTTTGTTGTTTTGGTTCATTTTAACTGGTATTTCCCCATGTGCTAATGAGGTTCAACATTTTTAAAGATTTGCTTCAGACGTTAGTATTTCATCTTATGAGAAATTTCTATTTTTAGTTCTTTATCAAATTTTAAAATTGGGTTATTTTATTTTTTTGTATTTATATTCTAGATACTAACATTCTGTCAGATGTATAATTTATCCATATTTTATTATTTATGAATATTTGTTATTTAAATATTAATTAATAATATTTATTAATATTTATCCATATTATTTCCAGAGAATTTTCCATTCTATATGCTACTACAATGCTGAGATTATGGTGTGCTTTGTTGTACAGAATATTTTTATCTTCATATATCCTATTTATTACTAGTTAGTTTTAAAACATGCTAAATAAACGCATCAGGCTCTTGTTTAGAATAGTCTTTGCTATGCCAATAAATGATTACCATGATATCGACACAACAGAAAGATTCAACAAAGAAGAAAATTGTAGGCCAATATCTTTTATGAACAGAAATACAAACATTTTCAACAAAATATTTGTAAATAAATTTCAAAAATAGTTCCAAAAAATATGGACAATGGTCAAGTCGGATTTATCCCCAAAATGCAGGAATAAGATGGTTTAGCATATATAAAGAAATGAATATAATCACCAATAAATAAAAGATGGTTTCTTTTAATTTATTTATTATCACATCATTGGATGCAGGCCTTTGGCAAAATACAACATCTCTTCAAGCTAAAAGTACTGGATAGACTAGGGATACAAAGGACATATCACAGCACAATAAAAACAGTTTATAATAATCTAAACCCAACATCATTCCAAATGTTAATAAACTTAAAACATTTCCACTAAAGTTAGAAATCAGACAAGCATGTTCATTCCCTCCATATTTACTCAATGTTGTACTTAAAGTTTTAGGACAAAAAGGCAAATAAATTAAAGCAAAGTAATACAAATAGGAAAGAAGTCACATTATTTTTATCTGCAAACAATATGATTTTATGCACAAAAGACCTTGATGATTTCACCAGAAAACTTTTGTAGACTCAGCAAAGTAGCAGAATCAAAATGAACATACAAATCACTAGCCTTCATATTTATAATTGACAAGCATAATGAGAAAGAAATTAGTGAAATAGTACCTTTCATAATCACCTCAAAAATACCCTTAGAATATTTCTAACCAAACACATGAAACACTTTGGAATAAGTGATTAAAGTTATTGAAGAAAATAGTTGAAAATTCATAGTAACATGGGAATAGCCTCCCGTGTCCATTTTCATGAACCAGGATTAACTGTTTTAACAGGAGGATTAACATTGTGAAAAATGATCATCCTACTAACAGCAATCTAGAGTCATTGCAATCCCCATGACAATTCCAACATAATGATTAATAGAAGTTGAAAAAAAACTGTAAGTTTGTAATGTAGACATGAAACACACAGGATAGTTAAAACAGTTTGAATAATAAAAGAATGACCAGGAAATATCACCAACCAAGGCTTCCAATTCTATTACAAACCTATACTAATAATAACAGCGTGATCTTTGGCATAAAAATAGACTTGTTGATTAATGAATGGAGCTAAACAAAGAATTCTCACCTGAAGGACTTCCGATGGCGGAGATGCATCTTAAAAAATGCTCAACTTCATTAGTCATTAGGGAAATGCAAATCAAAACAACCCTGAGATTTCACCTTACACCAGTCAGAATGGCTAAGATTAAAATTTCAGGAGAAAGAAGGTGTTGGCAAGGATGTGGCGAAAGAGGAACACTCCTCCACTGCTGGTGGGGTTGCAAATTGGTACAACCACTCTGGAAATCAGTCTGGCGGTTCCTCCAAAAACTGGGCACCTCACTTCCAGAAGATCCTGCTATACCACTCCTGGGCATATACCCAGAGGATTCCCCAGCATGTAATACGGATACATGTTTCACTATGTTCATAGCAGCCCTATTTATAATTGCCAGAAGCTGGAAAGAACCCAGGTATCCCTCAACAGAAGAATGGATGCAAAAAATGTGGTATATATATATACGCAATGGAGTACTATTCAGCCATTAGAAACAATGAATTCATGAAATTCTTAGGCAAATGGATGGAGCTGGAGAACATCATACTAAGTGAGGTAACCCAGACTCAAAAGATGAATCATGGTATGCACTCACTAATAAGAGGATATTAACCTAGAAAACTGGAATATCCAAAACATAATCCACACATCAAATGAGGTACAAGAAGAACGGAGGAGTGGCCGGAAAGACTCAGTGAAGCAGTATAGGGCAAAACCAGAAGGGGGAAGTGGGAAGGGGTGGGTGGGAGGACAGGGGGAGAGATCATTGAAATGTAAATAAAATATAATGTAAATAAAAATATATCGAATAAAAAAAATACCCTGATGTAGTTCTACACACCTACCAAATTACAGACACCCAATTGTGCATGTAGCATCTATGGACATTGTATTTTCTAAAACATTAACTGCAGACTGGAGAAAGGACAGTAGCAGCAATAAATTGTGCTGGTCCAATTTGTTAGCTGTATGTATAAAAATAAACATAGTTTCATTAGTATCACTTCCAAAATGTCAACTTGAGGTAGATCAGGGATCTCAGCATATATCAAATACCCTGTACTACTTTGATCAATTTCATGTAATTCCTGCCTTCTTTCCCAACAAATGTCTCTGTATAATTAGAGATACACAAGAGAGAATTTCAGTTTAGTTCCTGAATTGGAAATCTTGCAGTCTCACCTGAAAGACAAAATGGTAATTGCAATGAGATAAACAAGAATATATTATGAAGATCTTACTTTTATTCCTTGCTTAATGTAAGTTGAATAAGCACATTAGATGCATGTATGTATTATTCAGGAAACAATATTTTTTCACAGTTAGAGTTTGTACTGTCATACGCAGTTTTTCCTTCTTTACTAGCGATCCTAATACCCTCATTACTATTGTTTTGTTTTCAACCCACAGTTTTCTGAAGAGTTGTTTTTTCCTTTTTAAATGGCTTCTTAATAAATTATTTCCCATCTAGTTTTATTAACTTCATTCAAAGTCTGTACTGTTTTGCATTTTTACAAGTCTAATGGGCCCCATTTGTGAATTTATTAGAATGATACTTTATTTCCATTTCCCACAACTTTAAAGCTGCTATTTATTATTTTTGCCCCCAGACCCAGGACATCAAGACCATTTGTATTTTATGTGGTTACATTTATGGCTCACATTGTTAGTTTTCAAGGTCATTGTTGTAACATGAATAATATGTAGTTCAGTAAATTTTTTTCTATCAGAAGCCATGCCAGAGTAATTCTAAGGAAACAAGATGAATGAAGATAAGGATTTGAGGTGAGTAAATAAGTAAAACTTTTTCTGAAAGACATGTAAGTAGTCTATTCTTTGATTCTATTGTTATAAGCAAAAATAATACATACTTACTCATAGTAAAATACTCATTTGTAATTGATAAAAATGCTTAGCTAATGATTTCTCTAAATGCTGATTCTCTGTTACTTGAATTTTCTCTCTGGGGATAAATTAACATTCAATTCTTATTATTACTAATATGATTTATAACAAATATGTTTAATTTTATTAATATGATTGAATGCAATACTCACACATTTGAGAATGATATTTTTATTACATAGAAAAATTCCAAAATTGTTAGATTAGTAGCCCTGCTTCAATATTTCTGAATATTTAAATTAAGCTTCAGGAATTTACTACTCCTGTGATTTATTTTATTTTTATTATTTCAAATTATTTTATTGCTACAGTTTACATTTCATGTATCTCACACATTTTTCTGAATTGCTAATTTGTTTTTTTTTTTTTTGTTGTTTTGTTTTTTTGAGACAGGGTTTCTCTGTGTAGTCCTGGCTGGCCTGAAACTTACTTTGTAGACCAGGCTGGCCTCAAACTCAGAAATCCGCCTGCCTCTGCCTCCCAAGTGCTGGGATTAAAGGGGTGCACCACCACTGCCCGGTGTGAATTGCTAATCTGATTTTATAATAGTATACAATATGCTTTCCACTTTGTTAGAAGTAAAGTTCAGAGACCATAGTTTAAAAACTAGATATATTTATTAATTAATTATTTTAATCTGCAACTTTACTGATAATTTATTCATATTTATATGTATTGATAATGTATGAAAATAAAGACAATGTTTAAAACATATTTTTCTATTTACATCATTCTATTTCAAAAAGGAATAACTGATAACTCTTACCAAAATGAAGATAATATTCTCTGAGCTCAGAATGTTTATTTGGCCTGCAGTTCTTCTTTTTTTACTGATTTTCTTTTTTAACTTTTTGATTACTATAAAATTGAACTCCAATTTTCCAGGCTATTAATCTATAAAGTTTTTTTTTGCATTTTTTTATTTGATGTACTTTTTATTTACATTTCAAAATGATTTTCCCTTTTCTGCCCCCCCCCACTCCCCGAAAGTCACATAAGCCCCCTTCTCTCCTCCTGTTCTCCCATCCACCCCTTCCCACTTTCCTGTTCTGGTTTTACCCTATACTGCTACACTGAGGCTTTCCAGAAGCAGGGGCCACTTCTCCATTCTTCTTGTACCTCATTTGATGTGATGATTATGTTTTGGGTATTCCAGTTTTCTAGGCTAATATCCACTTATTAGTGAGTGCATACCATGGTTGATCTTTTGAGACTGGGTTATCTCACTTAGTATGATGCTCTCTAGCTCCATCCATTTGCCTAAGAATTTCATGAATTCATTGTTTCTAATGGCTTCATTGTGTATATATACCACGTTTTTTGCATCCATTCTTCTGTTTAGGGATACCTGGGATCTTTCCAGCTCCTGGCTATTATAAATAGGGCTGCTATGAACATAGTGGACATGTATCCTTATTACATGCTGGGGAATCCTCTGGGTATATGCCCAGGAGTGGTATAGCTGGGTCTTCTGGAAGGGTGGTGCCCAGTTTTCTGAGGACCCGACAGACTGATTTCCAGAGTGGTTGTACCAATTTGCAACCCCACCAACAGTGGAGGAGTGTTTCTCTACATCCTCACCAACATTCAACAAATGGTGCTGGCTCAACTGGAGGTCAGCATGCAGAAGAATGGGAATTGATCGATCCTTGTCTCCTTTTACTAAGCTCAACTCCAAATGGATCAAGGACCTACACAAAAATCCACTTTGAAGCTAATAGAAAAGAAATTGGGGAAGACCCTGGAGGACATCTGTACAGGAGGAAAGTTTCTGAACAGAACACCAATAGTGTATGCTCTAAGATCAAGAATTGACAAATGGGACCTTATAAAATTACAAAGTTTCTGTAAGGCAAAGGACACCATCAAAAGGACAAATCGGCAACCAACAAATTGGGAAAAGATCTTCACCAACCCTATATCAGATAGAGGGCTAATATCCAATATATACAAATAACTAAAGAAGTGAGACCCCAGAAAACCAAATAACCCTATTTAAAAATATGGGTACAGAGCTAAACAAAGAATTTTCACCGGAAGAACTTCAAATGGCTGAGAAACATCTTAAAAAATGCTCAACTTCATTAATCATTAGGGAAATGCAAATCAAAACAACTCTGAGATTTCACCTTACACCAGTCAGAATGGCTAAGATTCAAAATTCAGGATTTTTTTGTTTTTAGGGAAAAATTTACTCCAGTTGGACCATTCCTCATTTCAGTGATCATTGTCAAGTTAATTCAATTTCCTATACTTAAAGGTCCTTATCTCCAAAATGAAGTGGATAGTAATAGTGTTCATCTACTGGAGTTGTATTAAGAATTACACTAAGCACAGTGTTCATCACTGTAACTAAGAAAAATGTCTAGCAGGTAGTGAAAATTCAGTAATAATTTCACTGAGATGAACAAACAGGATGTAGTTGTTTCCACAAGGAAAATTCTCATTTTAATTCATTCTTTTTCACTGATACTTTTTTTATTGAATATATTCTTAATTTATATTTCATATGTTATACCCCTTCTTGGTTCCCCCCACAAAAAAACCCCAACCTGTCCCCCCACCCCTGCCTCCAAGAATATACTCCTCCCTCCTACCCATTCCCATGATCCCACCCCGAATTTCTCCACACTGGGTCATCTATTGAGCCTTCACAGGAACAAGGACCTCTCCTCCCACTGATGCCCAACAGACCTTCCTCTGCCGCTCTTTTGGCTAGAACCATGTGTACCCCTTGGTTGATAGTTTAGTCCCTGGGAGCCCTGGGGCATCTGCTTGGCCTGGCCAACATCTTTGTTCTTCCCATGGGGCTGCAATCCCCCCATGGTCCTCTAGTCTACCCTCCAACTCCTCCATTGGGGACCCCTCATTCAGGCCAATGGTTGGCTGCTAGTATGTGCATCTCTATCAATAAGGTTCTAGCAGAGCCCCTCCAAAAGACAACCATAACAGGCTCCTTCCTGTATGCACCTCTTGTCATCCATAGTAGTTTAGAGGTTTGGTGACTGTTTATAGGATGAATCCCCAGGTAGGACAGTCTCTAGGTGGCCTTTCCTTCAGTCTCTGCTCCACATTATTGTCTCCATAGTTGTTCTACTGAGTATTTTGTTCCCTTTCTCAGAAGAACCAAAGCACCCCCACTTTGGACTTCCTTCTTCTTGAGATTCTGTTGGTCTCTGAATTGTAACTTGTTTATTTTGAGCTTTTGGGCTAATGTCCACTTATCAGTGAGTGCATACCATGTGTGTTCTTTTATGATTGGGTTACTTCACTCAGGATGACACTTCATAGTTTCATCCATTTGCCTTAGAATTTCATGAATTCCTTGTTTTTAATAGCTGAATAGTACTCCATTGTGTATATATACCACAATTTCTGTATCCATTCTGTATCTGGTTTCTTTTCAGCTTCTAGCTATTATAAATAAGGCTGCTATGAACATAGTGGAACATGTGTCATTATTACATGTTGGTGTATCTTCTTGGTATATACCCAGGAATGGTATAGCTGCATCCTCAGGTAGTTATTTCTAATTTTCTGAGGAACTGCCAAACTGATTTCTAGTGTGGTTTTATCAGGTTGTAACCCCATCAGTAATGGAGAAGTGTTTCCCTTTCTCCACATCCTTTCCAGCATCTCCTGTCCTCCGAGTTTAATCTGAATTTTGTTGAGTATTTTTGCATTGATGTTCATAAGGGAAATTGGTCTGAAGTTCTTTTTTCCTTCTTTGGTCTTTGGTTTAGGTATAAGCGTTATTGTGGCTTCATAGAATGAATTGCTTACTGTTCTTTGAGTTTCTATTTTGAGGAATTGTTTGAAGAGTAATGGAATTAGCTCTTTTTTGAAGGTCCGATAGAATTCCCCACTAAACCCATCTGGTCCTGGCCTTTTTTTGGGGGTGCGGGGAAGACTATTAACAACTTCTCAGGACTTATGGCACTATTTAGATTCTTTTTCTGATCCTGTTTTAATGTTGGCACCTGGCATATGTCTAGAAAATTGTCCATTTTGTACAGATTTTCCAATTTTCTTTAGTATAAGCTGTTGTAGTAGGATCTGATGATTTTTTGCCTTTCTACAGTTTCCGTTGTTATGTCTCCCTTTTCATTTCTGATTTTATTAATTTGGGTAGTGCCTCTGAGCCCTCTGGTTAGTCTGGATAAGAGTTTGTCTATGTTGTTGATTTTCCCAAAGAACCAGATCCTGGTTTTTTTGATTCTTTGTATAGTTCATTTTGTTTCTATTTGATTAATTTCAACCCTGAGTTTGATTATTTTCTGCTGTCTACTCCTCTTGGGTGTATTTGCTTCTTTTTCTTCTAGAGCTTTCAGGTGTGTTGTCAAGCTGTTAGTATAAGCTCTCTCCATTTTCTTTTTGGAGGCACTTTGTGCTATGAGTTTTCATTTTAGCACTGCTTACATTGGATCCCATAAGTTTGGGCATGTTGTGACTTCATTTTCATTAAATTCTAAAAAGTCTTTAATTTCTTTTTTTATTTCTTCCTTGGCCAAGCTATCACAGAGTAGAGCATTGTTCAACATCTGTGTGTTATGTGTGTTTTCCATTGTTTTTATTTGAACTTAAGACCAGCTTTAGCCACGGTGATCTGATATGGTGGATAGAATTATTTCAATATTTCTGTATCTGTTGAAGCCTGTTTTGTGACCAATTATATGGTCAGTTTTGAAAAAGGCACCATGAGGTGCTGAGAAGAAAGTACATTTTCTTGCTTGAGGATGGAATGTTCTATAAATATCTGTTAGATCCATTTGGTCCATAACTTTAGTTTCACTGTGTCTCTGCTTAGTTTCTGTTTCCATGATTTGTCCATTGTTGAGAGTAGGGTGTTGAAGTCCCCCTTATAATTGTGTGCGGTGCAATGTGTGCTTTGAGATTTAGTAAAGTTTCGTTTATTTATGTGGATGCCCTTGCATTTGGAGCATAGATGTTCAGAATTGAGAGTTCATCTTGGTAGATTTTTCCTTTGAAGTGCCCCTCCTTATCTTTTCTGACAACTTTTGGTTGAAAGTAGATTTTATCCAATATATGAATGGCCACTCCAGCTTGATTCTTTGGATCATTTGCTTGAAAAATTGTTTTCCAACCTTTTACTCTGAGGTAGTGACTGTTCTTGTCACAGAGGTATGTTTTTGCATGCAGCAAAATTTTGGGTCCTGTTTACATATCCAGTCTGTTAGTCTAGGTCTTTTTATTGGAGAATTGAGACCATTGACATTAAGAGATATTAAGAAAAGATGATTGTTGCTTTCTGTTATTTTCATTGTTAAAGATGAAATTCTGTTTGTGTGGCTATCTTCTTTTGGGTTTGTTGAAAGAAGTTTACTTTGTTGTTTTTTCTAGGGTGTAGAAAAAAAGGTCTCCTGCCTTGTTTTGGTGTTTTCAACTCATTATCCTTTGTAGAGCTGTGTTTGTGGAAAGATATTGTGTAAATTTGATTTTGTCTTGGAATGTCTTGTTTTCTCTGTCTATGGTAATTGAGAGTTTTGCTGGGTATAGTAGCCTGGGCTGATATTTATGTTCTCTTAGTGTCTGTATAACATCTGCCCAGGATCTTCTAGCATTCAGTTTTGTTGTTTAAGTGTAATTCTGCTTGTGTGGCTATCATCTTTTGGGTTTGTTGAAAGAAGGCTTCTTTATTGCTTTTTCTAGGGTGTGGTTTCCCACCCTGTGTTGGTAATTTCCACCCATTATCCTTTGTAGACCAGGATTTGTGGAAAGGTATTGTGTAAATGTGCTTTTGTTATGGAAAGTCTTGTTTTCCCCTTCTAAGGTTATTGGGAGTTTTGCTGGGTATAGTAGTCTGGCCTGACATATATGTTCTCATAGGATGTGTATGACATCTGCCCAGGATCTTTTAGCTTTCATAGTTTCTGGTGAGAAGTCTGGTGTAATTCTGATAGGTCTGCCTGTATATGTTACTTGACCTTTTCCCCTTACTGCTTTTAATATTCTTTCTTTGTTTAATGCATTTGGTGTTTTGATTATTATGTGTCAGGTGAAATTTATGTTCTGGTTCAGTCTGTTTGGAGTTCTGTAGGCTTCTTGTATGTTCATGGGCATCTCTCTCTTCAGGTTAGGGAAGTTTTCTTTTATAATTTTGTTGAAGATATTTACTGGCATTTTAAGTTGTCATCCTCACTCTCTTCTACACCCATAATCCTTGGGTTTGTTGTTCTCATTGTGTCCTAGATTTCCTGGATGTTTTGTGTTACAAGCTTTTTGTATTTTGCATTTTCTTTGAATGTAGAGTCAATGCTTTCTATGGTGTATTTTCAGCTCCTGAGATTCTTTCTTCTATCTCTCATATTCTGTTGTTGATCTATGACTTCTGAATTCTTTCCAAGACTTCCTTCCTATCTCCAGTGATGTCTCACTTTGCAGTTTCTTTATTGTTACTACTTCCATTTTTAGATCCTGGGTAGTTTTTTTTTTCAGTTCCTTCACTTGTTTGTTTGTGTTTTCCTGAAATTCTTTAAGAGATTCCCCCCGCCCCTCTTTAAGGACTTCCACCTGTTGACCCATGTTCTCCTGTGTTTCTTTAAGGGATTTTTGTGTTTCCTCTTTAAGGACTTCTACCTGTTGATACATGTTATCTTGTATTTCTTTAAGGGAGTTATTTATGTCATTCCTGATGTCCTCTATCAGCATCATGAGATGTGATTTTAAATCTCCTATGCTTTTCCAGTGTATTGGGGTAAACAGGATTTGATGTGGGAGAACTGGGTTCTGATGATACCATGTTGCCTTGGCTTCTGTTGGTAATGATCTTGCATTTGCCTTTTGGCATATAGTTTTCTCTGGTGTCAGCTGGTCTGCTGACTCTGATTTTAGTTTATCTGTCCTGCAAGCCTGTGTATATGTATTTCTATGATTGACATTCTCTCTGTGCACATAAGTATGTGGGCTCTTCTGGGAGACTAGCTTTCCTATGTGTGCAGGCCTCTCCACACTCCAAATGACCTGAGTGTGGCAGGTTCTCAAATGCCCTGAGTGCAGCTGGTTCTCTAGGAAGTATCAAGAGGTGGTGTCTTCATTGTGGCAGACCTGGCCAGATTCTGCCACAGCAGAAATGGCAAATGCCCTAAGCCCTAAAAGTCTGGTTCTCAAATGGACTGAGTGCCTGGTTCTCAAATGCCCTGAGTGGCTGGTTCTCTGGGATGTACCAGGAGACGGATTTTTCACTATGGCATACCTGACAAAGTTCTGCCATAGCAGAAAGGGCTGGCAGTGGTGGAAGGGGGATAAGGATCAGAAAGGGAGTGCTAATGAGAAGGGCAGGTCTTTTGGTGGTTTCTGGGTAGTGAGTCCTGCTGGATCCCTGGAGGCAGCTCTAGGCCTCCAAAGGTGGGAGAGGGGTTCTTACCAACTCCCTAGAGTTACTGGTTCTCTAGGAAGTATCAGGAGATGTATTCTTCACTATGGTAGACCTGGCAAGGTTCTGCCACAGCAGAAAGGGCTGTCAGCAGAAGGGGGATAAGGATTGGACTCACTGATGCTTTTTACTAGTTGTGTTTGTGATTGCTTCAGAATGCTTTAAACAATTCTCCAGCAATTTAGCCAAGGAATTTTATTTTGAGAATTTGACCATTTGGTAAATACTATAGATTTTTTAGTTTGTCCTTTTTCCGGCTCTGGCCAAATTCTGTCTTGAAGTCCACGATGGTATCTCTGCTATAGTTAGAATTCCATGCACATTTTGAGTACTTCATTATCCTCCCTTGCTCTCTATTTAAGGTTTGGAAGTCTAAAGATGTGGAGGATGAGTGAGCAGAACTAACATAGGATCAGTGTCTTAACAAGGTGATTATATATTGAATTGTTTTGGATATTTCTGGCTGGGTGAGTTGATCTGATTTATATTTTTGAAAACAACTTGAAGAGGTTTTCAGAAGCAGCCTACACTGACCATTGTGTTATAGGCTTCATGTATTTGGATATGAAATTTGTGCTGCATAGTTTTATGTCAATTTGACACAAGTTGAAGTCATCTGAGAGGAGGGGACCTTAATTAAGAAAAAAATCCCTTCATAATTCTGCATTTCAGGCAAGTCTATAAGGCAATTTCTTAATTAGTGATCAATAGGGGAGGTCCTAGCCCATTGTGTGTAGGGCAATCCATGGGCTGGTGGTCTTGGCTTTCATAGAAAGTATGCTGAGCAAGCCATGAGGAATATGGCAGTGAACCATAGACCTCCATGGCATCTACATAAGCTCTTGTCTTCAGGTTCCAGATCTATGTGAGTTTCTGTCTTGACTTCCTTCAATGACGATGAGTGTTGTGGAATCTTAAGCCAAATATAGGCCTTTCCTCCCCAACTTGCTCCTTGGTTATGGTGTTTTATCATAGCAATAGAAAGCCTGACTAAGACAGAATTGTATTGTACACCTATCTCTTTAGTGTTTCCAACCCGTCTGAAAACCAGATTCTTAAATGGGTTCCAATGTTTTCTGTTCAGGAATCTCTCTCTCTCTCTCTCTCTCTCTCTCTCTCTCTCTCTCTCTCTCTCTCTGTGTGTGTGTGTGTGTGTGTCTGTGTGTGTCTATGTGTGTTTGTGTGTGTCTGTGTCTCTGTGTGTGTTTGTGTGTGTGTCTGTGTCTCTCTGTGTGTGTCTGTGTGTGTTTGTATGTGTGTCTGTGTGTCTGTGTGTCTGTGTGTCTGTGTGTGTCTCTCTCTGTGTCTATCTGTGTGTATTAAATAACCAAGGTTATTTTTCCTGATTCAGTGTGAAAATGCCCAATAAGTTTGATCCACAAAATTTCTTATATGGGTGCATCTTTACAAATTTTATATGCAATAGATAAAGTTAAAAAAATCAATCCATTACTATAGAAATATCAAGCTTTTAAAGATTCTGAAATCACACGTTTAGTCTAAAACATGGTATCAATTTTAAAGTACTGATGGGAATGAAGAGGTTGGGACTACCTTCAGGAAGACACAGGGACCTGGGATAAGAGAGGTGCCCAAGAATCAATAGGAGGGACCTTAGCTGTGATTCACATCACTGGGGATATGGAACCTGAAGAGGCCTCCTTCTGTAGCCCGGCAGGAACCATAGTGCAGCAATAGAGGCAACAATATACCCACAAAACTTTGAATGAAAATGTATCCTTTCTACAAGGAACCCAGGCATGGGGGATGAAGCAGAGACTGATGGAAATGGCCAACCAATACGAGCCCAACTTGAGACCCCACTATGGGGAAGCACCAATCCCCGACACTATTAATGTCACTCTGTTACACTTGCAGAGGGGAGTCTAACATGATGTCCTCTGAGAGGCTCCAACCAGCAGCTGACTCAAACAGATGCAGAGACCCAAAGTCAGAGAATGGAGCTTGGGGTCTCTTACTAAAGAACAGGAAGAAGGACTGCAGGCTCTGGGTGGTGGTGTGGGGATAGGAAGACCAACAGAGTCAACTAACCTGGACCCTTGGAACTTTTAGAATCCGAACCACCAACCAAATCCCACATGTAGCAGATGCACATATGGAAAAATTGGTGCACAAGCTATCCTAAAAGCTGTTCCTTGTGTGTGGAATCCATTCTTCTAGTTGGGTGGTTTTGTCTGGCCTCAGTGGAAAAGGAAGCACACAGCTTCACAAACATTTGAAGTGTCAGAGTAGGGAGATAATTAGGTGAGGAGTGGGGGGATATCACTCAGAGAAGAAGGAGTAATTCTGAGTTCTGAAGGAAGTAAAGCATTAATTTACTTTCTAGATTTTTCCAATAACCAAGTTCAATAACAACAATAGCATGCTTCAACATTAATTGTTAAAGACTTACATTCTAGAGAGAAATAATGTTTTTCATTTCTTAGTAATTATAAAAAACTTTAAAAAGATATAGTGCATTATATTTTAGTCTTATAAACTAGATTTAGAAGAAAAAACACATATTATACTATTACAAAAAGGAATTTTATTAGAAATCTATAGTTCACAGTTCCTAGACAAACCCCCCTTGGTTAATTATCTCTACATGTTTTACTAATTTTGTAATGTGATGCTCATCAAAATCATACCACTCATTGAAGTCAGTGTCACGTCTTCTTTTGAAAATTTTTACCATGTTTATTTTGTAGCATTTATTAATTATTACATCTGTGTATATTTCATATATACCTTTTGTAATATTTGAAGATGATTTTTTGCCCATGGTTTATTATATAAAGCATTTACTAAACAAGAATACTGGATTCACATTTTTTCTTTATCTGCCTATAGATAATGTGGCTTAACACAGAAGCCTGCAATTGGCACACAAAATGGCAAATCCTTATACAATAATGAAAAAAAATTAAAACATGATTCATTTCCTATTTGTCCAATGGGAAAACTTGAAGTGAGTAACAGGTAGCAATTTGAGGAAAAGTATAATCCAACCTCATTGACAGAGCTGAACATGAATCCTTTTTGTAAAGTTATATGGCAATGTATTCAGAACAAAACGACACAGACCCTTTGGAACAGCTCTTCTGTTTCTGGGGCTCTGTCCTTTAGAGATAAAAAGAAAATTGCTGTAAGACTGCAGCATGCTTGCAGTGAGGAAAACTAGACATAAAAAATATTCCCATAGGCTAAACTGGATAATGGTTAATAAATCACAACCTATCATACATTGAATTCATTATTTGAATTCACTTAGTTATTAAAAGAGTTTGGTAACATTTGGTTTGAAAACATTAGGATATTATATAAAACAAAGTCAACCTAGGGTCAGAGAAGGGACTTTTTCCACATTAAAGAAATATTTCCTGGAGTACCTCAAACCTCTGAAATTTCACCTCTTCTTTGTTACTTGATGGTAGAGTGACTTCTATCTGTAGCAAGCTAGGTTCATAAACTAAACTTGTCCTCTTAGTCTATTCTTCAAAATTTTGTTTTATTCCTTGTGAAGAATATTCAGAATGGACAATCTTTCTGATTATTTTCATTCCTCTTTTCTTTCTAGAGAGGATCTCATGTAGGATTGGCTGCTGATTTTTAACCTTGAGTCAACTTAGTTAATAGGCAGGAACCACTCTGTAAATCTGTTCTGGTCATATGAACTTACACTATAACTTTTCTATTCAATTTTTAAATCATTCCACTGAAAACTTACAGGTTTTGTTACAGAACATAATGAAAATGTAAAGTGACTGCCATTAATAAATGAAAAAAATCACTCACATTGTTTTCCAGCAGCAAGTCAAGTGTGAGTATTTGTGTTGTTCAAGATGAGGTAAATCGTTCCAGACAGGGAAAATTATGCTGCAGCTTATGTGATTAGATCAAAACAATAGTCATTTTCCCCACCAATGACTCCTATTAAATGAATTGTATGGTAAATGCTTCCAATAATGAGTTAGGTTTAATAAATTATTCACTCTTCATAACTCTTTTTATGTGCATTCTCTCAAGACTTGCCTGTCCCCAGAAGGGAATGTATCAAACAGCCTCTGCATATCAGAAACAAAAGCAAAATGAATGACATTGGAGTGGCTGAGGCATAGCTACTGGTAATGGGATTGGTCTTGCTTCACTCCCTCTCTCACCCATCAGACATGAGAAATCTTCCCTTAGTGGCTTACTGTTGTCTTATTCAGTTTTTGTTTTCCCCATAAGTATTATATATTGAGTACTGAGACCTGCATCATGTTTGTGACTGACATCTGGTCTTCCCTGAGGCATTACAAAATGAGGTCACTGAGAATGAACACACACACACACACACACACACACACACACACACACACACACACACAGAGAGAGAGTGAGAGAGAGAGAGAGAAGAGAGAGAGAGAGAGGTGGGAGAGGAGGCAGAGAAAGAAACCTTTCTAAGAGACGCTTTAATAATAAATTCAACAATTTTTCATAATATTAATACTTGCAAATACAAAGCAGAGGAACAGATTATGAATGATATTATAGGGGGTGTGGCCCAGTACCAGGGCGGTTCCCACTAGACTTACTTCTGTGGATCATGTATAAGGTCATGCTAGGGTGGTATTGTATGTGATTTTATGGTGTTGCCACCATGGTGACCAACATATGAATCAGAACCTGACTCTTAAAATTTTGTCCAGGGAAAGGGTAATATCACAACAAACTGATACTATAAAAGCACTGTGATATAACTGTAAATTTGTCAAAGCATTTTGGCTCTAGGCAAGTCACACACACTGCACTCTCCCAAGAGCTCTCTGGATGAAAGACACACACCAGATAATTTTGATATGCCTTGACTAGTTTAATGGCTACACACTTCTAAACCTCCCTGTGGCTAGCCCATACTTACCTCCCGATTCCTGGCTCAACACCTTCAAAATCTATTTTTTATCTTTGTTGCCCTGTTACCTTCTGGGCACCACCTCCCAAAGGGTAGCATTCCCTTTCCACCTATATTGCTGGATGCTTTCTCTCCTGCAGCTATTAAATCTGATCCCCTTGCCTCGGATTCATGGTGATTCCTCTCTTCTCACTCTCTCTATAGGTCCCTCTGCTGTGCAATCTTGAAAGTTCTGCCCCACCTCCCTGCCAAGCCATTGCCTCTATTGCAATTTTTTTTTTAATTATGAATTAAAGTCAGATGGCGGTAGGGATCCTCAGGTCTGGAAGCATGGCTTTTGGGAGCTGAAACAAGACAAAGCATTAGAGCCAGCTCCCAACACTGTGACATTGATTCCTCCTATCTGCTTAGCAGCTCGCAAGGACACTGACATATTCTAGCACAGGAATTTGGGTTGCATGAAGACATGGTGAGCAAGTGGCTTTTCCACTATCTTCTATGATAAATCAAAATTATAGGAGAAATACAAGATTTAAAATATCTTCAAGAAGCTTCTATAGCACTTTTAAAATATTTTCTATGAGATACACAATGATATTTTGTTTGCAAAATTATCAAATAAATTTTCTTATATTAATTGGACCTATGAGGTAACAGTTGGTTTTAGAAATGTATTTTTTTTAGTGTTTTAAGCAATATTTTTAGTTTTTGTTAATAAATTCATTCAGGCATGTAATTATCTGATCAAGATCACCCCATAATAATTTTATATCTTCCTTTCTTCAACAAAACTCTACAACTTTTTCATCTTTTTACATTATTGCTTATTCAAATTTATTTACTTATATGTTTTTTGAGTTTGATTACATTTTATTGTAAAAGAATGGTAGATGTATTTACTAAAGGACATAATCAATGAATAAAAATAACTGCTACAACCTAATAGAGACAATAGACCTTCACCTTGGAATGGGGCTTCATGTATCCTCCAATTCTTAATGAAATACTGGGAGGGTTAAGAAAATCTAAGAAGGAAGGAGTTCAAGTGATCAGTAGTATATATATAGAGAGAGACCATTTATGGTTTATTAGCATCAAATACAAAGAGAAGTTCCATTCATTTTGCCTATGTGCATTATTTAATAATGTACCGGTTGAAGAGATGTTCCTTAATTAATATACAAGATTGGCAACCTAGGCTGTTTATGTGTAGACTTTGAAGAGATATTCATTATATACATTATTGATTAACTTTAGTCTTGTACGAGGTTACTGTTAATGTGGATGCCTTTGCTAGCTTATTTGAACATCTGTTTAGTGATACTAGGATCATATTTTTAAAAGATTGATGACAGATTATTTGCCTCTGTGATACATCTGATGTACAGTTTTCTCCTTCTACTCCTCTAACTCTCCCTATGTTTCCCTTTCTTCCAGATACACTTCCTCTTCATTTCCTTTTCAGAAAAGAACATGTTTTCAGGGACAACAGCTAGACATGACAAGGACACAGTAAGACAGGGCAAAACCCTCATATTGAGCTGGGCAAGGCTTTCTGTCTCTGTCTGTCTCTCATTCTCTCTCTCTTTCTCTCTCTCTCTCTCTCTCTCTCTCTCTCTCTCTCTCTCTCTCTCTCTCTCTCTCTCTCTCTCTCTCTTCTCTCTCTCTCTCTCTCCCTCTCTTTCTCTTTCCCCATCCCTCCATAATTTCTGGCTGTGGATCTTTGTACCTCCTCACATCTCTCACATCTGCTTTAGGAGGAAGGTTTTCTGATAACAATTGGACAAAGCACAGATCTAGGAAGAAAGCAGAATATGATTGTGCATATTTTTGAAAAACCTTGTTTGTGGACAGAAGAAATATTTATTTAAAATTCTCTTATCTGTAAAGCCATAATGATAGATACATTTGCTCAGTTTGGATTATAGCTACATCAACAACTAAATCTATTTTTTATTGTAGGACTGAAATGATCTTAGAGGTCAGTAAGATGGAGCTGTTGAGCACAAGTACATATATCACTGACAAGAAACCTGAATTTAGTAATGATTAAATGAATTTTTACAGAACATATAAAATACCAGTTCTGGCAAGTCAGGAACCATGATGAAATTTTACCCATTGCTAGAGTTATTCATGAAGTTATTATATACTTACAAATGTATAAACATCAGGGACATGAAAGGCTTTGTTACCTTTTATACATTCATAAGGCTATACCACAATATTCCTAAAATTGCTTAAAATTTACTGAGTGTTTTTCCTGGGGTTTTCATTAAGCTATGCATATCACATTGGCTTGTCTGTTTGCCACAGCAATTCTATGAAATACATATATCTGCCATACTTTTGTATGAAATAAAACTAGCTATTATAGGAAATAATTCTACTTTAACATCTAAGATGAATTCCTTTGACTTTGTAATTGTGGCCCCTGGGGGTTGACTGAAAGAAAACAATGTCTGCTCAGTTAGACATCTTGGTTTTTGTTTGTTTGTTTGTTTTCTTGTTTATTTGTTTGTTTTTACTTTGTGCAGAATAACAGCCAAGGTGAGAGAAGTAATCGTTTAGCTCCTTAACTCACTTTGACCTTAGTAATGTATATTTTGTATAGAGTCTCTCATGAGATAATTTTACTATGAAAAATCATGAACTCTCTCAAATGTGATTCTTAGTTTCTCCCTGAAGTTTACTGGAGGACATGTTTCACATTGTTTTATAATTAATCAGTTTGATCTTACAGTCCTTGAATTTTGGTTGACAAGTACCCTTTCATCATCTATCTGTGGGTTCTTGAAATTTTAAAACGTTAACATCTATCATAATAACTGAAGAATATAGCATTTGGATTCATCTTTAATCTTCATTGCCAATACTGATCAATGGGAGAGTATCTCTCATATTTCTACCAAGTCCAAGAATGTACATAATTAAAGACAACAATAAGGAAGAGAATCTATTAACTAAGAGTTTCTGAGAAGATGCACTTTTGTGTAATGACTGGTAGAATTACAGTGACAAAGGAACAATTAGGTGCATTAAATATGCCTTTATTCTGTGTTTATCAAGTTTGCTTTATATTATTAATGGAAGATTCATGGTCTGTCACTTTTTGTCTTTTGTAATTGATATTGATGACACTGAAATTTTGTCATAATGGTTGCAACTCTTCTAAAACGACTAAAGTATTTAATAGGCTTTTCCTTTTATTGAAAATAAATGGGGGATGGAGAGATGGCTCAGTAGTTAAGAGCACTGGCTGCTGGCACAGGTGCTGGTCTGACGTGAACCCAGGCAGTGACTTCATCTACTTTAATGGAGGTCGGGGTGGTCAACCACACCAAGAATGGCCCTCTCCACTTTGCTTCCAAGTTTTCAGCACAGTGACTCTTAACATATACCCAATCTCTAACTTGGTACTTGTGTGAAACTTCTGGGATACCTGTGTTATACAGGGCACTAAGTTTAGGCCACAATTCCTGTTGGCTGGTCTGGGAAGCTTGCAATTGAGCCACGAGACCCCTGTCAGCCTAAAAAGTCACTTGGGGGGGGGAGTGTCAAGAGCCAGGGCCAAGAGAATGGGGGTCCCATACAGGATCTCCAATGATCCCAGGTTAAAATGGTGGGGGTGTGTTCCAGTCTTGGAATAGGACCAGGGGAGGGAGCAACACCTAGTCAGCACCAGTCTCCAAGGACAATTTAGTTAGCATTGTGATGGGCTTGGTGCTATTGTTCTGAACCATTCCCTTAATGAATAAAACTGCCCTTTACTGGGTGAGTAGGCTGGACTTACAGGTTGTACAGAGAAAGATAGGAAGTAGGAAGGAGTTACAGTCTTTGGAGCTGGAACAGAAGAGGGGGTAAGATTCTAAGTTGTAGTTGCTATAGTTTTCACAAGGATCTACCACCAGAGGGATCAGATTTTAATAAGGATTACAAGATTAGGTTTTAGTTGTTGAGTCCAGAGATTGAGTTACCATTGTTTCTGAACTAAGTTTGTGTTGGTTTTCCTTCACACAGCAGCTCATCTAGTTTCAAGAAAGGTATTGCAGCAAAGCATGGTTTTGCCAGATGTTCACCATAAAGGCAATGGGGGATTTAAAACATGGGGATGGTGTGGTTGCAACCTGCCAGTGGGAACCTACCCAGCTGGATGGAAATGTTTTGGGAGCTCCGGGCCACTGAATCTCCATGAGATAAAACCAGGTTGGTATGGATGCCCAGGTTGCCCGGGCAGATTTTGAGGCATGAGCACAGGCACATGGGAACATGATGGTTCCATGTTTTTAATACTTCTCACAAGTTAAGGTCTCTTTTAGGGTCCTGTTCTTTCTCCTTGACCTGATCTTTGAGGACGGTATGCACAATGGAGCTTCCAATTAGTCCAATGCCTGACTTACTTTAGAGACAAAAGCGGGACCATAGTCTGGTCTAATTACCTTGGGAACTCTGGGCCTTGGAAAAATTTCCCCTAATATCTTCTTGGCAACCATGGTAGCTGTTTCCTGCTTGGTGGGGAAAGCCTCAACCCATCCAGAGAAAACATCTACAAATACAGGAAAGTATTTGTAATCTTATTTTCCTGGCTTAACTTCTGTAAAATCAACCTCCCAATAAACCACAGGCTGCTCTCCCCTAGCTCTCTTACCCTGTTTGCTCTTGGCTGCATAAGTATTTACTTGCTGGCATACCTTACACTGTTCTAAAAGATCCATACATATACCTTAGATCCCTTGACTGCTTGGTTGAGTTACTTAGCCCCTAAATGTGTCCATCATACATTTGGTCAAGTAAATCCTCAGGCACCAACAATTTGAGACCCTGAGGACAGGACTTGAAGAATATGAGTTAGCTATCCAAGACCACTGAGCCTGGAGTCAAGACTAGGTCAAGTTCCATTCCTCACCCACAGGAACACTCTTGAGTAAAAAATTCTCAGAATGTACTGACTGATAGTTACCTGACCCTCTGAAAATTCCCAGGTAGAGTTCAAGTATGAGTCATGCTTGCTAGTCAATAGATTTATAGGTCAATAGACTTAGGCAATAAGTTTGAACTGTAACCTTGCTGATGTAACCTTTGCCCCTAAAAAGTATAAAAACTGCTTGTAATAGCCATTTGGGGTTGCCTTCTTAGTAACTCACCTTGTGCGACTAATTGAAGGTAAACTGTGATGTGATGGAAAATAAATCTCTTTCTTTTGCATAAAAAACAAAAAACAAAAAAACAAAACCCAAAAAACGAAAAAACAAAAACAAAGAAAACTTCTATAACATGATCTGATGCCCATTCTGATAAGTCTGAAGACAGCTACAATTATACTCATATAAATAAATAAATCTTATTTTCAAACAAGTATTTCTTACATAAGATATTTTGATATGGATTCTGCTCCCTCTTCTTGTCTAAACCCCACTCCACCTTCATTCCTGGTTATAATACAATATAATATAATGTAATAAAATTATACATAATAAAACAAAAACTAATACATTGAAAAAAACAAACAGAAGGAAAAGAACTTGAGAGAAGACTTAAGAATCAGAAACCAACTTAGAAACATCATCACAACACTAAACTAGAAGCTTTAGTATATGTGTAGATGACCTGGTGCATATCATGTTGGCAATGCATGCTATCTCAGTCTTTTTTAGTTCATATGAGCTGTGAATGTTGATTTAGAGGCTCTTGTTTTCTTGGGGTCCTTCATTCCTGCTGGTTCTTACACTCTATCTGCCCTGTTTCATGGTGTACCCTGGCTTCTAAGGAGGTGGATTTAAGGAGGTATATGTAGGCCTTTCACTAAGTTTGCTGTTTTAGCAACTACAATTATCGTTTCTATAAAATTGCATATTTGTGATAATATACTTAACATAAATTGCTTAAATTCAAAATAAGATGCTTATACAAGAGAAAATTTACTATAAAACTAGGGTGGAAAATATTCAATGAGGTTGAAATTTTCATTATGTTCTTTTTTTACTTGATGTATTCTTTATTTACATTTCAAATGATTTCCCCTTTTCTGGGTCCCCACTCCCCACAAGTCCCATAAGCCCTCTTCCCTCTCCCTGTTCCTCCATCTACTCCTTTCCACTTCCCTGTTCTGGTATTCCCCTATACTGTTGCACTGAGTCTTTCCAGAACCAGGGGCCACTCCTCTGTTCTTTTTGGACATCATTTAATATGTGGATTATGTCTTGGGTATTCCACGTTTCTAGGCTAATATCCACTTATCAGTGTGTGCATACCATGACTGATCTTTTGAGACTGGGTTACCTCACTTAGTATGATGTTCTCCAGCTCCATCCATTCGTCTAAGAATTTCATACATTCATTGTTTCTAATGGCTGAATAGTACTCCATTGTGTAAATATAACACATTTTTTGTATACATTCCTCTGTTGAGGGACACCTAGGTTTTTTCCAGCTTCTGGTTACTACAAATAGGGCTGCTGTGAACATAGTGGAGCATGTGTCCTTATTGCATGCCGGGGAATCCTCTGGGTATATGCCCAGGAGTAGTATAGCAGGGTCCCCTGGAAGTGTCATGCCCAGATTTCGGAGGAACCACCAGACTGATTTCCAAAGTGGTTGCACCATCTTACAATCCCACCAGCAGTGGAGGAGTGTTCCTCTTTCTCCACATCCTCGCCAGCACCTGCTGTCTCCTGAGTTTTTGACTTTAGCCATTCTGACTGGTGTGAGGTGAAATTTCAGAGTTGTTTTGATTTGCATTTCCCTAATGATTAATGATGTTGAACATTTCTTAAGGTGTTTCTCAGCCCTCCGAAGTTCTTCATGTGAAAATTCTTTGCTTAGCTCCGTACCCCACTTTTTAATGGGGTTATTTGGTTTTCTGGGTTCTACCTTCTTGAGTTCTTTGTATATATTAGATATTAACCCTCTGTCAGATTTAGGGTTGGTGAAGATCCTTTCCCAATCTGTTGGTTGATGTTTTGTCCTTTTGACAGTGTCCTTTGCCTTACAGAAACTTTGTAGTTTTATGAGGTCCCATTTGTCAATTCTTGATCTTAGAGCATAAGCTATTGATGTTCTATTCAGGAAATTTTCCCCTGTGGCCATGTCCTCAAGGGTCTTCCCTAGTTTCTTTTCTATTAGTTTCAGTGTGTCAGGTTTTATGTGGAGGTCCTTGATCCATTTGGAGTTGAGCTTAGTACAAGGAGATAAGAATGGATCGATTCACATTCTTCTGCATGCTGACCTCCAATTGAACCAGCACCATTTGTTGAAAAGACTATCTTTTTTCCACTGGATGCTTTCAGCTCCTTGGTCGAAGATCAAGTGACCATAGGTGTGTGACCAGTTCCCCTTCCCTTTTTAAACTGCAGTGGTAAATCATCAGTTTTAAACAGATACATATTTGCAAACACATATGCATGGATCTGATTTGCATCCAAGAAAAAAAACCACTTATTCCTTGTGGACAAAGCAATTCTATATTTAATAAATATCTGCTGTTCAAAAAGTGGAGTGCATGGGTTTCTTCATATTGGTAGAACAGGCTTTATTGTACTATTGTTTTCTTTGTGACATGGAGTCATTTTGTTTCTGGCTTAGACATGCTATTTAACTGTGTCAAGTTTAATCCCTTTAATATTATAAGGACAACAATCTTACTTCTTGAGTATTTTTTAGTAAAATTAAGTCAGAACTATCAAATGTAAAGTTTATAGAAATCTGAAATGCATACTTTTTAACTTAAAGCTTGACTATACATAGAGATAATATATAGAATATAAGTCATAAGAGGATACAACAGAGATCACTTAGAATTCTAAAAGTAGATCTACCATAGACTTTTCAACAAATACTAAAATCCAGAGTATGGAAAAATATCTGCAGACAGTATTCCTGCATATGTCCATGGTAAGGATTACAGTTCCAGAGCCATCCTCCTCTGTGTTTTAACCCAAGATCAACCATCTCTTAAAAAATCTCTGTATCTAGCCTGAGTACTTATAGTTTCTAGACTGGAGATGTTAGAATGATAATTTTTTACTTCTAGACTCAAATCTCTGTTTCTTCAAATCCACCCAAATATTCTCAATACTTCACTTGTAATTACCATGTCTCAATTCTACCATGGTTCCAAGTGCCTTGCTATTGCAGTAGACAAAAAGGGTTTTAGGAATATGTGACATTTTAGTTATGTTTCTAAGAACCACTAGGAGTCAAATTTTCTTTTAAGACTTGGAATGCTATACAGAACTTTCCATCAAGTTAGCACATGGCTAATTCTCAAGAACTGAAACGAGGAGAGTATGCTACAGTTGTGATGACAGGGCTGTAATGGTGGCTATTCTGTCACAGGGCTTCAGTGTTGGCCACATGAAAGAGCAGAGCAGGGGATAAGCAATTTTGATCTTCATCCTTAAATACAGTTTACAGCTCCACAAGGGGTGCTTCCTTTGATATCACATTAACAAAAATCACGTTTAACACAGCCATTAACATGTTTCCCTCTGAGAAAAAATATACTGGAGATTTTCATTATTGTAAGGGTAACAATTATGTCTAACTCACCATCCCTCAATACTTGGGAGAATCATTTGCCTCATTTTATAGTTTTCATGCCAATTATCAATTTCTCCTTTGCATTTAATCATTTTGAAGTATGTATATCATACACCATACAGCTGATATGATACACACTTTTGTCAAGATTTTTATATAATTATGTGCCTTGGAAATATTTTATTAACCAAAACCTTCCTCCATTCAAAAGGAAACTGACTACTCCAAGTAGCAACAAAATCCCTCTTACACATAATTTTTCTTCATTAGGGAAACTGATAGAAATCTTGTTTATAAAGAATGGGTAGATACTGATAGCACTCTGGTCCAACATTGGGTTTTAAATCATACTTAACAGGAGATTATTGCTGCCAAAGTAGACATCTACTTAAGTGTAACTTGCAATAACAAATAGCTCAATGAGGCTCTCAACAACAGAATGCTGTGACTTGAGGTTTCCTTATGGTCATTTGAATTAGCAATGCCCAGAATATTTCTGGAGGGCAATAGGGAAGTTGCTTTTCTCTAGTGCTAATTTGGTAGTTTTAGAAATTTTTCTTAATTTTTTAATGATAGTTCAATATCTTCAATTTTTGCATAAATATAATTTTTATCTCATCTAATTATATATGCAAATTATATCATAGACATGCAGGATTTTAGTATTTTTTGCTTTTTCTAAAGAAGGTGGTATTATATAGAATTATAATTTAGCAATTTATATTAAATTAGGCAATTCTACAAACTTCTTGAAATAAAAGTTTTTGGATCAGCTTGATTATGTTTTGTAAGAATCTGATTTAAAATATATTTTGGTTAAGAATCCTTTACTCAAACTGACACAAAGTCACTGGGAGCTTAAAAGACAAATGCAAATGGACAGTGATAGCAAATCCTACAAGGCACAGACAACATGCATCTAGGCTTTGAGAGAAATATGCATTAGGATGAGATTTATAGAAGACAATTTGGTAGAGTGACAGGCAAGTGGATCAATGGAATAGAATTGAAGATCTGGAAATGAATCCATACACCTATGGTCACTTGATCTGTGACAAAGGACCTATAACCATTCAGTGGAAAAAAGATAGCCTTTTCAACAAGTGCTGCTGGTTCAACTTGAGGTCAGCTTGCAGAAGAATGCAAATTGATTCATTCTTATCTCCTTGTATTAAGCTCAAGTTCAAGTGGATCAAGGACATCCACATAAAGCTAGACACACTGAAACTAATAGAAAAGAAAATGGGGAAGACCCTTGAGGACATTGGCACAGGGGGAAAGTTCCTGAACAGAACACCAATAGCTTATGCTCTAAGACCAAGAATAGACACATGGGACCTCATAAAATTACTGAGTTTCTGTAAGGCAAAGGACATTGTCAAAAGGACAAAATGGCAACCAACAAATTGGGAAAAGAGCTTTACCAACCCTACATCCAACAGAGGGCTTATATCCAATATATACAAAGAACTCAAGGAGGTAGACTCCAGAGACCCAAATAACCCCATTAAAAATGGGGTACAGAGCTAAAGAAAGAATTTTCACCTGAGGAATATCGAATGGCTGAGAAGCACCTAAAGAAATGTTCACCATCCTTAGTCATCAGGGAAATACAAATCAAAACAACCCTGAGATTTCACCTCACACTTCTCAGAATGGCTAAGATCAAAAACTCAGGTGAAAACAGTTGCTGGCAAGGATGTGAAGAAAGAGGAACACTCCTCCACTGCTGGTAGGGTTGCAAGCAGGCACAACTACTCTGGAAATCAGTCTGGCGGTTCCTCAGAAAACTGGGCATGATACTACTGGAGGACCCTGCTATATTACTCCTGGGCATATACTCAGTGGATTCTCCAGCATGCAATAAGGACACATGCTCCACTATGTTCATAGCAGCCCTTATTTATAATAGCTAGAAGCTGGAAATAACCCAGTTGTCCCTCAGTGGAGGAATGGCTACAGAAAATGTGGTATATATGCACAATGGAGTACTATTCAGCCATTAAAAACAATGAATTCATGAAATTCTTAGACAAATGGATGCAACTGGAGAATATCATTCTAAGTGAGGTAACCCAATCACAAAAGAACACTCATGGTGTGCACTCATTGATAAGTGGATATTACCCTACAAGCTCTGAACACCCAAGACACAATTCACACATCAAATGATGTCCAAGAAGAAGGATGGAGAGGTCCCTGGTCCCGGAAAGGCTCAGTGCAGCAGTGTACCAGGACAGGGAAGCAGAAAGGGGTGGATTGGGGAACAGTGGGAGGGAAGAGAGCTTATGGGAATTTTAGAGGGGCTATCCAGGAAAGTGGAAATCATTTGAAATGTGAATAAAGAATATATCAAAGAAAAAAAAAAGAAAGACAAATATAAAATATGATGACATATGTGTAAATTTCTAATATAGTATGAAATATAATGTTGCATTCAATAGCATATTTTCAAGCATGTTATCAATATAGACCATAACATAAGCTCTGTAAACTTGCAAATTTTGGTATATAAAAATCTAAGGACCATTAGAAGTTGTATTAAAGTTTTTGTAAATCCATTTGTAGACTATTGATTCATGATTCACTTTCAAGTACGTTTTAGGAAATACACATATGAAAAACAAGAACACGACGTTAGAATTAATTGTTTAAATGATGCTATGAGTCCCAAATTTGCAATTAATTTTAGAAAACAAAATATGGAGATGAGATGCCATAGAAATGTGGCTGTGATATTGTTGGATTTTCCAGTCTCTGCCTTTAAAACTTAATATTTAATAGTTATTTTATTGTACTAAAACAATACTTTACAATGAGATAAATTTAGATATGTTTATTAAAATAGAACCAGCTTCAAAGTTTTTCTTTCATATAATTTTATGGTTTACAAACAATTGTTTGCTTAATATATTTCTGATCCCTTAATAAAATAAACACTGAAAAATATAAATTTCTAATTCTGGAAATTCTTGTTTCCTAAGTTAGAACACTTAAACAATTTTATAACTTGTATGCTATTTTTCTCTTTTAAATTTATGCATTAAATCATAGGCTTTAACAAAAATGAATACATATATTCATTTACCCATACATCTTTTGATTATCAGTAATATTTTTCTAATATATATTTTCTTAATCAACCTAACAAATATATTTTATATTTCACATAAAAATACTATGTATTGTAAAAAAATGTAGTGTTATTTGTAAAGTTACTTTTCTATAAGTTTATTGTTCATATAATCCACATAACAAAGAATATTTGTCATTACTAGATAAGTTGAAGGTTTTTTTTTTTAAGATTTATTTATTATTATATCTAAGTACACTGTAGCTTTCCTCAGACACACTAGTAGAGGGCGTCAGATCACTTTACAGATGGTTGTGAGCCACCATGTTGTTGCTGGGATTTGAACTCAGAACCTTTGGAAGAGCAGTCAGTGCTCTTAACCACTGAGCTATCTCTCCAGCCCATGATGGATTGTTTGTTAACAGATTTGTTTCAGTTCCACCTACACATGCCAACACAAAAACAATTAAATAACTATAGCAGAATAGGATGAAATGTGGTATATAGAATGAAACATATTACTGCATGTAATGAGCGAATAAAGTGATGAGTACTAAATTGATTTCATTAGAAAGAGGATAAATGTTAATTGTTAAAGAATTGTGTGTTCATTTGAAAATTCTGGGAAAGAGAAAATGCATAAGGAGTTTAACACAATGGTTAGTATATAAATGTCTCCATGTTTTTATTATCTTAAAGTAATTTAAACTACAAATTGGAGTTCAAATGTTGGTTTCTACAATATTGACCTGTTCAATCAATATTCTAGTATATCTTTGGACAAGTTTCAAATTGTCAAATGGGTGTCTATATTTTAAACCAAAACATATATTCTTAACATCCCAACTGGTTTTGTGCACATGTCATGGATCTTGGTAAATTTCTTATTACAATTCACTTTTATTTGCTTATGTAACAACCTTTAATTTTGACTGTGGTCTTAGAAGGCTTAAAACATCCATCAATGCCTATGTTTGTTCCCAATGTAATTGAAAGTAAACGCTCAAGGTGATTATCAGATAATAACTGTTTTGACTCAATACCATACAACAGAGCATATTCAGGTTACTTCACAATTTTAAGACTGTTCAAAATTAGCTACTTCCAAATAAAATGTATTAAATTTTAACTGCAGAATGTCTGCTATTTACTGTGGAGGAGATGGAAACATTCCTAAGATGTGAGTGAACAAAAGGTTTGTTGTTTCTCATTATTTTCAGGGATCTCCTAAATTTTAGAGATCTGATTTTGTATTCTGAGCACATGACTTCTTTGCTCGTGCCTTGTTTCAATGACTTTTCTCTATTTCTTGGTTGTTCTCTGTTCTGCCTTTCTGCCTCTTGGTAAAAGCTTTTTGTGGTTTTTATCTTACACTGATTTCTTATTGTTTGTTCATTTTCTATTAATTAGTTTTGTTGTTCTAGAATAATGAGTTTTTTATTACATTGAGTATTTATGTAGGAAAATACTTCTAATTTGAATCAGATATATAAATTTATTCTGTTAGACATGTCTGTAGAAAAGTTTTCCTGTTCTACAAAATTGAACAAGACTTCATGCAGTGGTCACTGAGTTTTATAGTTTAATCTTTTTATGCTCACAATTGTGAAGAACATAAGAAGACTCCATTTTCTAGTTTCACTGGAAAGTTTAGAGCCTTTAACATTTACATTACTTACCTATCTGTCTATCTGTCTACCTATCATCTATTATGTATGAATGAATGTATGTATGTATGTATGTATGTATGTATGTACCTACCTACCTATAGTCTGTCTATCACCTATCTATCTATCTATCTATCTATCTATCTATCTATCTATCTATCTATCTATCTATCTACCTATCTATCTATCCCATCTCTTTGTCTATCCATATAACTAAATAATATGTCACTTATATGTGTACACACCCAGGTATATGCACAATTCACTAGGTCCAGATGGTATAATATACTTTAAGTAATTCACTCTAACACTAAATTAGAAAGCAATGATATGTGACAGAAACTTCCCAGATGTGTAGCTGTGTATGGAATCCAATCTTTTTTGTTGTGGAAAGTTCTTTGTTTTAGAAAGGGAACCAGCAATTTTTACTCATTTCCTTTTTTTGTGATAAAAATTTAGTTATATTACACAACTCTGTAAAAAAGCCTTTTCCTGAACTTTTAGCAGGAAAAGGGGAAAGATAAAGGGATGACTTTTAGCCTGATTTTACCTCTCTCCCTCTCCTCTATCTCTCCTTTCTCTCCCTCTCCTATCCTTCTCCTTATTTTCTTCCCCCCTTCGTCCCTCCTTCCTTCTCTCCCTTCCTCCCTATATCCCCCCTCTGTTAAGAAACTGTTCAGAGTAGCAAATCATAAGTGCTGTCCTGTCTAGGCATCATTATTCAAGCATCTCCTATGTATATGAAACACAGAAGGGATATGAGTAATTGAAGACTGCCCACAGAATACAAAATCAGTGGTTTGACAAGTAAAGGATGACAATATTCATTTTTTTGTATAAACATGATCAGAATTTGTTAGTTATACTGCAGAGGTATCAAAATGAGCTACAGCTTCTGAATATATTATGAATTCTCATTATAGTCTAGAAAAGGTTCTTTGTACATGAAAAATGATAGTTTACTATAATAAACCAACATTTAAGTAGCTCATTAACATGTATTTCTTTGTTTCTAATTTTATATAATTTTAATTTTAATATTGCTTTACTAATTCTTTTTCATTTCTTTTCATTATTGTTCTTTAATCATTTTATTTTATTTTTTTTACAGTCCAGTCATTATCCCTCTCCTGGTCCACTCTCTGCCTGTTCCTCATTCCATATAATGTCCTCCTTCTCCAAGAGGATGTCCAACTCAACCAACCCCATCCTACCAGACCTTCTCATTCCTTGGAACCTCAAGCCTAGGTAGTAGGTGCTTCTTCTATCACTGAGGACAGAATTTTATGTATTATAATTTCATACTTTTCATCTCCCTATATCAACTCTTTCCAGATAATTCCCTCCCTCTCTATTGACTCCTCTTGGTTTTTTTTCCTCTCATCTCTGCCATTGGATTTAATTTGTGTTGGTCTGTTACTGTGGGCATGAGATCTGATCTGGAGTGTAAATAATGTATTAGTTATCAAACTATTAACAAAAAGTGACAATTTTCTCCCAGAGCAACCAAAAGTCATAACTTTTCAGCAAGTGTGAGACTTCATGTTCATTTATGCTTCTCCATGCTGGAATTTTGTCTAACTTGAGTTTGAGTGGGTCCTGTGCATGCTTTCACAATCACGACGACTTCATAAGTGCATCTTTCTTGTTTTGTTTAGAAAATGCTTTTCTTATCACTTCTCAGACTTTTGGCTAAGAGCAAGTGTAGAAAATTCTTTTCTTGCAGACACTTATAGCTTAAGAATCTTTAAAACCTTTCTTCTTTTAGAAAGGAATCCACATATAGCCCAAAACCTTTAGGGTGAAAATTTGATAAATGTATTACAATTAGGACTGACAAACGAAGTCTTCTATTCTCTGTATGTTGAACAGTTGTGAGTCTCTATGTTAACTGTTATTTACTTGCAGAACATTCATTTTTGAGGGTTTGAGAATGGAGGTATCTATGGGTATATCAATAAGTCATTAGGGATCATTCTAATTTGATTTCTGTTTAGTAGAATAATAGTAGTAGGTTTTAGGTGGGGCCCTTATTATGTCACAGTCAGAATGACGCCAGAGTGTACACCTTTCCAGGTAGGCAACAAACAGGGCTAACAGCTGGTTGAGATCTTGACTACTCTTCTCTCTCAGTAATGTTCACATTATTTTCCTGCACTACCATTAAGTAGGCCAGCTGAGTACCAGATAGATTTCTTTTTTGTTCTCTGACCCAAGTGTCTTCACTTTTATAACTATTTTCCAATATCTCAGATCTTCTTTACATGTGATATAGTTCTTCATATCTTCATTGTTTATTTTTGATACAATTTGTAGTATGAACTATTCTGAAACATAGAAGCATGATACAATCACAGAGGCCACAGAGGCCATGCATATCTATAAAAGATTTGTTCTTGATACAGGCACTGTTTTTTTTTTTTTGTTTTGTTTTGTTTTGTTTTGTTTTGTCATTTGTAAATCCCTCATGAAGCAATTAAGTGCAGAATGGGTTTATTTTGACTCATTGTCTTAGAGGAAATACTTCATTATGGTGCTCAAGGCATGACAGTGGCCATGTATGGAAATGGGAATGTTCACCATGGCATAGCTTGACCGCATTTCAGCAGAGCAGGAGAAGAGATATTGAGTTGAAAGCTTTAAAGTTTAATTTAAGTGTGTGTGTGTGTGTGTGTGTGTGTGTGTATGTGTGTGTGTGTATGAAATGTGGATAGAAGAGGATATCAGTAACACATAGCCTATTTCCAATGGTCAACTCCCAATAGTCAAGCTTGTTTTTAAAGGTCTTACACCTTGGCAAAATAATTTCCTAGTTGAGAACCAATAGTACAAAAATAGCTTGTGAGAAATACTTATATAATAAGAACATGAGATACATATTTCATTAAAAGCTACATGACAAGTATTACAGTTACAAAATTATAGCAAATATTTCTGAAGGATAAAAATGGCCTGTTTTAGAATTGCTTATCTTTATAACATGTATATATCATTATAATGAATCCAAAGTGATATATGAAAAATGAACAATGTGTTCTAATTATCATAAAGGATGTCCACCTAAGATTTATTTTTCATGAGCCCTTTTCTGGTCCCTCTTTTCCTTTCAAGGACAATGTCTAAATCCATAGACTTTTGTGACTCCTTGCATTTCCACGTGGATACCTCAATACTGAGTATTTTTTTCCTTTCTCCTGCTTTCCATATTCTTTAATTAGTAGACACTAGAATAATAAAGATATTTTTTATGTGTATGTGTTTATGTTGTATCTACCTTTTTTATTTTTTCTCACAGTTCTTTTTTTATTTTCTATATTCTTTGTTTATATTCAAAATGATTTTCCCTTTCCCAGTTCCCCCCTCCCCATAAGTCCCATAAGCCCTCTTCCCTCTGCCCGTTCTCCAATCAACCCCCTCCTTCTTCTCTGTCCTGGTACTCCACTACAATGCTGGATCAAGCCTTTCCAGGACCAGGGACCTCTCCTTCCTTCTTCTTGGGAATCATTTAATATTTGAATTGTGTCTTAGGTATTCAGAGATTCTGGGCTAAAATCCACTTATCAGTAACTACATTCCATGTGTGTTCTTTTGTGATTGGGTTACCTCACTTAGGATGAGATTTTCCAGATCCAACTATTTGCCTAAGAATTTCATGAATTCATTGTTTTTAATTGCTCAGTAGTATTCCATTGTGTAAATATACCACGTTTTCTGTATCCATTCCTTCAATGAGGGACATCTGGACTCTTTCCAGCTTCTGGCTATTACATATAAGGCTGCTATGAACATAGTGGAGTATGTGCCTTTATTGCATGTCAGGAATCCTTTAGGTATATGCCCAGGATTGGTATAACAGGGTCTTCTGGAAGTGTCATGACCAGTTTTCTGTGGAACCGCCAGACTGATTTTCCGAGTGGTTGTACCAACTTGCATTTCCACCAGCAGTGGAGGAGTGCTCCTCTTTCTACACATCCTGTCTAAGACCTGCTGTTTCCTGAGTTTTTAATCTTAGCCATTCTGACTGGTGTGAGGTAAAATCTCAGGGTTGTTTTGATTTGCATTTCCGTAATCACTATTGATGCTGAACATTTCTTAAGGTGCTTCTCAGCTATTCAAAATTCTTCATGTGAAAATTCGTTGTTTAGCTCTGTACCCCATTTTTAATAAGGTTATTTGGGTCTCTGGAGTCTAACTTCTTGAATTCTTTGTATATATTGGATATTAGCCCTCTGTTGGATGTAGGGTTGGTGAAGATCTTTTCAAAATTTGTTGGTTGCAGTTTTGTCCTTTTGACAGTGTCCTTTGCCTTACAGAAACTTTGTAATTTTATGAGGTCCCATTTGTCAATTCTTGATCTTAGAGCATAAGCTATTGGTGTTCTGTTCAGTAACTTTCCCCCTGTGCCCATGCCCTCAAGGGTCTTCCCCATTTTCTTTTCAATTAGTTTCAGTGTGTCTGGTTTTATGGGGGGGTCCATGATCCACTTGGAATTGAGCTTATTACAAGGAGATAAGAATGAATCAATTCATATTCTTCTGCATGCTGACCTCCAGTTGAGCCAGCACCATTTGTTGATAAGGCTATCTTTTTTTCACTGGATATTTTCAGCTCCTTTGTCAAAGATCAAGTGACCATAGGTGTATGGGTTCATTTCTGGGTCTTCAATCCTACCATTGATCTACCTCCCTGTAACTGTACCAATACCATGCAGCTTTTAACACTGTTGCTCTGTAGTACTGCTTGAGGTCCGGGATACTGATTCCCACAGAAGTTCATTTGCTGTTGAGAAAAGTCTTAGCTACCCTGGGTTTTTTGCTATTCCAGATGAATTTGAGAATTGCTCTTTCTAACTCTATGAAGAACTGAGTTGGAGTTTTGATGGGGATTGCACTGAATCTGTATATTGCTTTAGGCCATATGGACATTTTTACTATATTAATCCTGCCAATCCACAAGCATGGAAGATATTTCCATTTTCTGAGGTCTTCTTCAATTTTCTTCTACAGAGACCTGAAGTTCTTGTCATATAGATCTTTCACTTGTTTAGTTAGAGTCACACCAAGATACTTTATATTGTTTGTTGCTATTGTGAAGGGTATCATTTCCCTAATTTCTTTCTCAGCCACACAAAGATCCAACAATGGAGGAGAACTAGAGGCCAGTATCCCTTATTAATATTGATGCAAAAATACTCAATAAAATTCTAGCCAATCAAATCCAAGAACACATCAAAACAATTATTCACCATAATCAAGGCTTCATCCCAGGAATGCAGGTATGGCCCAATATATGGAAATCCATCAATGCAATCCAATACATAAACAAACTCAAAGAAAAAAACCACATGGTCATTTCATTAGATGCTGAAAAGCATTTGACAAAATTCAGCATCCTTTCATGCTAAAAGTCTTGGAAAGAACAAGGAATTCAAGGCCATACCTAAACATAAAAACCTGTAAAAGCAATATACAGCAAACTGGTAGCCAACACCAAACTAAATGGAGAGAAACTTGAAGCGATCCCACTAAAATCAGGGACTAGACAAGGCTGCCCCCTCTCTCCATATCTTTTCTTTTTTTCTTTTTTTTTAAATTTTTTTATTCGATATAATTTATTTACATTTCAAAAGATTTCCCCTTTTCTAGCCCCCCACTCCCCGAAAGTCCCGTAAGCCCTCTTCTCTTCCCCTGTCCTCCCACCCACCCCTTCCCACTTCCCCGTTCTGGTTTTGCCGATTACTGCTTCACTGAGTCTTCCCAGAACCAGGGGCCACTCCTCCTTTCTTCTTGTACCTCATTTGATGTGTGGATTATGTTTTGGGTATTCCAGTTTTCTCGGTTAATATCCACTTATTAGTGAGTGCATACCATGATTCACCTTTTGAGTCTGGGTTACCTCACTTAGTATGATGTTCTCTAGCTCCATCCATTTGCCTAAGAGTTTCATGAATTCATTGTTTCTTTTTTTTTTTTAAATTGTGATATTAATGTTTTTAATAGTAGACACAAAAAATGTAAAGGATTTTTCTTTTTAAATATGACCCCTAAATCACTGTCTTTCTTTCTTTTTTTTTAATTTTTTTTATTCGGTATATTTTTTATTTACATTTCAAATGATTTCCCCTTTCCTAGCCACCCCCCCCCACTCCCAAAAAGTCCTGTAAGCCCCCTTCTCTCCCGCTGTCCTCCGACCCACCCCTTCCTACTTCCCCGTTCTGGTTTTGCTGAATACTGCTTCACTGAGTCTTTCCAGAACAAGGGGCCATTCTTCCTTTCTTCTTGTACCTCATTTGATGTGTAGATTATGTTTTGGGTAATCCAGGTTTCTAGGTTAGTATCCACTTATTAGTGAGTGCATACCATGATTCATCTTTTGAGTCTAGGTTACCTCACTTAGTATGATGTTCTCTAGGTCGATCCATTTGCCTAAGAATTTCATGAATTCATTGTTTCTAATGGCTGAATAGTACTCCATTGTGTAGATATACCACATTTTTTGCATCCACTCTTCTGTTGAGGGATACCTGGGTTCCTTCCAGCACCTGACAATTATAAATAGGGCTGCTATGAACATAGTAGAGCACGTATCCTTATTACATGGTGGGGAATCCTCTGGGTATATGCCCAGGAGTGGTATAGCAGGATCTTCTGGAAGTGAGGTGCCCAGTTTTCGGAGGAACCGCCAGACTGATTTCCAGAGTGGTTGTACCAATTTGCAACCCCACCAGCAGTGGAGGAGTGTTCCTTTTTCTCCACACCCTCTCCAACACCTGCTATCTCCGGAATTTTTAATCTTAGCCATTCTGACTGGTGTAAGGTGAAATCTCAGGCTTGTTTTGATTTGCATTTCCCTAATGACTAATGAAGTTGAGCATTTTTTAAGATGTTTCTCCGCCATCCGATGTTCTTCAGGTGAGAATTCTTTGTTTAACTCTGTACCCCATTTTTTAATAGGATTATTTGGTTTTCTGGAGTCTAACTTCTTGAGTTCTTTATATATATTGGATATTAGCCCTCTGTCTGATGTAGGATTGGTGAAGATCTTCTCCCAATTTGTTGGTTGCCGATTTGTCCTCTTGATGGTGTCCTTTGCCTTACAGAAACTTTGTAATTTTATGAGGTCCCATTTGTCAATTCTTGCTCTTAGAGCATACCCTATTGGTGTTCTGTTCAGAAACTTTCTCCCTGTACCGATGTCCTCAAGGGTCTTCCCCAGTTTCTTTTCTATTAACTTCAGAGTGTCTGGCTTTATGTGGAGGTCCTTGATCCATTTGGATTTGAGCTTAGTACAAGGAGACAAGGATGGATCAATTTGCATTCTTCTGCATGCTGACCTCCAGTTGAACCAGCACCATTTGTTGAAAAGGCTATCTTTTTTCCATTGGCCATTTTTTCCTGCTGGCCGAATTCATTGTTTCTAATGGTTGAATAGTACTCCATTGTTTAGATATACCATATTTTTTGCATCTACTCTTCTGTTGAGGGATACCTGGGTTCTTTCCAGCATCTGGCAATTATAAATAGGGCTGCTATGAACATAGTAGAGCATGTATCCTTATTACATAGTGGGTAATCCTCTGGGTATATGCCTAGGAGTGGTATAGCAGGATCTTCTGGAAGTGAGGTGCCCAGTTTTCGGAGGAACTGCCAGACTGATTTCCAGAGTGGTTTTACCAATTTGCAACCCCACCAGCAGTGGAGGAGTGTTCCTCTTTCTCCACACCCTCTCCAACACCTACTGTCTCCTGAATTTTTAATCTTAGCCATTCTGACTGGTGTAAGATGAAATCTCAGGGTTGTTTTGATTTGCATTTCCCTAATGACTAATGAAGTTGAACATTTTTTAAGATGCTTCTCCGCCATCCGAACTTCTTCAGGTGAGAATTCTTTGTTTAACTCTGTATCCCATTTTTTTTATTTGATATAATTTATTTACATTTCAAATGATTTCCCCCTTTCTAGCCCCCCACTCCCCGAAAGTCCTGTAAGCCCCCTTCTCTTCCCCTGTCCTCCCACCCAGCCCTTCCCACTTCCCCGTTCTGGTTTTGCCGAATACTGTTTCACTGAGTCTTTCCAGAACCAGGGGCCACTCCTCCTTTCTTCTTGTACCTCATTTGATGTGTGGATTATGTTTTGGTGTACTCCATTTTTTTTTCACATTTTTATAATGATTTAATACAGAGGTGAAAATCAGATTAAAGAATGACAGGCTTTTCAGTGTCAAAAAATAATAGATTGTTATTCAAGATTTGTTAAAATACATCTTAAATACGGACGATGAAATCTCTAGAACACTCCCTGTCAAACATGCTTCTAAGTTTAGGAAAGTGTTCTTGAAGGCTGATAGATGCAATTAGTGTACAGCTCTTACCTGGCCTGTGTAAGACCCCGGCTTCTACCTGCACTGCCAGAAAGCTAAACAACCATCTATATTCTTGACCCACCCTGTACTTTTTTTTTTTTATTCGATATAATTTATTTACATCAAAGCTCCCATGCTCATGGATCGGTAGAATCAATATAGTTAAAATGGTCATTTTGCCAAAAGCAATATACAGATTCAATGCAATACCCATCAAAATCCCAACTCAATTCTTCACAGAATTAGAAAGAGCAATTATCAAATTCATCTGGAACAACAAAAAACCCAGGATAGCTAAAACTATTCTCAGCAACAAAAGAAAATCTGGGGAAATCAGTATCCCTGACCTCAAGCAATACTACAGAGCAATAGTGTTAAAAACTGCATGGTATTGGTACAGTGACAGGCAGGAGGATCAATGGAACAGGATTGAAGATCCAGAAATGAACCCACACACCTATGGCCACTTGATCCTCGACAAAGAGGCTGAAAACATCCAATGGAAAAAAGATAGCCTTTTTAACAAATGGTGCTGGTTCAACTGGAGGTCAGCATGCAGAAGAATGGGAATTGATCCATCCTTGTCTCCTTGTACTAAGCTCAGCTCCAAATGGATCAAGGACCTCCACATAAAGCCAGACACTCTGAAGCTAATAGAAAAGAAACTGGGGAAGACCCTTGAGGACATCGGTACAGGGAGAAAGTTTCTGAACAGAACACCAATAGCGTATGCTCTAAGAGCAAGAATTGACAAATGTGACCTCATAAGGTTACAGAGTTTCTGTAAGGCAAAGGACACCATCAAGAGGACAGATCAGCAACCAACAAATTGGGAAAAGATCTACTCCATTTTTTAATAGGGTTGTTCAGTTTTCTGGAGTCTAACTTCTTGAGTTCTTCATATATTTATTGGATAGTAGCCCTCTATCTGATGTAGGATTGGTGCCCAGTTTTCGGAGGAACCGCCAGACTGATTTCCAGTGTGGTTGTACCAATTTGCAACCCCACCAGCAGTGGAGGAGTGTTCCTCTTTCTCCACACCCTCTCCAACACCTGCTGTCTCCTGAATTTTTAATCTTAGCCATTCTGACTGGTGTAAGATGAAATCTTAGGGTTGTTTTGATTTGCATTTCCCTAAGTGGAATAGTTTTAAGATTATTGGTGTTACCTCTTCTTTGAAGATCTGATAGAATTCTGCACTGAAACCATCTGGTCCTGTGCTTTTTATGGTTGGAAGACTTTCTATGACTCCTATTTCTTTAGGCATTATGGGACTGTTTAGATGGTCTAGTTGGTTCTGATTTAATTTTGGTATTTCGTATCTGTCAAAGAAATTGTCCATTTCCTCCAGATTTTCCAGTTGTGTTGAGTACAGTCTCTTGTAGTAGGATCTAATGATTTTTTGGATTTCCTCAGTTTCCATTGTTATATCTCCCTTTTCATTTCTAAGTTTGTTAATTTGGATACTTTCTCTGTGCCCTTTGCTCAGTCTGGCTAAGGGTTTATCTATCTTGTTGATTTTCTCAAAGAACCAGCTCTTGGGTTTGTTGATTTTTTTGTATAGTTCTCTTTGTTTCTACTTGATTGATTTCAGCCCTGAGTTTGATGATTTCCAGCCTTCTACTCCTCCTGGGTGAAATAACTTCTTTTTGTTTCAGGGCTTTCAGGTGTGTCATTAAGCTGGTAATGTATGCTCTCTCCATTTTCTTTTTGGAGGCACTCAGGGCTATGAGTTTTCCTCTTAGCACTGCTTTCATTGTGTCCCATAGATTTGGGTATGTTGTATTTTCATTTTCATTGTGTTCTAAAAAGTCTTTAATTTCTTTCTTTATTTCTTCCTTGACCAAGGTATCCTTGAGTAGAATATTGTTCAGTTTCCACGTGTATGTGGGTTTTCTGTTGTTTTTGTTGCTATTGAAGACCACTTTTACTCCATCGTCATCTGATAGGAAGCATGAAATTAGTTCGATCTTCCTATATTTGTTGAGGTCTGTCTTGTGACCAATTATATGGTCGATTTTGGAGAAGGTACCATGAGGTGCTGAGAAAAAGGTATATTCTTTTGTTTTAGGATAGAATGTTCTATATATATCTGTTAAATCTAATTGGTCCAAAGCTTAAATAGTTTCATTGTGTCCCTGTTTAGTTTCTGTTTTCCTGATCGGTCCACTGAGAAAAGTGCAGTGTTGAAGTCACCCATAATTATTGTGTTTTGTGCATAAAGTTTCTTTTACAAAAGAAGGTGCCCTTGCATTTGGAGCATAGTTGTTCAGGATTGAGAGTTCTTCTTGTTGTATTTTTTCTTTGACCAGCAAGAAGTGTCTCTCAGAGTCTCTTTTGGTGACTTTGGGGTGAAAGTCAATTGTATCTGATTTTAAAATGGCTACTCCAGCTTGTTTCCTGAGACCATTTGCTTGTAAAATTGTCTTTCAGCCTTTTACTCTAAGGTAGTGTTTGTCTTTGACCCTGAGGTATGTTTCCTGTAAGCAGTACAATGTAGGGTCCTGTTTACGTATCCAGTCAGTTAGTCTGTGTCTTTTTATTGGGGCATTAAGTACATTGATGTTAAGAGATATTAAGGAATAGTGATTGTTACTTCCAGTCATTTTTGACGTTATTTTTTAAATTTGATTTCTTAACTTCTTTTGGGTTTGATGAAAGGTTACTATCTTGCTTTTTCCAGGGTGAAGTTTCCCTCCTTCTATTGGTGTTTTCCTCCTATTATCCTTTGTAGGGCTGGGTTTGTGGATAGATATTGGGTAACTTGGTTTTGTCATGAAATATCTTAGTTTCTCCATCTACGGTGATTGAGAGTTTTGCTGGATATAGTAGTTTTGGTTGGCATTTGTGTTCTCTTAGAGTCTGCATGAGATCTGCCCAGGACCTTGTAGCCTTCATAGTCTCAGGTGAAAAGTCTGCTGTGATTCTGATAGGTCTTCCTTTATATGTTACTTGGCCTTTTTCTCTTACTGCCTTTAATATTCTTTCTTTGTTTAGAACATTTGGTGTTTTGATTATTATGTGACGGGAAGTATTCTGTTCTGGTCCAGTCTGTTTGGAGTTCTGTAGGCTTCTTGTATATTTATGGGTATCTCTCTCTTTAGGTTAGGGAAGTTTTCTTCCATAATTTTATTGAAGATATTTGCTGGCCCTTTAAGTTGTAAATCTTCACTCTCATCTATGCCTATAATCCTTAGTTTGGTCTTCTCATTGTGTCCTGGATTTCCTGGATATTTTGCGTTACAACCTTTTTGCATTTTGCATTTTCTTTAACTGTTGAGTCCATGGTTTCTATGGTATCTTCAGCGTCTGAGATTCTTTCTTCTACCTCTTGTATTCTGTTGCTGATATTTGCATCTCTGTCCCCTGATTTCTTCCCAAGGCTTTCTATCTCCAAAGTTGTCTCCCTTTGAGTTTTCTTAGTTGTTTCTACTTCTGATTTTAGAACCTGGATGGTTTTGCTTAGCTCCTTCACTTGCTTGTTTGTGCTTTCCTGTAATTTTTTAAGAGATTTTTGTATTTCCTCTTTCATGACCTCAGCCTGTTGACCAAAGTTCTCCTGTATTTCTTTAAGTGTTTTTTTGTGTTTCCTCCTTGTTGGCTTTTGTATTCTCCTGGATTTCTTTCAATGATTTTTGTGTTTCCCTTGCAAGGGCTTTTAACTTTTGATCCATTTTCTCCTGAATTTCTTTAAGTATGTGCTTCATGTGTTCCTGTACCAGCATCATGACCAGTGATTTTAAATCCAAATCTTGTTTTACTGGTGTGAAGGGGTATCCAGGACATGCTGATAGAGGAGAATTGGGTTCAGGTGTTGCCATATTGCCTTGATTTCTGTTAGTGACGTTCCTGCGTTTGCCTTTTGCCATCTAGCTCTCACTGGTGTTACTTGCACTGCCTGTAGACAGGGTGCTGCTGCCCAGGCTGTTCAGATCCCGTAGCAGGCACCCGAAGGCTCCTGCTGGGGCCCGTTGGATTCACTGGAGCACACTGACTTCTCCCAGCTGGCCGCCCGCCCCGCTAGCCTCTTGCAGGACCTGGAGATGTGGTGTGGCCACCTAGGCTGATCTGGATCCGGGAGAGGAGAGAGTTGAGCTGAGGGCTTCCGCCTGAGGCCTTGCCCCAGATTGTGTCTGTGTACCAAATGGAGCCCATGTGCACCCCCAGGGAGCACCGAGGGTGTATGCTGCTGTGACCTCACCTGTGTTCAGCTCACTCCGCTGGGCAGCCGATCCCCAACTTGGCTGGTGCACACAAGGTTAGCCTGGCCGCCCAGGCCCTGAGTCCAGGCAAAAGCCTGGGAGGCCAAGGTCCGAGCAAAGTTCCCCTAGGGCTATGACTGTTAATTGGGTCTGCCAGTTGACCAGGATGGGGGGCATGCATGCTCGCACTCCCCAAAAGCTCTGGGAGAGTCTGCTGTGCTAACAACCTCCTGGGCGGGTTGACACACCGATGGCCCACCAAGCCGCCCAGTTCTTGGGGTCAGTCCTGGGCTTTTTGGGGCTTAGACACCCGCTTTGTTAGCCTCAGGCTATGCCTGTAACGGCTCTGCCCACCAGAGCTCTCTGTCGTCCTGTAGGCAATATGGCAGCGTGCGAGCAGGCCAGGGCAAAAAACCTCCTGGCTGGGTTGGCACCCCGATGGCCCCTGGACAGCCCAGGCCCTGTGTGCAGGCCAACGCCCATCAGGCTCAGACCCCCACGGTGTTGGCCTCGGATTATGTTTGTGTACCTCAGTCTGTCCAATCTCTCTGGAGTCCAAAACCAAGATGGAGGTGAGCCTCTCCTGACTGGCGGGAGGCCGAGTTCTGAGGTGGCTTCCGTGCAGCGAGAGGTGCCTCAAAACCGCAGCTGCTTGCAGCCCGCTGGTCAGCGAAGGTCAGTGGTCGTGGGCGTAGGGCCTAACTGGACCCTGTGTTGCCTTGGTTCCACTGCTGATGGCCCTTCAGCTGGACCAGCCACTGCTGCACTGCTACCGCCACCGCTGCCGCCCTATCCATATCTTTTCAATATAGTACTTAAAGTTCTAGCTAGAGCAATTAGACAACATAAGGAGGTCAAAGGGATACAAACTGGAAAGGAAGAAGTCAAACTATCACTATTTGCATATGATATCATAGTATACTTAAGTGACACAAAAAACTCCACCAGAGAACTCCTACAGCTGATAAACAACTTCTGCCAAGTGGCTGGATATAAAATCAACTCAAGCAAATCAATTGCCTTCCTATACTCAAAGGATAAGCAGGCTAAGAAAGAAATTAGGGAAATGACCCCCTTCACAATTGTATCTGCTCTAAGTTGGTATATAGATATGTGCATGTGGGTGCTTATGCAAAACTGTGCGGGTGCTTATAGGCCAGCTGTCATTATTGAGTATCTTCCTTGATCTTTCTTCATTTACTCTTTTGAGACACAGTCTCCCATTGAAGTCAGAATTCAGCAATTATGCTAGGCTGGCTGATGTACTCCAGGAATGTGCCTGTCTCTACCGATTGTCAACCCTTTTCAGTACTGGGGTTGCAGGTATGCCTGGTTTTTGTTGTTGTTGTTGTTGTTGTTTGTTTGTTGGTTTGTTTTTATGTGACTGCTAGGAAACCCACAACATGTTTTCATGCTTGTACAGCATGCACTAACTAACTAAAATATGTTCTCAGACAATGGATTTTGTTATCTTTATATACTCTAGGTGACATCACTGAGCTCCATGGATTATATGTATGTTTTACTTAATAATTCTCAAATCTAAAGCTGTGTAGCTGATACAGAACTCTTGGTTTTCATTATAAATCTCTGTTCTGTTATATTTTCTGCTTATATTGCCACATTTTTGCTCCCTCTCCTCACTATTTGTTCTCTCTCCATCTCAGGTATTATTTACTGTAGTAAAAACCTTCACCTATTTCAAAGAATAGAAGAATATTTCTTGTTAAATGTTTGTTAAAATATAATATTTAATTTTTAAAAAAGAACTATCAACAGGGGGAGGTATGGGGGCTGATGGGACTTTTGGGGAGTAGGGGTCCAGAAAAGGGGACATCATTTGAAATGTAAATGTAAATAAAAAATATATCGAATAAAAAAAAAGAACTATCAACAGGATGAGGAAGACTGATATAGTTTACTTATCCTTCTCTCTGTGGCCTTAAATTGTTTATTTGCTAATGGGATATTAGAATCTTCTACAAATGTCAATTCATCAGGTCACTCCTTACTTTACACCAAAATCCTTTATGACTTTCCACTGCGCATAATGCATAGCTCACATGTTTCATCCTGGTTCAGTGTGAATTTGCTGATGCTTGACTACTGACTGCCCTTGTTTCATGTTTGTGCTATCATTCGCTGTAAGTTTTTTCCAGGTTTATTCTCTTCAATTTATTTTATTTTTATTTTACTCTCTCATACATTATACCAAAACTGAAATTTACTCTCCCTTTTCTCCTCTCAGCTCCTCCACCGCCATCAACCCACTTCTCCTTCCCTCCTCCATTTCCTTAAAAAATAAAATAAAATAAAATAAAATAAAATAAAATAAAATAAAGAACAGGCCTCCTAAAGATTTCAACCAGGTAAGGCATAACAAATTACAATAAGAGTAGTCACAATTCATATCAAGACTGGATGAGGCAGTGCAGGAGGAGGCGACCCATATGCAAGTAGAAGAGTAAGAGACAACGCCCCTACACACACACACACATACACACACACACACAGAGAGAGAGAGAGAGAGAGAGAGAGAGAGAGACTCAGCAATACACACTAAACAATTGACAGTTCATTGTTTCACTTTTCTATTATCAATCCCTAGATTTTATTTTATTGTCCCCACATTTGGACGTGATAGTATATGACACATACTACTCAGGAAATATTCTGAGGCCATGGTAAATTGGCAAAGTGGTGCCACACAAGATTGCGGAGCTTGGTTTCGATAACCAGGCACCATGTTATTAAAAATCTCTCTCTCTCTCTCTCTCTCTCTCTCTCTCTCACACACACACACACACACACACATACAATGAGAGACAAAGAGAGAGAGACAGACAGAGACAGAGACAGAGAGACGACAGAGAGAGACCAGGATCCTAGAGCAGGGGAGATAAGGATAGGAGGATCTCTGCAACTTAATTTGCAGCTAGTCCATCCAATTGCTGAAGTCCAGGTTCAATGGTGTCATGTCTTTAAAAAAAGGTGAAAACTATGACTAAGAAAACACATAATGTTGACTCCCACCCACTATAAAAGCATGCACATATTCTCCCCAAACATATATATGCATATACATGGACAGATATACACACAGAAACATTATATATATATACATATTTCTCTGCCATCTGATGCTACTTGGATATTTTTTTCTCATGGCATTCATTTCTAATCTGGGATTGGACTAGACACCTTTCTCCTACCTGGACTTCTGGTTGGGCCTAGGTGGAAGAGGAAGTGTGTAGTCCTGCTAGGGCTAGATCTCCCCAGGTTGGGTCATACCCAAGGGGAGGCTTGACAAGACAGGGAAAGGGTAATGAAAAGAGAGATTTAGAAGGGTGGGGCTGAGAAGAGAAGAGGGGAGCTATTATTGGGATGTAATGTGAATAAAAATTTACACTAGGAAGAAGGGGGTGGGAATCACAGTGTGAATGCATGCCTCTTACAAACTAGATCAAAGTTTGTTTACCAGAACTTTCCCTCAGAGATGAAGAGTGAGAAATGTGTGGAATCAGAGAAAATTAATTACATGATCAGCGATTAAGTTAAGACATAGGTAGTGATTTAACCACCATTTCATTTCTTCTACATTTCAATACCTGATTTGTTAGGTATGATGAGCACACCTAACTCATCATATTTTAAGTATATTTATTAATCTATTTTATCATTTCTGGCTTAGTTTGGACACTGTTTTCTCAAGTTAAAAGTCTTCCCCTTTCCATCTGGAAATGGCTATGGAAAGCAAATGGATTGAGGAAATTGGGTAGGAGAGGGGATGGGGGGTTGGGATAGAGTTTGGGGAGGGGCATGAGAATGAATGGAAATCTGCAACCAACAGTTCAGATGCTAGCTGGCATCTCCAGGAGAAGAAGGAGACCTGGAATAGGGGAGAAACCCAAGAATCAATAGGGTGACCTTAGCTGTGACTCACAGCATGGTAAATATAGAGGAGGGAGACATTACCTCCTGTGCCCAGGGAAGAACCCCAGTGGAGAGATAGAGACATCAATATACCCACAAAACCTTTGGCCCAAAACTTACCCTGTCTCCAAGAAATGGAGGGATTGGATATTGGCCAGAGTCTGAGGAAAAGGCCAATCAATAACTGGCCCAATTTGAGACCCATTCAATTGGCAACCATCAATCTCTCACACTTTTAACAAAACTCTGTTATGCTTACAGACAGGAATCTAGCATTGCTGTGCTCTGTGAGGCCTGAGCTACTAACTGACTCATAAAGAAGCATACTCCCCACAGATTGAGGGTGAATAGAGTTTGAGGACTTGTATAGAAGAAGAGGAAGAAGTATTGCAGCCCCTAAAGGGACAGGAACTCTACAGGAAGACCAACAAAATAAACTAACCAGGACACTTGGGGTTTTCTGAGACGGAACTACCAACCAAAGAACATACACATACTGGCTTTAGGCCTCCTTACATATATGTAACAGATGTGCAGCTTAGTCATCATGTGGGTCTCAAAGAGTTGGAGTGCTGGCAATTTCAAAAGCTGTTAGCTGTACTTGGGATATATTCTTCTAGCTGGGGATACCTTCTCTGGTCTCAGGGGAAAAGGAAGTTCCTAGCATCAAAGAGACTCAAAGTGCCAGGATGGGGGAATAAGCAGGGGGTCCTGACCAACTCAGAAGAGAAGGGGAGGTGAGAGATAGCAAGGATTGTGGGAGGGGATGAGCAAGAGTAAGGAGTGAGATGATATAAAGTGAATAAGTAGAAAATTCAAACAAACAAAAACAAGCAAACAAACAAACTAAAAAAAAGACATCACCTAACCAAACATTCTATTGCTTTGTTATTTCTGGTTCCATTTCTATGTATATTGCAACTCATTTTAATCATTTGTGAGTCTTTGTTATAAAATATATTAGGTTATATTTTATTCTCTTCTCTATTGTTCTAACTATAATTAATTTCTATGAAAATTAGAATACATATATATTCTTATATATATATATATATATATATATATATATATATAATGTTGCCTCCTTATCTCTGTCCAAAATTCCTAGTAAATAGTACATAATTCAATCTCCTGAATTATGATCTCAAAATTGGCGTCAAAACAAAATAAAAACACGAGAATCAATAATACTTGTTTATAGCAAAGTAAAATGACACCATCCAAAACATACATTAATACTTTTCCTAATAATAAACTATAAGATTTAAAGTACAGTTTGACTTAAAATGAAAGATAAAAAAAAATTTGCCTGAGGGGAACGACAGCAAATTATTCTCTATGATGCCATTTTTTAATACAAGGCTTGCTTATGCACCTGTGAAAGTATTTTACTTTCAGTTTTAATGAAAACTTAAATTGTGTTTAAGTAGACATTCTTATTTTAAAATAATGAAAATTACAGGTATTGATAGCTTATCACAAATTAATTCAATAGACTCTCCTCTACAACAATATAGGATATGAAATGCAAAGAATTTAATTTTATATGTAGAGAGTTTAGCCACAAAGAGCTTGGCTAACTGAAGGTTGATTAACTTATTGGTTTATTATAGATGATTCTTAAATGTTATGGAAAAGAAAAAGATGTAGTTCATATCTCATGATACAATTGAAAATATATGAAAACTTAAATATATGGCTAAAGCTTATAATTATACAGTGCTGCACAAATGTGAGGAGTATGTCACAAAACATATGTTTTTAAAATATTAAATCATTAACGTTTCCCTGAACCTCTATATTAGAGGTATAATTTCCATTTAACCATTTAAGGAGACTAGGATATAGTGCTTAAGGAAATTCACAGGTCTCACTGCTAGTGAGTATCAGAAAGGAGAGATGAGTCTAGATGTTGTATAGAAGAGGAGATAGTGTCCTGAGTGACTTACATATGATAAACTTGGAGTTATGTTCTAAACTTTTCACTGTTACCTATTTCATTGCATACAGTTAGGTTAGATAACTAGTGATTCCAGTGTGACATGAGGGAATGTAATAATTTTCTTCTTTTAGGGCAGACTCTTTTTAGCAGCAGAAGATTCCCTTGTAGACATGGTGAGTGGTGTATGAATTAGACCTCTAACCTGAGGAAGGAAAGCTACAAGTGTAATTTTGTGAAGGATCTTGAGATGGGGTATTTGGGATAGATAGTACAAGCTCCTCTGTCCCCCAGAAAATGCTGAGGCCTTTTTTTTTAACTTTCTAAGCATGAAAGGAATGTAACAAGCTGGAAGTCCTTCTCCAAATACCACTCTGCATCAATATTCACATTGTAATCTTTGACAGGAACTAGAAATATCCTAGAGAATGCCATTGATTATACATTCCACTGGGTGACCCTTGTCTTTATCTATTTGTTTTGTTTTGTTTTTGTTAAAATAAAATATCTGAGACTGGAAGACTGGTAAAGAGAAACTATACCAAGACATAGACATATCCTAAAACAGGAAAAAAAGAAGTTTTCAATTTTTAATTCAGAATCTAACATGCAATCATGAATGACTCTAAGTGTAGCTAGAATTTGGCTATATGAAAATTACAGAGACTATGAGGCCACTAGATCTAAATGACAGAACTATGTCTACTGCTGCCAACAAAAGATGGGGACAGAATGGCATGAACACTCATCACGGAATACTTTTTCTCCCTTCACATTATAGCAATTGGTTTGCTTATGATCAAGTATATAAGCATAAATATTGAAAATGTTTATCCAAAATGTACAAAATATGCTTTCCCAAAACAAAATCTTTATTTCTCATTGAGCAAATTCTAGAAACACATAGTTTTGATATAACCAAAGGCCTTACCAGACAGTGACTGAATTTAGATAGGCTCCACCAAAGTAGATATGTTTTCTGGTGCAATTAAATGTTGCTATTGACTTCAGAACTCGGCTGCCCGCCAGTCAGGAGAGACTCACCGCCATCTTGATCCCGGGCTCCAGAGATCGGTCAGACTGAGGTACACAAACATAATCCTAGGCCCAACACCGCAGGGGTCTGAGCCAGACGGGCGTTGGCCTGCACCCAGGCCCTGGGCTGTTTGAGTGGCCATTGGGGTGCCAACCCAGCCAGGAGTTTTTTTTTTTTTGTCCCAGCCGGTGCACGCGCCGCCATTTTGCCTACAGGAGCCAGAGTGCTCGGGAGGGCAGAGACTGCTAACAAGCGTAGCCTGAGGCTAACAAAACGGGGGTCTAGGCCCCAAAAGGCACAGGACTGACCCCAAGAACTGGGCGGCTTGGTGGGCCATCTGTGTGTCAACCCGCCCAGGAGGTTATTAGCACAACAGACTCTCCCGGTGCTTTCGGGGAGCGTGGACGCGCACACCCGCCATCCGGGTCACCTGGCGGACTCAAATAACAGACATAGCCCTAGGGGAACTTTGCTCGGACCTTGGCCTCCCAGGCGTTTGCCTGGACTCAGGGCCCAGGCGACAAGGCTAACCTAGTGTGCGCCAGCCCGGTTGGGGAAATCGGCTGCCCAGTGGAGTGAGCGGAGCACAGGGGAGGTCACAGCAACATTCACCTTCGGAGCTCCCTGGGGGTGCACACGGGTTCCACCTGGTCCACAGACACAATCTGGGGCAAGGCCTCAGGCAGAAGCCCCCAGCTCAACTCTCTCCGCTTCAGATCAGCCTGGGTGGCCGCCACATCTCCAGGTCCCTCAAGAGGCTAGTGGGGGCTTCCGGGCGGCCAGCTGGGAGAAGTCAGTGTGCTCCAATAAATCCTGCGGGCCCCAGCAGGAGCCTTCAGGTGCCTGCTTCGGGATCTGAACAGCCTGGACAACAGCACCCTGTCTATAGGCAGTGCAGAGTGTAAGCTGTGCACCAGAGGCCAACGGGGAAGGGGCAGCTTGCACTGGTGAGTCCAGCACTGACAAGACCAAGTAACACCAGTGAGAGCTAGATGGCAAAAGGCAAACGCAGAAACGTCACTAACAGAAATCAAGGCAATATGACAACATCTGAACCAAATTCTCCTCTACCAGCAAGTCCTGGATACCCCATCACACCAGTAAAACAAGATTTGGATTTAAAATCACTGGTCATGATGCTGGTACAGGAACACATGAAGGACATTCAGGAGAAAATGGATCAAAAGTTAGAAGCCCTTGCAAGGGAAACACAAAAATCATTGAAAGAAATCCAGGAGAATACAAAAGCCAACAAGGAGGAAATGCAAAAAACACTTAAAGAAATACAGGAGAACTTTGCTCAACAGGCTGAGGTCATGAAAGACGAAACACAAAAATCTCTTAAAGAAATACAGGAGAACTTTGGTCAACAGGCTGAGCTCATGAAAGAGGAAACACAAAAATCTCTTAAAGAATTACAGGAAAACACAAACATGCAAGGGAAGGAGCTAAGCAAAACCATCCAGGATCTAAAATCAGAAGTAGAAACAACTAAGAAAACTCAAAGGGAGACAACTTTGGAGATAGAAAGCCTTGGGAAGAAATCAGGGGACAGAGATGCAAATATCAACAACAGAATACAAGAGATAGAAGAAAGAATCTCAGATGCTGAAGATTCCATAGAAACCATGGACTCAACAGTTAAAGAAAATGCAAAGTGCAAAAAGCTTGTAACCCAAAATATCCAGGAAATCCAGGACACAATGAGAAGACCAAACCTAAGGATTATAGGCATAGATGAGAGTGAAGATTTACAACTTAAAGGGCCAGCAAATATCTTCAATAAAATTATGGAAGAAAACTTCCCTAACCTAAAGAGAGAGATGCCCATGAATATACAAGAAGCCTACAGAACTCCAAACAGACTGGACCAGAACAGAAATACTTCCCGTCACATAATAATCAAAACCCCAAATGTTCTAAACAAAGAAAGAATACTAAAGGCAGTAAGAGAAAAAGGCCAAGTAACATATAAAGGAAGACCTATCAGAATCACAGCAGACTTTTCACCTGAGACTATGAAGGCTAGAAGGTCCTGGGCAGATCTCATGCAGACTCTAAGAGAACACAAATGCCAACCAAAACTACTATATCCAGCAAAACTCTCAATCACCATAGATGGAGAAACTAAGATATTTCACGACAAAACCAAGTTCACCCAATATCTATCCACAAACCCAGCCCTAAAAAGGATAATAGGAGGACAACACCAATACAAGGAGGGAAACTCCACCCTGAAAAAAGCAAGATAGTAACCTTTCATCAAACCCAAAAGAAGTTAAGCAATCAAATTTAAAAAATAACGTCAAAAATGATAGGAAGTAACAATCACTATTCCTTAATATCTCTTAACATCAATGGACTCAATGCCCCAATAAAAAGACACAGACTAACTGACTGGATACGTAAACAGGACCCTACATTTTGCTGCTTACAGGAAACACACCTCAGGGTCAAAGACAAACACTACCTTAGAGTAAAAGGCTGGAAGACAATTTTACAAGCAAATGGTCTCAGGAAACAAGCTGGAGTAGCCATTTTAATATCAGATAAAATTGACTTTCAACCCAAAGTCATCAAAAGAGACTCTGAGGGACACTTCTTGCTGGTCAAAGGAAAAATACAACAAGAAGAACTCTCAATCCTTAACATCTATGCTCCAAATGCAAGGGCACCCTCTTTCATAAAAGAAACTTTATTAAAACTCAAAGCACACATTGCACCTAACACAATAATTGTGGGTGACTTCAACACTGCACTTTCCTCAATGGACCGATCAGGAAAACAGAAACTAAACAAGGACACAATGAAACTAATTGAAGCTTTGGACCAATTAGATTTAACTGATATATATAGAACATTCTATCCTAAAACAAAAGAATATACCTTTTTTTCAGCACCTCATGGTACCTTCTCCAAAATCGACCATATAATTGGTCACAAGACAGACCTCAACAAATATAAAAAGATAGAACTAATCCCATGCCTCCTATCTGATCACTATGGAATAAAAGTGGTCTTCAATAGCAACAGAAACAACAGAAAACCCACATACACGTGGAAATTGAACAATACTCTACTCAATGACACCTTGGTCAAGGAAGAAATAAAGAAAGAAATTAAAGACTTTTTAGAACACAATGAAAATGAAAACACAACATACCCAAATCTATGGGACACAATGAAAGCAGTGCTAAGAGGAAAACTCATAGCCCTGAGTGCCTCCAAAAAGAAAATGGAGAGAGCATACATTACCAACTTAATGACACACCTGAAAGCCCTAGAACAAAAAGAAGCTATTTCACCCAGGAGGAGTAGAAGGCAGGAAATCATCAAACTCAGGGCCGAAATCAATCAAGTAGAAACAAAGAGAACCATACAAAAAATCAACAAAACTAGGAGCTGGTTCTTTGAGAAAATCAACAAGATAGATAAACCCTTAGCCAGACTGACCAAAGGGCACAGAGAAAGTATCCAAATTAACAAACTTAGAAATGAAAAGGGAGACATAACAACGGAAACTGAGGAAATCCAAAAAATCATCAGATCCTACTACAAGAGCCTGTACTCAACACAACTGGAGAATCTGGAGGAAATGGACAATTTCCTTGACAGATACCAAATACCAAAATTAAATCAGGACCAACTAGACCATCTAAACAGTCCCATAAAGCCTAAAGAAATAGAAGGAGTCATAGAAAGTCTTCCAACCAAAAAAAGCACAGGACCAGATGGTTTCAGTGCAGAATTCTACCAGACCTTCAAAGAAGAGTTAACACCAATACTCTTCAAACTATTCCACAAAATAGAAACAGAAGGAACACTACCCAATTCCTTCTACGAAGCCACAATTACGCTGATACCAAAGCCACACAAAGATCCAACAAAGAAAGAGAACTTCAGACCAATTTCCCTTATGAACATCGATGCAAAAATACTCAACAAAATTCTTGCCAACCGAATCCAAGAACACATCAAAACGATCATCCACCATGATCAAGTAGGCTTTATCCCGGGAATGCAGGGTTGGTTCAATATACGGAAATCCATCAATACAATCCACTACATAAACAAACTCAAAGAACAAAACCACATGGTCATTTCATTGGATGCTGAAAAAGCATTTGACAAAATTCAGCATCCTTTCATGCTTAAAGTCTTGGAGAGAACAGGAATTCAAGGCCCATACCTAAACATAGTAAAAGCAATATACAGCAAACCGGTAGCCAGCATCAAACTAAACGGAGAGAAACTTGAAGCAATCCCACTGAAATCAGGGACCAGACAAGGCTGCCCCCTTTCTCCTTATCTTTTCAATATTGTACTTGAGGTACTAGCTCGGGCAATTCGACAACATAAGGAGGTCAAAGGGATACAAATTGGAAAGGAGGAAGTCAAACTATCATTATTTGCAGACGACATGATCGTCTACCTAAGTGACCCAAAGAACTCCACTAGAGAGCTCCTACAGCTGATAAACAACTTCAGCAAAGTGGCAGGTTACAAAATCAACTCAAGCAAATCAGTGGCCTTCCTATACTCAAAGGATAAGCAGGCTGAGAAAGAAATTAGGGAAATGACCCCCTTCACAATAGCCACAAACAGTATAAAGTATCTTGGGGTGACTCTTACCAAACATGCGAAAGATCTGTATGGCAAGAACTTCAAGACTCTGAAGAAGGAAATGGAAGAAGACCTCAAAAAATGGGAAAACCTCCCATGCTCATGGATCGGTAGAATCAATATAGTTAAAATGGCCATTTTGCCTAAAGCACTATACAGATTCAATGCAATACCCATCAAAATCCCAACTCAATTCTTCACAGAGTTAGAAAGAGCAATTATCAAATTCATCTGGAACAACAAAAAACCCAGGATAGCTAAAACTATTCTCAGCAACAAAAGAAAATCTGGGGGAATCAGTATCCCTGACCTCAAGCAATACTACAGAGCAATAGTGTTAAAAACTGCATGGTATTGGTACAGTGACAGGCAGGAGGATCAATGGAACAGGATTGAAGATCCAGAAATGAACCCACACACCTATGGCCACTTGATCCTCGACAAAGAGGCTAAAAACATCCAATGGAAAAAAGATAGCCTTTTCAACAAATGGTGCTGGTTCAACTGGAGGTCAGCATGCAGAAAAATGCGAATTGATCCATCCTTGTCTCCTTGTACTAAGCTCAAATCCAAATGGATCAAGGACCTCCACATAAAGCCAGACACTCTGAAGCTAATAGAAAAGAAACTGGGGAAGACCCTTGAGGACATCGGTACAGGGAGAAAATTTCTGAACAGAACACCAATAGCGTATGCTCTAAGAGCAAGAATTGACAAATGGGACCTCATAAGGTTACAGAGTTTCTGTAAGGCAAAGGACACCATCAAGAGGACAGATCGGCAACCAAAAAATTGGGAAAAGATCTTCACCAATCCTACATCAGATAGAGGGCTAATATCCAATATATATAAAGAACTCAAGAAGTTAGACTCCAGAAAACCGAACAACCCTATTAAAAAATGGGGTACAGAGTTAAACAAAGAATTCTCACCTGAAGAACTTCGGATGGCGGAGAAGCATCTTAAAAAATGCTCCACTTCATTAGTCATTAGGGAAATGCAAATCAAAACAACCCTAAGATTTCATCTTACACCAGTCAGAATGGCTAAGATTAAAAATTCAGGAGACAGCAGGTGTTGGAGAGGGTGCGGAGAAAGAGGAACACTCCTCCACTGCTGGTGGGGTTGCAAATTGGTACAACCACTCTGGAAAGCAGTCTGGCGGTTCCTCCGAAAACTGGGCACCTCACTTCCAGAAGATCCTGCTATACCACTCCTGGGCATATACCCAGAGGATTCCCCACCATGTAATAAGGATACATGCTCTACTATGTTCATAGCAGCCCTATTTATAATTGCCAGATGCTGGAAAGAACCCAGGTATCCCTCAACAGAAGAGTGGATACAAAAAATGTGGTATATCTACACAATGGAGTACTATTCAGCCATTAGAAACAATGAATTCATGAAATTCTTAGGCAAATGGATGGAGCTAGAGAACATCATACTAAGTGAGGTAACCCAGACTCAAAAGGTGAATCATGGTATGCACTCACTAATAAGTGGTTATTAACCTAGAAAACTGGAATACCCAAAACATAATCCACACATCAAATGAGATACAAGAAGAAAGCAGGAGTGGTCCCTGGTTCTGGAAAGACTCAGTGAAACAGTATTTGGCAAAACCAGAACGGGGAACTGGGAAGGGGTGGGAGGGAGGACAGGGGAAGAGAAGGGGGCTTACGGGACTTTCGGGGAGTGGGGGGGGGGGCTAGAAAAGGGAAATCATTTGAAATGTAAATAAATTATATCAAATTAAAAAAAATAAATAAATGTTGCTATTTACTCTATTAAAAGTTCAGGTGCTAAACACCATGATTTTGTCTTTATTTTGTCTTTCCTGATCTCTATGCATATGAAAAAGATATTGTAACCTAGTATTTGTATTCAGAAGAATATTCAAATTGCACATGATAATAGAGTAGCATAGAGACCCCTTTGAAAATTTTTCTGACTTACTCTCCAATATCAATGGCAAAATAGGGAACTAAAAATTTACATTTTCTATTCCTAGACTCTTAAGACAACAGTAACAATCTGCAGTTATTATAGGTATACTATATCAGAAATATCAAAATCTGTTTGGATATTCTTCTCTAAGGTAATCAATGAAAACAAATAGTTTATGATATTAAATTTTAATCTAATTCAAAATTTAATGTTTATCTTTTCATTCTAAAATAAACAAAAGTTATTTTCAGAGTTAGAATGACAAGCATATTATGTTTTTTTAGACTTCACAAAATAAAATAATATATTACGGAGATGAGTGTTTGAAAACAATATGCACTTTTCTGAGAAACTATATATTGTTTTAATTTAAAGTTTATTATATATGCATTCTATTTACACTTACAAATTATCTGAGTTTTGTAAAATTCTAACATATGTGCAGAATGCATGAACAACCATGAGCTGAAACTAGATATATAATCATTAAAAAATATGACTTTATTGAAAACTATATATAAAGGGAGAAAAAAATCTTCATAATTTGCCAAAAGTGCAGTGCAGTATTTTATGATATCAGAAACACAAAGTGAAGACAAAAGATGAAAAAAAGAAAGAAAAACAACATTAACACAGGAGTTAATGCACTTCATTTCAGGCAGAGAGAGGGCAGCAAAACAGCCCCCACGTTACAGAACATCTGGTCATTGAATCAAGAATGGACTTTAATTGGAAACAGACAGATGGCGCAAACACTATTAGCACAGGGAAAGCTGTTGTGTAGACATAGTGATCTCGGGTAATGACTTTGGCAGGATTGTCCTTATATCACATTGCCAGTTATGTTATTCAGATTGAATGGGATATCATGGTGGTTGACCTCCCTCTCTAACATTCCTCCAGGCATATTTGTAGTGTTTCAATAGGCAGACAATTATATGTTCTCAGGTAATTAAAAAAATAGATTGGACATCTCTATTTCAGATATTTAGCTTACATAAAAACATATGCTGTGAACAAAGAACATTGCCATATTGACATTTTGTTTTCTTTTGCAAAATGTTAGATCAGAGTGAGAATTTTTATAAGCATCTTTATAATAAGGGAAGAGTATATGTCATGGTTCTCAGGGTTGGAAATAAATAGTCCTAGGGATAATCTTAAAAATCTTTTCATTTTGACTATCATAACAAGATAAGAAAGATGAATATAGCCACATAAGCAAAAATATTTCCCAATGTATGTTCTTGAACTATCAGGTCTAAGGTAAGAATGTTTTTGTAATTTATAATTAAATGAACCTAAGCATTTTGCAAATCTAATCTGAGTCCACTTTAAAAGAGATGTAATAGTAGTAAAAAGTAGAACTATGAGGTCTAAGGTAAGAATGTTTTTGTAATTTATAATTAAATGAACCTAAGCATTTTGCAAATCTAATTTGAGTCTACTTTAAAAGAGATGTAATAGTATTAAAAAGTACCTGCAGACAATCACTTCTATATAAATAATTAAAGGAATATTTGTTTTCACAAACTGGCATTACTTCTAGCAAACATGGTCATAGAAGGATAATAATTTCAGTCAGAGATGCTTATGCTTTAGAACTGATCTTTCTTTGGTAAGTAGGTAAACTTTGAAAATATGCATAGAACTTCTTGTGTACATTTATACAGTTATCCTCTAAAACTTGACTTAGAGGTCATGAATCCTAAGCAAAGATGTTCTGATTTCTATTAGGTTTATAAGCAACATGTGCACTCCTCTAAAAACAGGAACAAACATAAGGGAAGATGGATGATAGGAAGGTGGAGTGCATACCTACAGCTGTATAATTAAATTATTGATGATGCCTTTTCAAATTCTGAAGTTGTCAATCATCTATCTTTCTTTTTCTGTTGACCATCTAAATATTCTAATTTCTAAAATAATACAATTTGTCTTTCTCTAACTTGCATTAATTACTTTTGATTATTCCATTTTGAATATTATTAAAGACGTCTCTCACCTTTGATCAACTATTTTTACATTTTATCATACCTTTAGAATATTAAAGAAAAAATTAATATTATACATCCTTTTAGGCTAATTCTTTCAGTTTACACAAGATAAAATTGAGGTCAATAGTAAGTAAAGCTATCTATTATTTCTGTGCACAATATTTTATTAGGATAATCTGGCTTCCACATATGAAAGAATATATGTGATATTTGTTTTGTTGATCTGGGTTCCCTCCCTCCCTCCCTCCCTCCCTCCCTCCCTCCCTCCCTCCCTCCCTCCCTCCCTCCCTCCCTTCCTTCCTTCCTTCCTTCCTTCCTTCTTTCCTTCCTTCCTTCCTTCCTTCCTTCTTTCCTTCCTTCCTTCCTTCCTTCCTTCCTTCCTTCCTTCCTTCCTTCCTTCCTTCCTTCCTTCCTTCCTTCCTTCCTTCTTTCCTTCCTTCCTTCCTTCCTTCCCCCCTTCCTCCCTTCCTCCCTTCCTTCCTACTTTCCTCTTTCCTTTTTCCTTCCTTTCTGTTTTTGTTAGGGTTTTATTGCTATGAAGAGACACCATGAATAGGGCAATCCTTAGAATGGAAAATATTTAATTGGGGCTGGCTTCCAGTTTTAGAGATTTAGTCCATTACCATCATTGCCAATACCATGGCAGTATCCAGGCAGACATGGTACAAGCAGAGCCAAGAATTCTTGATCTGATAACAGCAAGAAGATTGTGTAACACCCTGGACATAACTTGAGCAAATGTAAGACTTCAAAGGCCACCTCCACAAAGACAAACTTTCAAAAATAAGGCCATGCCTACTCCAATAAAGCCTCATCTCCTAATAGAGCCACTCTTAATTGCTCAAGCTTTCAGACCACTACCACCTCTCTCTCTCTCTCTCTCTCTCTCTCTCTCTCTCTCTCTCTCTTCCCTTTTCTAGCAGAAATCCATTTGTAGTCCAACTGAATCTCAAACTCATGGACATCCTCTGGCCTCAGCTTCTGAAATAGGGAAATTGGGAAATTGCTGGCATGAACTCAGCTCATTTTACCCTTGTAAAACTTGTAAATCACATTTCATAACAAGGACAGCACTAGATATGCTAGTGTGGATTAGAAACAAAACCTATAATCCTGTAGTTCTAAACTCTACACAAATGAGTACAGGCAACAGGGATACTGAGAGTGGAAGTAAAAAGCATTCCTCAGGAAAAAGCGCACCAGTTGTTTATCCAATACTAAATGGTTAGCCTTGGAAACACACCAAATCATCATGCAGAATGAGCAGGTTGTGATTACATTTTTTAGTGATATATATGCATATTCATATACACATATTCATATATACATATCCATATAACAACAATTAATGAAAAGGTAAACCATAAAATTGAAAGAGAACAAGGGCTGGCATATAGGAGAGTTTTGTGAGAGAAAATGGAAGGCAAAATGTTGTAATTATAGTGCCATAAAAAGCAGAAATATTTTTAAAAATCCTTCAAATGTCTCTGTATTGAGGTTTTGAATATCATTACCTGCCAATTGAAAAGTTGTATATGTGTAAAGAGATAAATCCATTACAAAAGCAAGAAAAAATGTGGAATAGCACAGCCATTCAGTAATATTTGATCACATTAAATTTCACAGTGTGTCAGGAACAGAATCAAGCATATCAAATGCACAGTCATTCCACAAATGTTAAACTCTAGGCATTATTTGGAGCTAGTATTAATGCACATTATATAACTAAGGGAAACTAATGTTCAGACATGTGAAGTTCACATACTTTGAAATGTAAAACCCTGAATTAATCTCACATTGCTCTGCAGGTATATTAAATTTGATTCACTACAAGACAAATGCTTTCTTTAATTGATACATGTAAGTCAGTTTGTAACAATTTAATGTCAAAGTAATATCAATTAAAACCTGAAAAATTAAAATAAACATGGATATAAAAAGTATCTCTACTTTTTGTCTGGTATTAGTACAAATTAACTTTTTATCTTTTCAGATACATACCTAGGTAAAATAAAATTTAAATATCAGATAGTATTAAAATGGTATTTTTGCTAAAAACTGAATTTAATGGTAACATACAGAATTAATTTCTACCATGAAAAGAGACACTTAAGTATTTTCTCAGAATAAGTAACAGATAGACATGTTAACAGATTCTTTTAGATTGTTTATGTAATGTCATATCTGGATTAGTCATTATGACATAAAGTTTCATAATCAATGCATTTAATACTTTCAATTGGCACAGATCAAATTACAAGAGCTACAATCTGTAAAGTCTCAGAATCCTGCAGGCTACACATTACTACTTTGATCAACTAAAGCACATGTAGGTTCTCGTTCTCTCTCTCTCTCTCTCTCTCTCTCTCTCTCTCTCTCTCTCTCTCTCTCTCTCTCTCTCATGCCTGTGGATCTAGATTTAGAACTTTGACTACTTTTCCAACACCAGGTCTTCCTGCATGCCACCATCTTTCTCAACATGTTGTTAATGGAGTAAACTTCTGAACCTATAAACCAGCTCCAGCTCCCAAGTTTTTCCTTTATAAAAGTTCCTCAAGTCATGATATCTCTTCACAGCAATAGATATCTTTATGGATACACACAGTAATGGTTATATTATTGGGGGACAGTAGAAAAACATTCTTAAAAATATTAAAAATACTGCTTGGTCTTTTGAAGACAAAATTTTAATGCTATAGCATTTTTATGTGTAAGCTCACCATGAAAATGGTCAGGACTAACATAGTGAAATTCTTTCAAACTTTATATGTATATATAAATGCTATATGTCACAGAAATGAGTGAATTCAAATCTTTTCTTACTCAGGGCTGGTAGTTTAAAAGCCAAGAAACTCTGTCCGTGTGATTTGGGTTAGAGTAGGTAAGAGCTGACAAAAAGAGTTTTCAGAAAATTATAAAGTACAGACTTCAAAGCTATCTATCCATATTTAAAAATGTAATTAAAAATATAATTTCTCTCTCCTTTCCTTCTTCCTGTCTCTCCCACTTCTGTGCTACCCCTTCCATCCAAATTTCAAGGACTCCTCTCCCTCTCCCTCTTTAGTCAATGCTATTACATATAAATTTTGGTGAATAAACATATAAATACTACCTGCTGATTCTGTTCATTCTGGGGCTGACCAATTTATATTAGATAACCAATCTGGGATTCATCTTTGCATATGATTAATTCTCCCTTTCTCGGCTTTTCGCTCTTTATTTAGGGATGGACCTTTAAGAGTCCCATGACTTTGGGATGTCAACTTGTCTTGTCATAATTCAGGTCTTGTTTAGTCAGCTCTATTGTTGAGTTTTAATAGGTACAGCTTCCCTCTCAAATATAGAAGGTGCAATATCACAGCAGATTTCCTGGTCATCTAGCTTTTACAGTCTCTCTGAGCCCTCATCTATGTTGCTTGAATCTTGAGTGACAGAGTTGTATATTGAAGCATAATTCAGGGCTGGATACCCAAATGTCACTTCTTTGCATTTTGATTAGTTGTGGCTGTCTGAAATAGTTTTCTGTTGCAAAAGTTCTTTAATGAGGGTTGATAGCCAGTTTTCTTTAGAATGAAGTTAGGGATTACATTAGATTCTGAATGTTGTGGTTTTAGCTTTTCCTCTAAAATCCATGACCTCTGTAGCCAAGTGTAATAGGTTAGCTTTACCACTCTAAACAAGATTTCCTCTTTCCCTCATTTCAAGGGACATTGACTCCAACAAGAGAGGTATTAGTAACTATCAAAATATATGTGCTACTATTAAACCTTTAGAGATACCTTGCCATGCTGGTCACTGCTATGGTTCATAGGATTCACAGCTGAGCAGAACTATTGATTGTTGCACACTCTTAGTATCCTCCATATTACTTTCAGGTTCTATGAAAACTAGTCTTTATGGAGGAAACTTTTGGATAGAGCTTGAGTGCTCCAAGTCCTATACTCAAAATATGTGGTGGTTTTTGCAACAGCAGCTTATTATCAACTTTTGAGAGAAAACTAAGAGCAATAGCAACAATCTATATTGTTTTGGAACCCCTTTGTGGTCCTCTTTGTTATAGGAAGGACTATCACAATAAGGGGTGTGCTTTATTTAAAATGCACACACACACACAATTGTCTATGTAACAAATACAGTTTCAGTTAAATATAAAATAATTATCTCCTATTTCTTTTAAAAATGTTATTTATTACTCACTCTTCCCCTTTCTTCTGCATCATTCTCCTTTCTCTTCCCCTATTAAAGCATTCTTTACTGTCTCCTAATCCTTTCCCTGGAAATATAAATAAGATATGCTGCAAGAATTACATACCATTCCACATTTTAGGAAAAGAAACATTTAGTTATGTGGTTGTGAAAAAGTTATTGACAGAGGAAATAGGAGAATAATCTTATTGTCCACATTTTGCAATTCAGTGTATAGTGTAAACATTTTAAATTTAGATACTCTTACTCATGATTAGCAGAAGTAAATGAATAGGCAATGGAGGGAGATTTCATAGCTTTACTATATTCTCATGTGTCACTATGAAACAAATTATCCAAGGTACATTTTAATGGCAAAGGTATAGTGGATTGTAGCTAAGTTCTGGATTTAAAAGTTCGTGGTGCTTTGGTAGCGTGGTCATGGCCATGATAGAGTCAAGCAAGTCTGATTTCCAGCTGTGAGAAGAGGAAGTGTACAAGAGATACAGGCCTTAATTGAACTACTTATAATTGACACCCACTTGCAAAAGGAATAGTACTTTTCACCAGAGTACTTTCATGTAAGGACACACCCCATGCCAAGCAGTAAATGGTCAATACAAAATCAGCCCAATGGTGTTTTTGTAGATTTTTGTCTCATGTGACTTTGTTTGGACATTTTGGTCTTACTGGCCTTCTGCTGGTATATTACAGTTTCTCATTTCATGCTTTATGGTGGTTGATTCAAGAGTGTGTTTTTTGTGCTTTTTCTTTGTGTTTTAAAAATTTTTATCTAGCTTTTTTCTCTATTGTTTTCTACAGAAAGAGAGAATGAAGCAAAGTATGAGGAGCTACATGAATGAAGAGGTCAGGAGGTTTTGGAGAAAAGTTCAGCCAGGAAGAAAAGAGAAAGAAAGGAATAGAAGAGAAGAAAGGGAACAGAAGATCAAGGGATTAAAAGAGGCGAGAAAAGAGAAGAGAGCCAGAGAGAAGAAATAATTCAAGTGGGACCTCATAAAATTACAAAGTTTCTGTAAGGCAAAGGACACTGTCAAAAGGAAAAACAGGCATCCAACATATTGAGAAAAGATCTTCACCAACCCTACATCTGACAGAGAGCGAACATCCAATAGATACGAAGAACTCAAGAAGTTAGACCAAATAACCCTATTTAAAAATGGGGTACAGAGCTAAACAAAGAATTTTCACCCGAACAACTTTAAATGGCTAAGAAGCACCTTAACAAATGTTCAGCATTATTAGTCATTAGGGAAATAAAAATCAAAACAACCCTGAGATTTCACCTCATACCAGTCAGAGTAGCTAAGATTAAAAACTCAGGAGACAGCAGGTGTTGGTGAGGGTGTAGAAAAACAGGAAGACTCCTCCACTGTTAGTGGGAATGCAAGTTGGTACAACCACTCTGAAAGTCAGTATGACAGTTCCTCAGAAAACTGAGCATGACACTTCCAGAGGACCCTGCTATACCACTCCTGGGCATATACCCAGAGGATTACCCAGCATGCTATAAGGACACATGCTCCACTATGTTCATAGCTGCCTTATTTATAATAGCCAGAAGCTGGAAAGAACCCAGATGTCCCTCAATGAAGGAATGGATACAGAAAATGTGGTATATTTACACAATGGAATACTACACAGGAATTAAAACAATGAATTCATGAAATTCTTAGGCAAATGGTTGGAATTGGAAAATACCATCCTAAGTGAGGTAACTCATTCACAAAAGAACACACATGGAATGCATTCACTGATAAGTGGATATTAGCCCAGAAGCTCTGAATACCACTCACATATCAAATCATTTCCAAGGAGAAGGAATGAGAGGTCCCTGGTCCTGGAAAGGCATGATCCAGCATTGCGGGGGATTACCAGGACAGAGAAGTGGGAGGGGGTTGATTGGGGAATGGGCAGAGGGAAGAGGGCTTATGGGACTTATGGGGAGAGGAGAGCCAGCCAGGAAAGGGAAAATCATTTGAAATGTAAACAAACAATAAACGGAAAAAAAAGTTTTAATAGAAAATAAAAAAAAAAGAAATACTTCAAAGCAGAGTTTAAATCCCTTAGGGAACACTGAGGTGGAGACAGGAGTTAGACCATTATATCAGAACCACACATTACAGTCTTAAGCCTGACAATTAGAATTCCTCAGAAATCTTAAAGGTATGAAATTTTCATAATAGAAAAGAGAAAAATATCCAAATAGCAAGCTAAATTCATAATTTTATATACATTTGACTTTGCAGCTTCATAGTAACTACATAGTAGTACCTAAGTATATTTGAATGAATTTGAAGGATTATTAGTTTGAAGAAAGGTGGGTACAAAGCAGTTTTCTAAGCAGGTAGATTCATTTATATTATAGCACACTAGCTTATTCAGTTTGAATTCTTTACTGATTAGTATAGGCACATCAAAAATAATTTCTCATTTATGGGAAGTTAGGCCATTTTTGAAAATAATCCATAATATTCTTATGTTTGAGACATGATTTAGAGCTTGTAATATAGAAACCAAGGACATTGGAATCTGTGATTGGTTCTGTCTATATAAAAGCAACAATAAACAATAATTTATTTTCTGCTCTTGGTAACAAAGGTAACAAAATTCAGATTTCAGATGTTATTTTCCTAATCAAAGTCTTTGTTTCTTTCCTTTGCCATCATATCAAAGATATTCAATAGAATTTCATATCCATTACATTGTTGATATCAACTCGTGTCATTATTTTAAAGCACTCAATTTCACTATAACTACATTATCAACATTTAATTATTTTGACTCAGATTTAATTTCAATATACAGATATATTGTGATCTATATCAAAGGTTTGTACAATTATTTATATAGTTTTAGCCAAATATGATAGTGTATATCAGAAATTATAATATACAAAATTGGGTACAGCCATAATATTTCCAGCAACTTCCAGGCTAAGTAGCTGGCATATCGTGGAGAATAAGGTATCATTTCAGAGAAGGTCATACATGATAACAAATCCCCATTGTATCCTCTGATACTCACATGTGTACCACAGCATAGACGTGCTTGCAGTCCTACCCCCAAATATTAAACTTAAATGCACATAAATAAGTGAGGATAAAACTACTAATACACTTTTCTATTGGAATCATCCAAATAATTCTTAATCTTTTTCCTGTCCGCTTGTTGGTCTGTTTGTACACCCCTGTAAATATATTTCTAAGTGTTTTCCAGCAGTTCAGTTACTGTCAGGACCAACCATTTTCCCCGGAAAGCTTGAAATTGCCTGAACTGCTTAACACAATTCACCTAAATAGAAAGCCACAGAGGAGCTATAAATGTGCTTGGCACATGGGAAATGACACTACTAAGATGTATGGCCTTGAAGTAAGTGTGGCCTTGCTGAAAGAAGTATGCCACTGTGGTGTTGGGCTTTGAGGCTTAGTGCTGAAAAGACTCTGTGTGGAAAGAGCTTCCTTCTGGTTCCCGGTGGAAAAAAGTCTCCTCCTGGTTGCCTTTGGGTCAAGAGGTAGAACTTTTTGCTCGTCCAGCATCAAGTCTGCATATATGAGGCCGTGATTCCTACTATAATGATAATGGACTGAACCTCTGAACCTATAAGCCAGCCCCAATTAGATGTCCTTTATAAGAGTTGCCTTGGTCATGATGTCTCTTCTGAACAATAAAACCCTAGCTAAGACAGTGCCTGTATAAAGGTTATAGCTTGTTCTGTAACATTACTACTTCATATCCCTCACAATGTTTCCAGAACCTATTCAGTTGTACTTAAACTAATATTTGTTGAATAGTCACATTAAAGTTTCCATTTGTAGATACCTCATTTTCTTATAAGTTTCCTTATCTACCCCAAGGAAAATCAGACCATGTAACAGAAACTTAATCTATTTTTTAAGTTAAGGAAACCTTAGCTTAGAATTTTCCTTATAAAAGTCTTTGAGAAAGAGAAGTTGCTTTTCAAAACTGCTATAAGTTAATAACCATTCCCCCTGTTCTACTTTGTAAGCCATGTTGTTTCTGCTTGCATTGAACTTTTACTAACTTTTCCATTAAGCTTCTTAGATTGTGTTCTGTACTTTGTTGTAACACAAGACTTTAACAAATTGAACTTAATCTAGTTTTATTTCAGTGGACTCCAATGGGACTCATAATGTACCCTGAGATTTTCCAACTCTTAATTTCTTTAAGGTTATAAGAGAAATGAAATAATTTACCTGTAGGAGATAGCAGCATTAGCAGTATACAGAGAATGTAAGCCATTTTACTAAGAACAATGAATAACACCAGTCAGAAGTCAGAAGAAAACTTCATGTTTACAAATTCTATTTAAGTAAAATTAGTTCCACATTTTCTGTAATACCAAAACAATTAAGAACATGTTGTCAAACCAATAATATGCAAATACTTGTCATCCTCTGAGGATTTTAGTAACATATTTGGGCTCACAGTAAAATTAATGGAACAAAACAGATCTTTTAATGTAGTTCCTGCTCCCACCCAAAAATAAGTTTACTTTCTTCTTTTACAGTTATATTATGTAAAAGCTAACCCTGGTTTTCAAAGGTTATCATTTTCTTCTCCTGGAATAACTATGATTTTGATCTATTCATACATCAAAATGTTGTATATCAGGAATTGCCACTGAAGCCTTTATAATAAAATTTTCACAAAGTAAAAAGAAACCATAGTTATAGAAATAAATCAACTTAGCAAAACTAATGTAGTATCTTATTTAAATGTTAATTTGTATGTGTGTATGTGTGCATGGGCATGTGTATGTACAAGTGCAGGCATGTGTTGCCACAGCTAGCTTGTCCAAGAGCATTCAAGAAATTCTCTGTGCCTTCCACCTGCATGTAGGAGTACTGGGCTTGCAGATACACATGAGTCCATCTATTCACCTGGGTTCCCAGTGTTAATTTTGGCTGGTGATCAACTTCTGTGTCTTCTAATGTTGGCTTTATGGAATATTGAAATACTAACTTGATAAATTTGAGCTGAGACATATTTGTGCAATTTTAAGATCTGATTTTTCTTTTGCCTGGTTCTTGGGTTTCCTGTATGTGGAAGAAGACTAATCACAGTCAAAGGCAAAGTTTTAAAGGGAAATAATAGTAGGTGGAGTAAATATTTTTAGATAATGGGAGATTAAGTTTAGGGGAATCCTGTAGTCCAATATTTGGACTAATATTGAGTTCTATAAACATAAGTAAGTCATTGAGTCTAAGTCTGATTTCTCATTTGTCAAACATCTTAAGTTTATCACCATGAACTCTAATACTCTACAACTTTATGCCCAATTATATTCTTTATTTTATATGCCTTAAATATAGGGGTTTATCACAGCAATGAAAAAGTAACTAGGAGAGAAATTGGTCCCAAGGATTGAGTTATTGATCTTTTTGAGAGAAATGGGAAAGAAGGACTTTGGGGTAGAAGAGTAAGTAGATACTGTAAGTTAAGTCAAAGAAGTTGAATTTATTTGATATTAACTAATTATGTAAGTAACTCATTAAATGTCAAGTGTTCCAGGTTCACATAAAAATATATAGAACCATGTTACTTTGTAGAAGTTTTTGTAATTTTGTATGAACTGAGTAAAATCTTTCAGCCTCAGCTCACTCTTACAGTAGCTAGCTTTCTATTCATGTCTCTGTGCAAATTACTAACATGATGAGTTCTGATTTGGAACCCATTCTAATGAACTCTGTTGATTATCTAAAAGCATACTTCTCAATTTCTGATAATAAATTAACTTATAGAATCTTGACTATTATTGACATTTTCTTTGGTGTAAAAATGGGGGGAGGGGAAATGCATTCTCTTAAATGAGAGAATAAAGACATTTCTTTTTACTAAAAATATATGCTCTCATTACATTAGATGCTCCTTCTATTTAAAAAAAAACCTGAGCCAAAACTCATGAAAGAATAATATTTACATTTCTTTTTCTGGAAATAGGTAATATAATGTGAGAGTTGCCGAGTTCATTAAGCCTTAAATATGCTCTGTCTGTCTGTCTGTCTGCCTGTCTGTTGTTCTGTGTCTGCTAAAATAAGGCTCTGTAGCCTTGCAGTTTGAATACAAACACTCCATCACTTATTTACTGGGATATATAATGATACATGGTTTTATGAATTTTGAGAGATTTTGCTAAGTAAATTGCCTATTTAATCTTGAACTACTCTCTTTTTCAAGGATGGCCCTGAGTTCTTCCTGCTTAAGTCTCCAGAATATCTGGGATCATATGGTTTTGTTGGCCACCAGGTACTGATATTCTTTACATTTTAAACATTACTTAGACCCTGGTTTTGTTAATATAACACACACACACACACACACACACATACACACCCACACACTGAAACTTCGTAAATGAGAAAATATTTGTGCATCAAATTTAATGGTTACTGCTGCATAAAAAGTGTTAGTAGTACAGAAGTGCCAGCACTCTATTATTTATATTAATTTAAAAAAGAGACTAAGGATGAGAGATATGTTAGTGATTGAAATTGATAATGGTGTGAATCAAGTGTGGAAAATATTACTAATAGTAGTAATTTTATTTAGTTATTTGTACTGGTATATTTGATCACAAATGGAAGATTTATGGTAATAATTGTGTTAATATTCCTTTTATATTTTCTTTCAGACATTTTGAACATATGTAATCCTGAAACTAAGAAATCTAAATAATTTCAAAGAACTGTGGCAGCTAATTTAAGTCTAGAAGTCCTTAAGGTGCTCCTTAAAGCTGCAAGTAGAAACAGAAGTAGTAACACCATACCCTGAACCAGCCCAGAAGATCCACTGTACTCAGAGCCTTTGGGCAACTGGCATCCCAGGAGATCTTCTAAACACAAGGAAACTGAGCAACTGATCAGCAGCTTGTCTGCTCCCCTGAAGATACCATAGCATGAAGGTATCCCAGGAGATCCTCTGTACACAGGGCAACAGGGCAACAGGGCAACAGACATTACATTCTGAAGACCTCCTGGGGACTCAATGGCATGAAAGTCAACTGAATCAACAGACTAAATCTTCCCTGGAATTCTGCTGTACACAGGGAAACAGAAACCCATAGCCCCCACCCTTCCCCACCCTCCTCACCCCTGGAAAACATCCTCACATAAGACAACAGCCTAACTGCACCTCTAAAGACCAAACAATCTGAAAGCCTTCCAGGAGATGTAATGCAGCTAGGGAAACAGATCAGCCATTTAGCTGTCCCTCTGAAGAAACCCTAGTTGGCAGTTCCCACAGGTGGTATGGTACAGCCAGAGTCACAGGCCTACCAGGAGACTTGAAGCAACCCAGGGACAAAAGAGGAACACTCCAGACAGTGTCACCCAGACCAGAACAACAAACACCAGGGAGAACCAGATGACAAGAGGTGAGGGCAATACCATGAGCAGCAGAAGCCAATAGACACAGGCATCATCAGAACACAGTTCTCCCACCACAGCAATCCCTGAATATACCAACACATATGAAAATCAAGAAGCTGACCTAAAATCCTACCTCATGAACATAATAGAGGAAATGTCTTGAAAGAAATACAGGAAAACACAGGTAAACAGGTAGAAGCCCTTAAAGAGGAAACAAATAATTCCCTTAAAGAAATACAGGAAAGCACAATCAAACATGTGAAGGAACTGAATAAAGTGGTACAAGACCTAAAAGTGGAAGTAGAAGACACAAATGGAGGCAAATCTGGAAACAAAAACCTAGTAAAGAGGTCAGGAAGTACAGATGTAAGTATAACCAACAGAATATAAGAGATAGAAGAGAGAATCTCAAGTATAGGAGATAGGATAGAAGAAATTGACCCAACTGTCAAAAAAAATTAAAAATGTAAAAAAAAAAAAAAAACAAAAAACAAAAAAAAAAACAAAAAACAAAAAAACAAAACACAACCTCATAACCCAAAGCATCCAGGAAATTCAGGACACAATGAAAAGACCAAATCTAAGAATAATTGGAACAGAAGAGAACAAAAATTCCCAGCTCAAAGAACCTAAAAATGTCTTCAACCGAGCCATAGAATAAAACTCCCCAACCTACAGAAAGAGATGACTATGCATGTATAAGAAGCCTATAGAACACCAACTAAATGGGGCCAGAAAAGAAAATATTCTTGGCAAATAATAATAATTAAAAACACACTAAAACCACAGAACAAAGAGAATATTAAAAGCTGCAAGTGAAAGGGTCCAAGTAACATACAATGGTAGACCTATTAGAATTACAACAGACTTCTCAACAGCGACTATGAAAGCCAGAAGAGCCTGTTTAGAGATCAAGCAAACTCTAAGAGAACACAAATGCTAGCCCAAGTTACTATACCCATCAAAACTCTCAATCAACATAGATATTTAAAACAAAACAATACAGGACAAAACCAAATTCAAACAGTATCTATCTACCAATCCAGCCCTACTAAAAATTCTAGCAGGAAAATGCCAACACAAGGAAGGTTGCTACACCAAAGAAAAGGCAAGATATTAAGTATCTCACAACAAAGGCAATAGTCGAGAACCACAAGCATAAAGCCACCTGTGAAAACAAAGATATCAGGAACCAGCAGTTACCTCTCTTTGATATCTCTCAATATTAATGGACTTGAATCATCAGTAAAAAGACATAAGCTAACAGACTGGATACACAAACAAGATCCAGCATTTTGCTACATGCAAGAAACACACCTTAATAACAAAGACAGACACTATCTTAGAGTAAAAGGTTGGAAGAAGGTCTTCCAAGCCAAAGGTCCCAGGAAACAAGATGGAACTGACATCCTAATATCCAATAAAAAAGACTTTCAAACAAAACTTATGCACAATGAAGAGGGAAACTTCGTAAGGGAAAATCCACCAAGAGACAGTCTTAATTCTGAACATCTTTGCCCCAAATCTAAGGGCACACACATTCATAAAAGAAACTTTACTAAAGCTCAAAACACACATTGAACCCTACACAATAATGGTGGTAGACTTCAGCACCCCACTCTTACCAAAGGACAGGTCATTAAAACAGAAACTAAACAGAGATACAGTGAAACTAATAGAGGTTGTGAACCAAATGGGTTAAACAGATATCTACAGAACATTCCCCCTAAAACAAAAGAATCATCTTCCCTCACATCATGGTATCTTCTCCAAAATAGACCATATACTTGGTCACAAAACAACCCTCAGCTGATACAAGAAAATTTAAATACTTCCATATATCCTATAAGACCACCATGGTCCAAGGCTGGTCTTCAATAACAGCATAAACAACAGAAAGCCCACATATACATGGAAACTGAACAACTCTCTTCTCAATGATAACTTTTTTTTATTAGATATATTCGTTATTTACATTTCAAGTGTCCCCTTTCCTGGTTGCCCCTCCCCCAAAAATCCCATAAGCCATCTCCCTTTCCCCAATCAATCCTCCCCCACTTCCCTGTCCTGGTATTCCTCTACACTACAGCATCAAGTCTTTCCAGGACCAAGGACTTCTCCTCCCTTTGGTGTCTAACAAGACCATCCTCTGCTGCCTATGCAGTCCAGCTGGCCAGGGATGGTCAGTGGTAGCGGGCGCGGGGCCTATCTGGACCATGTCACCTTGGTTCCACTGCTGATGGCCCTTCCTCTGGACGAGCCGCTGGTGTTGTTGCTGCTGCCTCCGCTCAATTTTCATTTATGATTTTATTAATTTGGATACTGTCTCTGTGGCCTCTGGTTAGTCTGGATAAGGGTTTAATTTATCTTGTTGATTTTCTCAAAGAACCACTTCCTATTTTTGTTGATTCTTTGTATGGTTCTTTTTATTTCTACTTGGTTAATATCAGCCCTGTGTTTGATGATTTCCTGCTTTCTACTGCTCTTGGGTGTATTAGCTCCTTTTTGCTCTAAAACTTTCAGGTGTGCTGTTAAGCTGCTAGTGTATGCTCTCTCTGGCTTCTTTTTGGAGGCACTAAGAGCTATGAGTTTTCCTCTCAGCACTGCTTTCATTGTGTCCCATAAATTTGGGCATGTTGTTCCTTTATTTTCACTAAATTCTAAAAAGTCTTTCATTTCTTTCCTTATTCCTTGACCAAGGTATCACTGAATAGAGCATTGTTCAGCTTCCATGTGTATGTGGGCTTTCTATTGTTTTTGTTGCTGTTGAAGACCACTCTTACTCAATAGTGATCTGATAGGAGGCATGGGATTAGTTCGATCTTGGTATATCTGTTGAGGTTTGTTTTGTGACCAATTATATGGTCAATTATGGTCAATTATGGAGAAGGTACCATGAGGAGCTAAGAAGAAGATATATTTTTTTGATTTAGGATGAAATGTTACACACACACACACACAACATATATATATATATTAAATACATTTGGTCCAAAACTTCAATTAGTTTCACTGTGTCTCTCTTTAGTTTGTGTTTCCATGATTGGTCCATTGAAGAGACTGGAATGTTGAAGCCACCCACAATTATTGTGTGAGGTACAATGTGTGATTTGAGCTTTAGTAAAGTTTCTTTTATGAATGAGGGTGACCTTGCATTTGGAGCATATATGTTCAGAATTGAGAGTGGTTCTTGGTGCATTTTTCCTTTGATGTGTATGAAGTATCTTTCTGTGTCTTTTTTGATGTCTTTTGGTTGAAAGTCAATTCTATCCGATTTTAGAATGTCTACTCCAGCTTGTTTCCTGGGACCATTTTTTAGAAACCTGTTTTCCAGCCTTTTATTCTTTTGTCTTTGACACTGAGGTGCATGTCCTATATGCAGAAAAATGCTGGGTCCTGTTTACATATCCAGTCTCTTAGTCTATGTCTCTTTATTTGGGAATTGAGTCCTTTGATGTTAAGAGATATTAAGGAATAGTGATTCTTGCTTCCTGTTATTGTTCTTGGGTTTTTTTTTATGTTTGAGTGGTTATATTCTTTTGGGTTTGTTGAAAGAAGATTAATTTCTTGCTTTTTCTAGAATATAGTTGCCCTCCTTGTATTGGCTTTCTCCATCTATTTTCTTTTGTAGGGCTGGATTTGTGGAAAGATACTGTGTAAATTTGTTTTTATCATGGAATATCTTTGTTTCTCAATCTATGGTGATTGGGCGTTTTGCTGGGTATAGTAGTTTGAGCTGGCATTTGTATTATTTTAGATTTTGTCTGAGATCTGCCCAGGATCTTCTAGCTTTCATGGTCTCTGATGAGAAGTCTGGTGTAATTCTGATAGATCTGCCTTTATATGTTACTTGGCCTTTTTCTCTTACTTCTTTTAATATTCTTTCTTTGTTTAGTGCATTTGGTGGTTGTATTATTATGTGATGGGAGGTATTTCTGTTCTTCTCCAGTCTGTTTGGAGTTCTGTAAGCTTCTTGTATGTTCATGGGCATCTCTTTCTTTAGGTTAGGGATATTTTCTTCTATAATTTTGTTGAAGATATTACTGGCCCTTTAAGTTGAAAATCTTCATTCTCTTCTATACCTATAATCCTTAGGTTTGGTCTTCTCATTTTGTTCTTTATTTCCAGGATGTTTTGGGTTAAAGCTTTTTGCACTTTGCATTTTCTTTGAAGGTTGAATCAATATTTTCTATGGTATCTTCAGCACTTCCGATTCTTTCTTCTATCTCTTGTATTCTGTTGTTGATGTTTGCATCTATGTTTTCTGATTTCTTTCCAAGGTAATTTAGCTCCAAAGTTGTCTCCCTTTGTGATTTCTTACTTTTTTCAACTTTTGTTCTTAGATCCTGGATGGTTTTGTTCAGTTCCTTCTCTTCTTTGTTTGTATTTTCCTATAATTCTTTAAGGGATTTTGTGTTTACTCTTTTAAGACTTCTGCCTATTGATCCATATTCTCATTTATTTCTTTAAGTGATTTTTGTGTTTCCTCTTTATGGGCTTCTATCTGTTGACCCATGTTCTCCTGTATTTCTTTAAGCAGTTTCTGTGTTTCCTTTTTTAGGGCATCTACCATCAACCTGTTGACTCATATTCTCCTGTTCTTGTTTATGGGAGTTATTTATGCTTTTCTTAAAATCCTCTACCAGCATCATGAGATGTGAATTTAAACCCAAGTCTTGCTTTTTTTGGTGTGTTGGCCTATCCAGAACTTGCTGTTGTTGGAGAAATTGGTTTAGATGGTTTTATGTTGCCATGGTTTCTGTTGGTGATTTTCTTGTATTTGCATTTTGCCATCTGGTTATCTCTGGTGTTAGCTGGTGTTGATGTCTCTGCCTGTGGTTTCGCTGTCTTTCAAGACTCTCTATCTGTGCTCGTGGGAGACTTGTTTTCTCTGTGTACATTGGTTTGTAGGTACTCCTGCAAGGCCAGCTCTCTTATAGTTGTATCTGGTTATGTAACTCTATGGCCTGATCAACTCTGGGTGGAGCTGGTAATTGTAAGACTCCCATTCCAGGCTGTTCCTGGGCTCCTGTGTCCTAGGCACTTCTGGATGTTTCTTCTGAGCATCAAGGTTGGTACTATCTGTGCTGCCTGGCCTCTCTGAACTCCTGAGTGTTTATCTACCTCCATGTATCACTTGTATATGGTATGTGGTGGCAGAGCATAGTCCCAAGCCAGAGAAGAAAAATGGAGGGCTTCTGCCAGAGGGTTCCAGGTATGATCCTCTGGTGAGGGTGGCTTTCTCTGTGTGAGCAGGACCCTCTGTAGTCCTGGGTGGTTAAGCTCCCTTCCTGTGCTACTTGGATATGGCGCACTGTGCCAGAGGATGGACCCAAGCTGGAGACAGAATCTGAAGTGTGTCTTCCAGAGGAGCCCAGAGGCAGTATCCACATTAATAAAATCAGTAATGAAATGACACACATAACAAGAGAAATAGAGGAAATTAAAAAAATTATCAGATCTTACTACAAAAAAGCCTATACTCAACAAAACCTGGAAAACTGAGATGATATGGATGGTTTTCTAGATGGATATCACATACCAAAGTTAAATCAAAAGCAGGGAAACTATATAAATAGGCCCAGGTCCCATAAAGAAATAGAATTCATTAAAAACATCCCAAATATAAAAAGCCCAGGGACAGATGGATTTAGTACAGAATTCTACCAGACCTTCAAAAAAGTCTTGATACCAACATTTCTCAAACTATTCCATAAAATAAAAACAGAGGGAACACAACCTAATACATTCAATGAAGTCACAATTATTCTGATGCCTAAACCACAAAAGGTTCCAATAAAAACAGAGATGGCATGGTATAAAACAAAAACCACCCACCGAACCAACACACACACACACCAAAACAAAACAAAACAAAATAAAACAAAACAAAAACCCAGAATACCCAAGATACAGCCAACAGAACTCAAAATGTCAATAAGCTGAGGGGCCCAGGTGAGGATGTCTCAGTTCCATTTGGGAGGGAGAAGAATGTAACAACAAGGAGGGAAGGAGGGAGTTACTAGGCATGGAAAGGACATGGGGGTGGGGAAAAGGGAATATGATCTGGTATTGGGTGGGGGGAAAGGACTGAAATCCTGAGGGCTAACAGAAAGAGTGGAAACAGACAACCTCAGGAAGTAGGAGGTAAGGGTGACCTTCCAGCATGTATCAGAAATGTAGTAGGTGAGATACTCTCAGGAATTAAATGTAGGAACTTTACATGAAATGCCCTACAGTATGAAGAGAAAACTTGTAGTGCCCACTTTTCAGCAGAAAGACAGGGTGTCAAATGAGGGATGGTGTTGCCATCACACAGTCAGAACTCTGACCCACAATTGTTCCTGTCTGAAAGAACTACGGGGATGGAAATGGAGAGAAGACCAAGGAAAAGAAGGTCCAGCAACAGGACCAAAGTGGGAGACAGCTCTAGGGGAGGCCCCAAGATCTGACACTATTACTGAGACTATGGAGCACTCACAAAAAGGGCCCTATCATGATTGCCCTCTAAAAGACCCAACAAGCAGATAAAAGATTCAGATGCAGATATTTGCACTCAACCAATGCAGAGAAGTTGCTGACCCCTGTGGTTAAATTAGGGGATAGTTAGAAGAAGTTAAGGAGGAAGGTAACCCTGTAGGAGGACCAGCAGTCTCAATTAACTTGGAACCTTAAGATCTCTCAAACACAGGACCACCAAACAAGCAGCATACACCATGAGATCCCCAACACAAATATAGCAGAGGACTTCCAGGTCTGGGTCAATCAAAGAAGATGCACCTAACCCTCAAGAGACTGGAGGCTCCAGGGAGTTTAGAGGTCTGGTGGGGTGGGGGTGGGGATAACCTCATGGAAACAGGGAGACAGGGGTAGGGAGGAGGTGTGGGATGTGGAAGACTTGGAGGGTGAACTAGGTGGGGAATAAAATCTGGAGTTTAAAATAAATAAATAAATAAATAAATAAATAAATAAATAAATAAATAAATAAATAACTTTTATTTTTCTTTTAAAGAAACAGAAATGCTTAATGTCCACTTTTCATGGAAAATAAATTTTTCTCTGTGGGAACCTATCAGGAATAATATTACTAAATTGTTCCAATCTGCAATAAGAAATTAAGAAGAAGCAAACCTTGGCAAAAGCCTCGTATCTTCTCTCTCTTTCAATAATCACATGCAACTGAGTGACCTTCAGTTGAGAAATGTTCCAAATTAGTCTGACCAATGAGTATGTCCTTGGGGCATTTTTCTGATTTATAGTTGATGAATGAATGCCCAGCCCACTGTGGATAGTACCATTGTTAGACAGCATGAGCCAGGAAGTGAACTAGAAAGCAATATTTCTCCATGGTTTCTACTTCAGTTTCTACCACTTTGATTACTCCATGATGTTATATTATTTGACAATATTCCCATAGATACACTAAGAAATCCCTTCTCACCATAGTTAGGGAACTAATGACAGACCAAAATAAGAGTATCATAAAACCCAAGTTAATGAACCCCTAAGTTTTACTTAGGTTACCTATAGGAGTATGAGTGACTGATTCCTTCTCAGAACACAAATGGCTCAGTCAGCTACATCACCAAACTCCCTCCTAGCAGTTGGAGCACGCTATGAAAGCTGGAAAATTCTGCTATAGATGTGAACCATGAGTAGTATGACAATTAACTCAAGATTGTCAGTGTTGCTTTTTGATCATCATCTGCTTAACACCTCCTGGCCAAAGTCATCTATGACAACTTTGGCATCACAGCAGGACTCATAACAAGAGTCCATGCCATGACTGCAACCCAGAAGACTGGATAACCCCACTGGGAAGCTGTGTTGATATCCATGAGGCTGCCCAGAACATAATTTCTTCATTACTGGTACTGTGAAAGATGTGGGCTAAATCATGTGAGAACTAAAGGGAAGCTCACTGGCATAGCCTTACATGTCTGTACATCTAATGTGTCCCTCATGGATCTGTCTTGCTGCCTGGACAAAGATGCCAAGTATGATAGCACCAAGAAAGTAACAAAGCAGACATTGGAAGATCCACGGTAGAGCATTCTGGGTTAGATCAGGATTGTCTCCTACAATATTAGCAGTTACACCTACTCTTTCAGCTTTGATTTTGTGGTTGACTTTGCTTTTAATGACAACTTTGTAAAGCTTATTTCCAGGTATGACAACAAATATGGGGTCAGCGAACAGGGTGGTGGACCCCAGGGAGGCTTATATGGCCTCCAAGGAGATAGAAGCTCTTGACCACCCATCCCAGTAAGAACATGAGAGCATGGAAGAATTCCTCAGCTGCTGCAGAGTCCCTGTACCATCCGCCATACCATCTGTGCTACCCTACTGACCACAGAGGTAGGCCTCTACATTTTAGGATTCCTTTGATTATTATTTAGATATCATCCCCTTTGTTTAAAATTTAACTGAGATTAACTTAACTGTCTATTCTTTGTGGTTTAATTTTTGGAATTTATAAGAGCTCATGGATATTTTATTTAATTGTATGATTTTTTTTTCTTTCTGATACAACACTTCCACTAAGTATAAGCACCAAGAATTCAACAGTACTTGCTATCATGTTTACTAGAGAAACAACATGTTACACTTAGACATCACATGAACTAGATTGGTGCCTTTCACTCTTTTCTCATGTTGCCTTTCATAGCATTCACTAGTTATTCCTGTAGAGATTTGGCCTGAACACTCCGTTGTTTAGAGGAAATAGAACAATAAACTGACTCTCTGAGCTCAGGCAGTATGGCAGGTTGACCTGCAGGGGGCAGTGTTGTCTGAAACACTGGCTCTTTCTAATAGGCAATCTCGGGATGTGTAAACTCATACTGTTTATTTTCCCATCCCATGTCCTTTGATGGATGCACTAAAATTCTTCCATTACTATTTTAGCAATGTGTTATGCAATTACACTTTAGGAATGACACTTCTTATGAGAAATATCAGAGACATCAGAGTGCCTCTTAAATTAAATACATGGCCCTTTTGAAATGATTTCTTTTTGAAAAATTGTGGATTTTTTCATTTGGTTTCCACTTTCCCTTCACTTTCTTTAATCTGTAGTTTAAAAATGATTTGGGGGATTTAATCAGATCTAGCAGTTTGTAATGCCACCGGCAAAGAGGTACACTCATTTTGGAAAGCTAAAATAGTTTTCAAATTCATAAACGATTTTTCTCATGGTCATGCCTACGTATTTTTGTCCTCCCAGCATCCCCTTCCATCCATATCACACATCCTGCCACACTTTTCTGAACAAGTTTTAAAAGGGCCGACTAATTTTTTTAATAGAAATTTTACTTATTTACATTTCAAATGTTATATCCTTTCCTGGTTACTATCCCCCCAAAGAAAAACCTATACCCTCCCCCTCCCCCTCCCCCTACTTATCACCCCACCCACTGCTGATTTCCTGCCCTGCATTCCCCTACACTGGGGCATTGAGCCTTAACAGGACCAAGGGCCACTCCTCCATTTAATGTTCACAAGTCCATCCTCTGCTACATATGCAACTGGAGACATTGGTCCCTCCCTGTGTACTCTTTGGTTGGTGGTTTAGTGCCTGGGAGCTCTGGCAGTACTAGTTGGTTCATATTGTTGTTCCTGCTATGGGGCTGCAAACCCCTTCTGCTCCTTTAGTCCTTTCTTGAGCTCCTCCATTGGGAACGGTGGGCTCAGTCCAATGGTTGGCTGAAAACATCCCTGTCTGTATTTGTCAGGCACTGGGAGAGCATCTCCGGAGACAGTTATATCAGGCTCCTGTCAACAAAAAACGTGATTGCAACCACCATAGTGGCTGGGTTTGGTAACTGTATATGGGATAGATCCTGAGGTGGAACAGTCTCTGGATGGCTTTTCCTTCAGTCTCAGCTCCAGACTTTGTCTCTGTATCTCCTCCAATGGGTATTTGTTTCCCCTTCAAAGAAGGACCAAAGTATTCATACGTTGGTCTTCCCTCTTCTTGAGCTTCATGTGGTCTATGATTTGTATTTTGGGTATTCCAAGCTTCTGTGCTAATATCCACTTATCAGTGAGTGTTTATAATGTGTGTTCTTTTAAGATTGAGTTAATTCACTCAGAGTGATATTTTGTAATTCCATCCATTTGCCTAAAATTTTCATGAATTTATTGTTTTTCATAACTGAATAGTACTCCATTTTGTATATTTCTGTATCCATTCCTCTGTTGAAGGACATCTAGGTTCTTTCCAGTTTCTGGCTATTATAAATAAGGCTACTATGAACATAGGCGAGTATGTGTCCTTATTACAAGTTGGAGCATCTTCTGGGTATATGCCCAGAAGTGGTAGAGCTGGGTCCTCAGGTAGTACTATGTCTAATTTTCTGAGGAACCAACAAACTGATGTCCAGAGTGGTTTTACCAGCTTGCAATCCCACCAAAAATGGACATGTGTTACTCTTTCCCCACAACCTCTCCAGCATCTGCTGTTTCCTGAGTTTTTCATCTTAGCCATTCTGACTGGCGTTAGGTGGAATCTCAGGGTTGTTTTGATGTGCATTCCCTCATAACTAAGGATGTTGAACATTTCATTAGGTTCTTCAGAGCCATTAGAGTTTCCTCAGTTGAGAATTCCCTGTTTAGCTCCATACCCCATTTTTAATAACTTGACTCTCTGGAGTCTAACTTCTCGAGTTACGTGTATACATTGAATATTAGCCCTCTGTCTGATGCAGGATTGGTAAAGATCTTTTCCCAATCTGTTGGTTGCCATTTTGTCATATTGACAGTGTCCTTTGCCTTACAGAAGCATCACAGTTTTATGAGGTCCCGTTTTTAGATTTTTTTCTTTTGGCTCCTTAGTTTTTGTGTCTTTTTATTATTATTTTTTTCATTTTCTATATTCTTTGTTTACATTCCAAATGATTTCCCATTTCCAGGTTCCTCCCTCCCCATAAGTTCCATAAGCGCTCTTCCCTCCACCCATTCCCTAATCACCCCCTCCCATTTCTCTGTCCTGGTACTCCCCTACAATGCTGGATCAAGCCTTTCCAAGACCAGGGCCCTCTCTTACCTTTTTGGGAATTATTTGATATGTTAATTGTGACTTGAGTATTCAGAGTTTCTGGGCTAATTAGTATCCACTTATCAGTGACTGCATTCCATGTGTATTATTTTATGATTGGGTTACATCACTTAGGATGATATTTTCCAGTTCCAACTATTTGCCTAAGAATTTCATGAATTCATTGTCTTTAATTGCTGAGTAGTATTCCATTGTGTAAATATACCACATTTTCAGTATCCATTCCTCCATTGAAGGACATCTGTGTTCTTTTCAGTTTCTGGCTATTATAAATAGGGTTGCTAAGAACATAGTGGAGCATGTGTCCTTATTGCATGCCCAGGTATATGCCCAGGAATGGTATAGCAGGGTCTTCTGGAAGTGACTTGCCCAGTTTTCTGAGGAACTGCCAGACTTATTTCCAGAATGGTTGTACAAGCTTGCAATCCCACCAGCAGTGGAAGAGTGTTCCTCTTTCTTCACATCCTCGCAATCACCTGCTGTCCCCTGAGATTTTAATCTTAGCCATTTTGACTGGTGTGAGGTGAAATCTCAGGGCTGTTTTGATTTGCATTAATCCCCAATGATTAATGATGTTGAACATTTCTAAAGGTGCTTCTCAGCCATTCGAAATTCTTCAGGTGAACATTCTTTGTTTAGTTCTGTAGCCCATTTTCAAATAGGGTTATTTGACTCTCTGGAGTCTACCTTCTTGAATTCTTTGTATATATTGGATAAGAGCCCTCTGTAGGATGTAGGGTTGGCGAAGATCTTTCCCTAATATGTTGGTTGCTGTTTTGTCCTTTTGATAGTGTCCTTTGCCTTACAGCAACTTTGTAATTTTATGAGATCCCATTTTTTCAATTCGTGATCTTAGAGCATAAGCTATTGGTGTTCTGTTCAGGAACTTCTCCCCTGTGCCCATGTCCTCACAAGTCTTCCCCAGTTTCTTTTCTATTAGTTTCAGTGTGTCTGGTTTTATGTGAAGGTCCTTGATCCTCTTGGACTTGAGCTTAGTACAAGGAGATAAAAATGGATTGATTTGCATTCTTCTGCATGCTGACTTCCAGTTGAACCAGCACCACTTATTGAAATGGTCATCTTTTATCCACTGTATGGTTTTAGCTCCTTTGTTGAAGATCAAGTGACCATAGGTGTGTGTGTTCATCTCTGGGTCTTCAATTCTATTCCATTGATCTACCTGCCTGTCACTGTACCAATATCATGCAGTTTTTAACCCTATTGCTCTGTAGTACTGCTGAGGTTGGATATGCTGATTTCCCCAGAAGTTCTTTTACTGTTGAGAATAGTCTTAGCTATCCTGGGTTTTTTGTTATTCCAGATGAATTTGAGAATTGCTCTTTCCAATATATAGATTCAATGCAATCCCCATTAAAATCCCAACTCAGTTCTTTATAAAGTTAGAAAGTCCATTTGTAGATTCTTATTCTTAGAGCATAAGCCATTGGCCTTCTATTTAGCAAATTTTCCCCTGTGCCAATTTGTTTTAGTTCTTCCCCACTTTCTCCTCTATAAACTTCAGTGTGTCTGGTTTTATGTATAGGTCCTTGTTCCACTTGGACTTGAGCTTTGTACAAGGAGATAAGAATGGGTCAATTTCCATTTTTCTGCATGCTGATCTTCAGGTGATCCAGCACTGTTTCTTAAAAATGCTCTCTTTTTTCCACTGGATGTTTTTTAGCTCCTTTGTCAAATATAAAGTGACCTTAGGTATGTGGGTTCTTTTGTGGGTCTTCAATCCTATTCCATTGATCTTTTTTATAAAATTTTTATTCCATATTTTATTTGGTATTTCTTTTTATATTTTCATTCTAGTTTTACATACTATAGATAGATTATCAAAACTTGTCCAATTAATACAAGTGAAGATGACATGGAGGTAATTAACATTTCCATCTATTCAAATATTAAGAGATGTATCTTAGAAACTCTCTGTCTTCTCCATTAGGATGTTAGAAATTCAGAGATTCCTAAAGGTTGTTGTACTGTGTCACATAACAGCAGAAGTACCCATGTTCTTGAGCAGTGTTTGGACATTAATTTATCTTTTTTTAATTTATTTTTTTATTGAATATTGTCTTCATTTACATTGCCAATGGCAAAACCTTTCCCGATATCCCCCCTCCCCTGAGAACCTAAACCCCTCCCCTTCCTCCTTCCCCCTGCCTCCATGTATATGCCTCTCTACTGAACACATTCCCTCCTCCCCCCCACCTCGGTTTCCCTTTGTTTGGGCCTCTGTTGAGCCTTTACCTGACCAAGGACCATTCCTCCCACTGATGCCCAACAAGGCCTTCCTCTGACACATTTTTCACTGGAACTATGTATGCCCCTTGGTTGATGGTTTAGTCCCTGGGAGTCTTAGGGCGTCTGGGAGGCTGAAATCTTTGTTCTTCCCATGGGGCTGTAAACTGCTTCAGCTCCTCTGGACCATCCTCCAGATCCTCCATTGGGGACCCCATGGCCAGTCCAATAGTTGGTTGTGAGCATATGCCTCTGTATTTTTAAGGCTCTGGCAGAGCTCCTATGAAGACAACCATAGCATGCTCCTTTTGGTATACACTTCTTGTCTTCTATAGTAGTGTCAGGTTTTTTTTTTTTTAACTTTTTATTTTCAATATTCTTTGTTTACATTCAAAATGATTTTCCCTTTCCTGGTTCCCCCCTCCCCATAAGTTCCCTAAGCCATCTTACCTCCACCCATTCTCCTATTACCCCCCCTCCTACTTCTCTGTCCTGGTATTCCACTACAATGCTGGAACAAGCCTTTCTAGGACCAAGGCCCCCTTCTTCCTTCTTTTTAGGAATGCTTTGATATGTGAATTGTGTCTTGGGTATTCAGAGATTCTGGGCTAATATCCACTTATCAGTGAATGCATTCCATGTGTATTATTTTGTGATTGGGTTACCTCACTTAGGATGATATTTTTGAAATCAAACCATTTGCCTAAGAATTTCATGAATTCATTGTTTTTTAATTGCTGAGTAGTATCTCATTATGTAAATATACCACATTTTCTGTATCCATTCTTCTATTGAGGGACATCTGGGTTCTTTCCAGCTTCTGGCTATTATAAATAAGGCTGCTATGAACACAGTGCAATATGTGTCCTTATTACATGCTAGGAAATCCTCTGGGTATATGCCCAGGCATGCTATAGCAGGGTCCTCCAGAAGAGTCATGCTCAGTTTTCCGAGGAACTGATTTCCAGAGTGGTTGTACCAACTTGAAATCGCACCAGCAGTGGAGGAGTGTTCCACTTTCTCCACATCCTTGCCAGCACCTACTGTCTCCTGAATTTTTAATCTTAGCCATTCTGACTGGTGAGAGGTGAAATCTCAGTGTTGTTTTGATTTGCATTTCCTTAATGACTAATGATGCTGAACATTTCTTAAGGTGCTTCTCAACCTTTCGAAGTTCTTCAGGTGGACATTCTTTGTTTAGTTCTGTAGCCTATTTTTAATAGGATTATTTGGCTCTCTGGAGTCTAACTTCTTTGCGACGCAGTATCCACGATTTGCTGTTTTCGGAGAACTGGGTTCTGATGCTGCCATGTTGCCTTGGTTTCTGTTGGTAATGATCTTACATTGGCCTTTTGCCATATTGTTATCTCTGGTGTTAGCTGGTCTTGCTGTCTCTGACTGTGTCATGCAAATATATATATTATGATGGTTTTTAATTTTACTGTGAATGTGTTTTGATTCATTTATATTTTACTGTAATTATGTGTATTGATTTGCATGTTCATATGTGCTTTGTAAGGAGATCAGAGGCTGAAGTAATTCATCTTTCTCTAACACTATTCATCTTATGTCATTTTTTTAATTAAATACTGCTCACTAAGCATAGGGAGCATTTTTCCTTTTAGTCCTACTGGCAAGCAAACCCCAGAGTCCATCTGTTCCTCCTTCCTATTGACGGGTCACACCACCTCCACATACAATGTTTTATTTGGGTTTTGAGAACACAAACTAAAGCTGTCTTGTTTGTCAGGAAGAACTTTACAAAATGAAGGAAGAACTTTACTTTATCCATCCCTTCCATTTAGAATAGTTTCAATGTTATGGTATTAGCAGTTATTTTTAGTTTTCAGAGACTTCATGTAGATATAATATGTTCTATCCAGGGTTTATATTTATGTACAGTAACAGAAACATATTGGTGTGACTACTTTGTGTTATTATATTTTGTTTGTATTTTATGAAAAACTGTTTTCAATTAAAAATAAGTTAAAAAATCCAGGACAACTCGAAAGATATCTCTCTAAGATACATGATTCTCTTTAACATTCTAGAAATAGAAAGCTGGACATGGAATGTATGGGCTCTTCTTGTGCTCCCATTGCACATTGTACATCACATTTTTGTTGCTTTGTTATATAAATATAACGGTGACAGTGACTTATTTGTCTCCTTTTATTCTAGTCTTCCTTTAATGAAGATAGTTTAGAGAAAAATATGAACCTGTTGTTGACCTCTGCCACATACACAAGCACATACATATATACACACACACAGAGAAAAAAAGATACAGAGACAGAGAGACAGAGACAGGGAGACAGAGATTTATGTATTGCGAAGTGAATACAATAGATTTCAAAAGTAAATGTGTGACCACAACCTTAGTGTGGACATAATACTTGTATATTTACTAAACATTCATTTATACAAAATGTTGACTTTTAAATTTTTATTTATACATATGTGTTTGAGTACAGGGATGGGTAAGTAAACGTAGGTGCAGTGCCCATGGATGCCAAAGGCTTTGTACTCACTTGGAGATGGAGTTGCAGGAAACTGTGAAACACCTAACAGGGGTGTTGGTAATTAGACTTGAGTCCCCTAAAAGAATAGTATATATTTTGGTAACTTGCTGAACTGCCTTTCTAGCTATTATCAATCATTCTTGAAAAGACAAAACAGTGAGGATGAGCAAGCCAAGGTTATTAATGTGTTATAAAGGGCTCTAGGAGAGTTTTTGTGATAAATAAGAACATTGGTATCATGGAGAGAGTAATAGACATCCTAGTCTTATGCATGTATTAAAATTCATGGAATTGTGTGTCTGAAAAGTCAATTTTATTCTGTGATACTTCAATGAAATTCATTTCCAAAAAAGCTGTCTTTTGTTGTGTTCTTGAGAAAATTAAGGCACCAATAATGGCTCTGGAATCATCCCTGCAATTAAAAGAATATCAGCTGGTATGTGGTGAAAGTTCTTTCATTGATTTCCATAAATGCCTCTAATTTAAATATCACTTCTTTCTAAAGAATCATATTATTGAAATTTGATTTGATTTGACTATTAAGTCTATGAAGGATGGGCTGGAGAGATGGCTCAGTGGTTAAGAGCAATGACTGTTCTTCCAGAGGCCCTGAGTTCAAAGCCCAGCAGCCACATGGTGGCTCACAACCATATATAATCCCTCTTCTGACAGCTACCATGTGCTTATATACATAAAAATAAAATCTTCTTTAAAAAAATAGTCTATAAAGGAGCAGAAGGGTATAAACTATTATTATTCACTAACAAGATGCTGAACGTAGCCTGTATGTATAGTAACACAAAAATGTAAATGAATTAATTATCTTCAATATAAATATGGCAGTGAATTAATCTGGTGGCTATATTTATTTACCTTATGCTAATTTTCAATAACTTCACAGAGAAATTGATATTTATTTAAAACCGCATTTTAATAGCTGGGCAGTTACCTGATGTCCCTTAAACTTTTATGGTAATCAAGCTACCTGCCATCCCCATCCCATGATACTTGCATACCATTATTAATCTGGCTCTTTGGACTTAGTTGTGTTATCCTGATTCTTTCTGGACTGCCTCCTGATGGCTTCAAATCCTCCATCCTCCTTGCTGACCTGAATCTTCTTCTTTTCCTCTCTCCTTCTTCTGTCTGGCAGATGGACTGTCTTACTCTCTATTCTGCCTGGCCATTGGGTGATCAGCATTTATTAACAAGACAATGAACAAATGGCAGGAATTGTTTACCCAAACTTGAAACAGGAAATTCGTAGTATAAGCATTATAATGCTTGATGGAAACTAGATGTGAAGGCAGAGAAATCAGCATTTGAATAACTAAGGGTAAACTACATAGTGTACATTATGCCTACAAGAGACTGAAAATCCAGTCTTCTAAGAGTTCTAGATCTAAATTGTGGCTGTTTGATTTCTCAAGGGTTGATATATGGATATGGTAATGTAATAGGTAAGTGTTTGTACTATTACAATAGATATCTGTCTTTGGTTTCCAACTGAAGGTAATGTTTTCCCTTACCTTTGCTGTGCACAGGCAGTAAATCTTTCTCCTGTAATTCACATTTGTTTTTATTAATCAGATATCGCTTCTCAAAAGATGAGTCTTGCTTTGTTGTCATTTGAATAGCTTTTGAGCCATTTTATTAGAATTAAAGATATCTTTTTTTTTCCAGGTCCTGAATGCAGGATCTTTGAGGATACTGAAATTAAACCTTCATACTGATTTTTTTAATAGAAAAGTTACTGGGTTTTGTTTATTTTATCTGCTGCTATAATTTTATAGAAACAAATTATTAAGAACTGATTATTTCACAAGAGACAGGAATTCTGTACAGCTGTGTTGAGGACACTGAAATCAGAATTACAAAGAGTTATTTTTCATGATAATCTCAGATTGTGCAGCCTGGAAAAAGTATATACTTTTGCAGTTTTCAATTGTTACATAAAGAGATAGTATTTTGACTTTAGAGAATTATGTATCATCAGACTAATTTCAAGTCCCTTGCCTAATAATGTGCTGCAGCTGATTTTTCTTCCACAGATATGCTCCCATACTTTTACTGTCATTTTTAGATAGTCTTTTCCCTGCCTTATATTAATGGTATACTTCTTTTTCTATTGAAGGCATGATGGAATTGCATGAATTTGTCAGTATTATAGCCATTATACTCTAGCTTGTGGGCTGTAAGATACCAAATTTCATAAATACTGCAAACAAAAAAAATCTGTAGCAAAGCTCTAAATAAGAGAATGTAATTTAGTGATTTTGAACATAGGAATGATATTAAATTGTAGCCCCGTAAGCCCCACCCCCGCCAGACACTCACTTCACCCTTTCTGCTAAAGCAATACTGAAATCTTTGCATTACCTTTATTCACAACTTGGCAAATTTTTCTTCCTCTAGCATAAAGAAATGAAACTCCAAGAGGCATTTGAAAGTCCATGAATTTGCTGGGAATTTTCAGAATCCTTAGAGAAAATTGCCTCTGAGGAAGCAGTCTGTGTTATTTGAATGCACTGTGAATCCTGGCTTCAATTTCTAGACTGCTAAAGCTTTGGAGATGAAATAAAGTTGGTTAGACTTTAATTTAGTTTTGACTTTTTTTATAAAGTTAAATATTTGCTCTCCATTGATCAATGGGTGACTGCAATTTCTTGGTATTACTCTGACATGTCTTATGGCAGACTGTAATTTCCTGTGAAATATAGTTATCCTGAGGTGGAACTAACATATAATAAGCTGAATATGAGAGCAGAATGGAGAAGTGGCTACACATTTTTTCCTTTAAATCACCCATAGTTCTTCCTGTTTCTACCAATGGTCTTCACTCTACCCTTTCAGGGTTGTTCAAGTTTTGCTTCAACATTACTTTTATCTTATGTACACAGATCAAATCATGATGTAGGTAATAAAGGGAAGAAGTGCTGCAGTAGCAAAACTGTTTAAATGTAGTATGCTGCTAGTATACAGAAGGCAAAAATGAAGTGTGTAAATGTTGTCCAGAAGATTAGTGGAAGAAATGTGGCATGAATGAATGAAAAATAAGGGTGTCTTATAAGCAAAATATTTGCATGCTTCCAAATTAAAATCATGATAACACAAGCATATAAAGAAAATAAAATATCAGGTAACAGATGCCAAAGAAAAAATATCAGGAGCAGATAGTTCTCTCAAGAAGAGCAGGGTCTTTGCAACATTTATTTACTCTGAGAATAGAAAATATTGTTATACATACAATGAGCATGGTTGTGGGTAGCAGTGCTAATGAGACTGATCACCACATACAAGTTATGTAGCAAATTTCTTCTACTAAGGTAAACAATCACTCAGAAATACTTTAAAACAGCAATCTCTTTTTTATTAGATACTTTATTTACATTTTAAAAGTTATCCCCTCTTCTCTTTTCCCCTCCAAAATCCCCCTATATCATTCCCCCTCCCCCTGCTCACTAACCTACCCACTCCCACTTTGCTGTCCTGGCATTCCCTACACTGGGGCAGCAAGCCTGCACAGGACCAAGGGCCTACTCTCTCACTGATGTCCAACAAGCCCATCCTCTGCTACCTATGCAGCTGGAGAGATGGGTTTCTCCATGTGTACACTTTGGATGGTGCTTTAGCCTCTGGGAGCTCTGGTTGGTTCATATTGTTGTTCCTCTATGGGTCTGCAAAGTCCTTCAGCTCCTTTGGTCCTTTCTCTAGCTTCACCTTTTGGGACCTTGGTCTTAGTCCAATGGTTGGCAGAGAACATCTACCTCTGTATTCATCAGGCACTCGCAGAGCCTCTCAGGAGACAGCTATATCACATTCCTGTCAGCAAGAATTTGTTGGTATTCACAATAGTGTCTGGGTTTGGAAACTGTATATTGGATGGATCCTTAGGTGGTACAGTCTCTGGATGGCCTTTTCTTCAGTCTCTGCTCCATAGTTTGTCTCTGTGTCTCCTCCAATGGGTATTTTGTTCCCTCTTCTGAGAAGGACCGAAGTATCCACACTTTAGTCTTCTTTCTTCTTGAGCTTCTTGTGGTCTGTTAATTATATCTTAAATATTCATAGCTTCTGGGCTAATATCCACTTTTCAGTGAGTGCATACCATGTGTGTTCTTTTGTGATTGGGTTATCTGAATCAGGAAGATATTTTCAAGTTCCATCCATTTGCCAAGAATTATATGTATTTCCTATTTTTAATAGCTAAGTAGTACTCCATTGTGCAAATGTAACAGATTTTCAGTATCCATTTCTCTGTTGAGGGACATCTAGGTTCTTTCCAACTTCTGGCTATTATAAATAAGGCTGCTATGAGGATAGTGGAAAATGTGTTCATTTTAGATATTGGAGCATCTTCTGGGTATATGCTCAAGAATGGTATTTTTTGAGACCTCAGGTAGTACTATGTCCAATTTTTTTGAGGTACCTCCAAACTAATTTCCAGAGTGGTTGTACCAGTTTTCAATCCCACCAGTATTGGAGGAGTCTTCCTCTTTCTCCACATCCTCACCAGCATCTGCTGTCCCCTGAGTTTTTGAACTTGGCCATTATTATTGATGTAAGATGAAATCTCAGGGTTGTTTTCATTTGCATTTCCCTGATGAATAAGGAGGTTGAGCATTTCTTTAGGTGCTTCTCAGCCATTCAATATTCCTCAGATGATAATTCTTTGTTTAGATCTGTACCCCATTTTTAATAGGGTGATTTGGTTCTCTTTAGTCTAACATCTTGAGGTCTTTGTATATATTGGCTATTATTTCTCTATCAGATGTAGGACTGTTAAAGAATTTTTCCCAATGTATTGGTTGCCATTTTGTCCTAATGTTAGTATCCTTTGCCTTATAGAAGCTTTGCAATTGTATGACGTCCCATTTGTCAATTCTTGATCTTAAAGCATATGCTATTATGTTCTGCTCAGGAATTTTTCCCCTATGCCCACCTGTTGAAGGCTCTTCCCCATTTATTTCTATTAGTTTCAGTATATTTGGTTATACGTGGAGGTCCTTGATTAACATGGACTTGTGCTTTGTATAAGGAGATAATAATGGATTAATTAGAATTCTTCTACAAGTTGACTGCCAGTTGAACCAGCACCATTTGTTGAAAATGCTGCCTTTTTTCCTCTGAATGGTTTTAGCTCCTTTGTCAAATATCAACTGACCATAGGTGTGTGGGTTTATTTCTGCATCTTCAATTCTATTCCATTGATCTATCTGCCTGTCACTGTACCAATACCATGCCAGTTTTATCATGATTGCTCTATAGTACAGCTTAAGGTCAGGGATGGTGATTCCACCAGATGTTCTTTTATTGCTAAGAATAGTTTTCACTGTCCTGGGTTTTTTTCTTATTCCAGATGAATTTACAAATTCCTCTTTACAACTCTACGAAAAACTGAGTTGAAATTATGATAGGGACTGCATTGAATTAGTACATCACTTTCAACAAAATGTCCATTTTTACTGTATTAATCCTGCCAATCCATGAGCATGGAGATCTTTCCATCTTCTGGGATCTGCCTCTATTTCTTTCTTCAGAGATTTGAAGTTCTTGTCATACATATCTTTCATTTGCTTAATTAGAGTCACATCAAGATATTGTATATCATTTGTGACTATTGTGAAGGGTATTGCTTAACTGATTCTTTCTCAGCCTGTTTATCATTTGAGTAGAGGAATGCCCCTGATTTTTTTGAGTTAATTTTATATTCAGCCACTTAGCTGAAGTTGTTTATCAGGTTTAAGAGTTCTCTGGTGGAATTTTTGAGATCACTTAAGTATACTATCATATCATCTGCAAATAGTGATACAATCACTTCTTTCTTTCCAATTTGTATCCATTTCACCTTCTTTTTGTTGTCTAATTGCTTTGGCTAGGACCTCGAGCACTATATTGAATAGGTATGGAGAGAGTAAGCAGCCCTTTCTTGTCACTGATTTAAGCAGGATTGCTTCAAGTTTCTCTCTATAGTTTTGTCTTGGCTACTCATTTACTGTATATTGTTTTTACTATGTTTAGCTATGGGTCTTGAATTCCTGATCGTTCCAAAACTTTTATCATGAAGGGGTGCTGGATTTTTGTCAAATGTTTTCTCAGCATCTAATGAAATGATTATGCATTTTTTCTTTGAGTCTATTCATATAGTGGATTACATTTATGAATTTCAATATATTGAACCATCCATGGTTTAATGCCTATTTGATCATGGTGAATGATCAATTTGATATGTTCTTGGATTCACTTTGTTTGGATTTTATTGAGTATTTTTGCATCGATAATCATATGGGAAATTGGTTTGAAGTTCTCCATCGTTGTTGGGTGTTTGTGAGTTTTACATTTCAGAGTAATCGCGGCTTCAAAGATTGAAATGGATAGTATTCCTTCTGCTTCTATTTTGTGGAATATTTTGATGAATATTGGTATTAGGTCTTATTTAAAAGTGTGATAGACCTCTGCACTAAACTCAATTGGTCCTGGGCTTTTGTTTTTGTTTTGGAGAATATTAATGACTGTTTATATTTCATTATCAGCTATGGGACTATTTAGATCATTTGTCTGATCCCGATTTAACTTTGGTACCTAGTATTTGTCTAGAAAATTGTCCACTTCATCCAGATATTTCAGTTTTGTTGAGTATAGGCTTTTCTAGTAGGATCTGATGATGTTTTAGATTCCTTATTTTCTGGTGTTTTGTCTCCCTTATCATTTTTATTTTGTCAATTTGGATGTCTCTTTGCCCTCTGATTAGTCTGGCTAAGGGTTTATCTATCTTGTTGATTTTCTCAAAGAACTACTAGTTGCTGGTTTGGTTGATTCTTTGTATAGTTCTTGGTGTTTCTGTTTGCTTGATTTCAGCCCTGAGTTTAATTATTTCCCATGATCTCCTCTTTTCTGTACTGCTTTATTTTATTCTAGAGTTTTCAGATGTCCTGCCAGCTAGTGTATGCTCTCTCTACTTTCTTTCTGGGGTCTCTCAGAGTTACAAGTTTTCCTCTTACCACTGCTTTCATTGTGTCCCACAAGTTTAGGTATGTTGTGACTTCATTTTCATTAAATTCTATAAAGTCTTTAATTTCTTCCTTTGTTTCACCTTTACTAAATTATCATTGAGCAGTGTGTTGTTCAGCTTCCACATGTATGTGTGTATGTAGTCTTTCTATTATTTTTATTGTTATTGAAGATTACCCTTGGTCTGTGGTGATCTGATAGGCTGTCTGGAATTATATAAATTTTCTTGTATCTGTTGAAGCCTGTTTTGTGACTGGTTACATTGTCAATTTTTGAGAAGGTAGTGTCAAGTGCAAAGAAGAAGGTATATCCTTCTTATCCTATTCATTTTAGGATAAAATGTTATACAGATATCTCTTAAATCCAGTTGATTGATAACTTCTGTTAGTTTCACAGTTTTTGTTTCATTTCTATTTCTATGATGTGTCCATTAAAAAGAGTCAGGTGTTGAATTTGCCCACTATTATTATATTATGTGCAATATGATATTTGAGCTTTAATAATATTTCTTTTATGAATGTGGTTGCCCTTGCATATGGAGCACAGATGTTCATAATTGAGAGTTCTTTTTTGTAGATTTTTCTTTGTGGAGGATAAAGTGCCTCTCCTTAATTTTTTTTGATAACTTTACATTGAAAGTTGATTTTATTTGATATTAGAAAGGCTACTCCAGCTAATTTCTTGGGACCATTCGCTTGGAAAATAGTTTTTCAGCCATTTACTTTGAGGTAGTGTCTGTCTTTGTCACTGAGGTGGGTTTTCTGTTGTAGCAAAATGTTGGGTCCTATTTAAGTATCCAATCTGTTATTCTATGTCTTTTTATTAGGGAATTGAGTCCATTGACATTAAGAGATATTAAGGAAAAGTGATTGTTGTTTCCATTTATTTTTGTATGTTAAACTTGCTTATGTGCCTGTCTTCTTTTTTGGTTTTTTAAAAGAAGATCATTTTCTTGCTTTTCCTAGGGTGTAGTTTCCCTCCTTGTTTTAGAGTTTTCCATTTATTATCTTTTGGAAGGTTGAATTTGTGGAAAGTATTGTGTAAATTAGGTTTCATCATGAAATACCTTGTTTTCTCTGTCTATGATAATTGAGAGTTTTCCTTTATATAATAGCCTGGATTGGCATTTGTGTTCTCTTATGATCTGTATGACACCTGCCCAGGATTTTCTGACTTTCATAGTCTCTGGCATGAAGTCCAGTGTAATTCTGATAGGTCTTCCTTTATTTGTTACTTGAATCTTTGCCCTTACTGCTTTTAATATTCATTCTTTGTTTTGTGCATTTGGTGTTTTGATTATTATGTGATGGGAGGAATTTATTTTCTGGTCAAATGTATTTGGAGTTCTGTAGGCTTCTTGAATGTCCATGGGTATCTCTTTCTTTAGATTAAGGAAGTTTTCTTCAAAAATTATGTTGAATATTTTTACTGGCCCTTTAAGTTGGGAATCCTCATTCTCTTCTATACCCATTATATTTAGCTTTGATCTTTTTATTGCATCCTGGATTTCCTGGATGTTTTGGTTTAGAAGCTTTTTGCATTTTGCATTTTCTTTGAATCTTGTGTCAATATTTTCTATAGTATCTTCTGCTCCGAAGATTCTGTCTTCTATCTCTTGTATTCTGTCGGTGATGCTTGCATCTGTCACTTTCCTAGGTTTTCTATTTCCAGATTTGTCTCCCTTTGTAATTTTCTTATTGTTTTTACTTCCATTTTTAGATCCTGGAAAGTTAGTTAAATTTCTTCACCTGTTTGGTTGTATTTTCTTTTAATACCTATTTACCTATGTTCTCATGTATTTTAAGGGAGTTATTTATGTTCTTTATACAGTCCTCTATCAACATAATGAGATATGATTTTAAATCCAAATCTTTCTTTTCCAGTGTGATAATGTATCCAGTACTTTATGTGGTAGGAAAATTGCATTTTAAGGAAGCCAAGTAACCTTGGTTTCTGTTGGTAAGGTTCTTGTGCTTGCCTTTCATCATCTGGTTATCTCTGGTATGAGTTGGTCTTGCTGTCTTTGGCTGGAGCTTGTCCCTCCTGTGGACCTGTAAGTCTGTGTCAGCACTCCTGAGAGACCACCTCTCTTCTGGTGAGACCTGTTGTCAGAGTGCTGTGGTGCAGCCCCAGATCCTGGGTGCAGATGAAGACTGCAAGGATCCTGTTTTAGCTGCTCCACTGTTCCCATGCACTGTGTCCTCCTGGCTGATCCTGCTCTGGACAGTTATTGGAGAGGAAGAGGGCATCTCACCTGTGTGTCCTGGAGTGAGTGCACTCCTGGGAGCCCAGCTTTCTCCTGATGGGGCCAGTATACTGAGGGCTGTGGAGCAGCCATTGCTTTTGTTCCCTGTATCTTCTAGTCATCTCAGTATTTGTGTGTCACGAGAGAATACATGCTAATGCTTGCTAGTTGATTTGTTTATATTGCTAGTTTGTGTCAAACACACACTGGTTTTCATACTGTCTCTGCTGAGGGACTCCTCAGCAGGATGAATAGTCTTGGTAGAAGCTTCTTCACATAAAAAGCTGAAAAGTCAGAACCATTTTCTTCATTCTCTTGTCTATTGGCAGCCATTGGGTTGACAGGCAATGCAAGTGACATTAAGTAGGTGTACCCAGTACAGTTTTCAACTTATATCATGAATGACATTTGGCATCATAGTCTGTTGTTTCAATTACAGCCAACGATTTGGCAGTATGGCAGTATAGTCCTACCAAAAACAAAAACCTTGGTGCCTGTATCTTCTGTGAAAGGTCCCATCTTAAACAGTAATGTGGAGAGTGATAGAAGGAAATACCAGGAAACTCCAAGTATTCCTATGTGGATGCATGTGTAACCATATTTACACACACACACACACACACACACACACACACACACACACATACACACTAGAGCGTGAGGGCAGTTTTCTTATGTAATATTGTACCAGCAAATAAAATCTACCTTTATGTAACAAAATGACATATCATGAGATACCCTCTGATACTTTTCTTCTACTAGGTCATATCTTTTTTTATTTATTACAAAGTAGTGTTTAATCTAATAATAATTTGTCAGCAGATAAACTCTTTTTTATTAGCCTGAAAATATGAAGAATCAGAAAATTCTTAGCTGTGCAGAGATTTTTTTAATCTGGAAGTCATTTATTCCTGAGACATTTAAAAACAACATTTAGTTAGAACTGACAGTGATATGCTAAATTTGATGTATTTAGAGAAATTTGTAATATATGCACATTGTAATAAAAAATTTTAAAACATTTATTTTTGTGAAGTTAGCACAAACAAATGTTCAGGAGAAAGTAAACATAAAAATATTGAGTGTGTTTCTTCTTTAAATGTCACTTTAAATGAACTCACACTTTCCATCAGAGATGTACTTGTTCTAGGGATTTTAGAAACTGCAAAGTGTCTAGATTTCAATGCAGGAGTGGATTTAGATCTTTAGAAGTTGCCTTTCCTTTTCAAGATAGGAAATTGAATTTGAAGCTAAAGAGATGAAGCTCTTTCCTCAGAAGATCAGGATATGCTTTGTTACAAAGGATAGAATGCTTTCTTTTTCATCCTGTTAATCTGAAAAATTACTTTATCTAAGAGCTCAGTTAAATATAATGGTAAATGTTGAGATACATGACAGAGTCGTCTAAATGTGGGATATTTAACTTAAGAATAATGACTTTAGGAAAAGTGTGTGCATATTTCTGAGTGTCTGACTTATCCCTGCTGTGTTTGTGTTATCCAGTGCTATTCAAGTGAATTCCTCCCCAAACACATTTCACACGTCATGCTTTTACTTTATAGATTTATTTCCTAGAGGTATGACATTAGGTAAATACACATTTGCTGTCACAACCGAGAAGACAGGGGCTTATAAACATTGCAAACATTCATTGTGTCAAGTTGGAAACAATCTACATGGATACTTTATATGCTGACTTCTAAGGTATTGACAAGACTAGGTTACATAGTTATGTAAACAGGTGGCAGAGAAAGAATGAGATGTTGCTGTATGCCTTTTTTTTTTTTTTTTTTTTTTTTTTTTTTTTTTTTTTTTTGCCTATAGCACCCGGTATTCCCAGCGGTCTCCCATCCAAGTACTAACCAGGCCTGACCCTGCTTAGCTTTTGAGATCAGACGAGATTGGTGCTGTACACTTTCTTAACATTTGATTTTTTTAAAATTACGGGTAATAATATAATTTATAATTTAAACAATGATATTGTCTTCTTTGTGAAATACACTTCCTATTTTATTTTTTAAAAGTGAAAAATACTCTCTATATTGTTATATAATACATGCGAAAGATTATTATCTGGCAACCATTGTGCCTGTAGAGCTAGCATGTCACATAACTGAGCTTTCTATTTCAAGTTCTTGCAACTCAAAACCTGGGAAGAGGGATGTAGATAGGGGTGAGGTGAGGGTGGGTGGGAAGGTGGGGGAGCACTCATTCAGAAATGGAGGTAGGGAAAAGGGGGCCTGAGGAACTGAAAGATGGGAGACTAGGAAGGGGAGAAACTTTGGGAATGTAAATAAAATAATTTAGTAAAAAAGCTAAAATCATCTATTGTACTGAAAAGATTTTATAAACAATAAGTAATTACAATTTTTAACATCATTTAAATTGCTGCTCAGCTTTTGTGTTAGACTTTACTAGAAGCATGGGAGTGACCATACTCAGTCATGGTTTTTAGATATTAATATTAAAATAATAAAGTATAAATTTAAAAATAATCATTTATTTTATTTTATACTTATACCAGAAGTTGTAATACCACCAGAAGCAAATCAGTGATAATCCTCCCTGTGCTGGACATCTAAGCTGCAATATATAGTAGGGTAGGTTTATTGAAATAACATAACCAGCATCATTTCCAGAACTTTGACTTACTTGAATTTACTTCTTTTGAAAGTCAAGAAGCATTTGAACATTATTACAGAGAAAAGTCTATGAGACTCCAAGTAGCACTAATTGAAAACATTTTTGTTTAGAAAAAGGAAGAGGCTTGGCAATTAAATATCATAGGATGATTACTACTGTATTTGTATTCCAGACATCCAGGTAGCATGTACAGAACAGGACAGACATTCAAACTAGGCATTCTTCCTCAGCAATCTTAATGGAACTTCTGTAAAGGTTTCAGCTCAGAATTGTGGAGTGCCAGGGTTTAGTGCTAAGTTTCAAAATTTAAATATTTTGACTGCTTTTATTTTATTTTAATTTTATCATAACTCCTTAACTTGATACACTGTGACTATAGAAACAATCCAGTGAAATGCTAGTTTAAGAGTATTCAGACTTAGTTATTAATTCACATCCCTCCTGTGTAATTCGAACTTAGACCAAGAAATGGAGAGTTATTACTGTGTTGTATAGTCTTCTCTTGAGAAGTACACTGTGACTAACTTATTACATTTCTAAGTGATTTTCCCCTTAAAGTTACTACTCATCTTCTTACTATGCAGTGTCCCTGTCTTTATAGAAATATGTACATTTATTTTTGCTTGGGCTAAGAGTATGTAGCTTACAATGTAAGTGCCCTGCAGTTTATAATGTGGTCATTATCTGTGTATTACACACAATCCACTTGAGTCAGATATTCTGTTTCAAATCTCTGTTTCTCAAGACAGGGATCAAGGTGATCAAGCAATCAAGTATGATGGCTCAATAGAAATGTACTTATGGTACAGGCCTAATAACCTGAACTCAATCCCTGGACATCTGCCTAAGGTGCATATAGAAAACACATAGGATAGCAAGGTCCTTTGGCTACTACATTCATATCCTCACATGCTTACTGTGAATATCATGCACACACTCAGGAGGAGTAAATAAGATTGTTTGAAATGGGAAACATATGACATTAGGTGCACAGTGTTTCAAAGAAGTGTGAGTTAGAATTCTTCATTTGCTTTCCCAATGTATTTATTTGCCTTTTGTATTCCTTGTTTCATTAAGGCACATAACACCACAGTCTGAATGACTTGAGAAGCACAGACATTCTGCTATTCCACAGATTACAAAGTTCCACAATACAACTATTCAAAACAAAAGTAACCTAAGCCTGTGTAATTTTCTTTACCTCCTACTATAGCTTCTAAGAGTAAACATTGTAATTTTTAATGATATTATTATTTTTGTATTCAGGCATGTACAGAGAACTGCAGAGCACAGAAAAGGGAGTCTTTCAATGAGGTTATATCTCAAAATTGTGGAGTGCAGGATTTTATATTGAGCATATTTTAAAAATATAAATCTTTTAACTGGATCTATTCAATTTTATTGTATTGACATGTTTAAGTATGATACACTGTAATTACAAGAGTTTCATAAGAGAATGATATTAAGGGTGTTCAGATAGCACAGCTATAAAACTAGCACCCAGGCATAAGAATGGAGAAATATTAAAAGGTCCATGCAACCTTTAACCACTGAACCATTACACTGACCTTAATTCATATCTTATTAATCAGGAAATGACTCAGAAATCATCTGATCTAAGTAAATTTTGTAAGTGACGTAAATGAGTGTATTGTAGACCATATGTGAGGCAGAGTTACAGGCAGTTTTAAGCTTCCAGATACTGATGCAGGGAGCCAAACTCAGGTCCTCTGCATGAGCACTCTTAAGCACTTTGTTATGTCAGCCTCTCTGCACAAGAATAAGTATTCTGCTCTTTCTCTCTCACCTCACAATCTTCTTCTATTTTCTACAGCATTCTCTTCATACTGACCTTCCTGTTCTTTTAGTGACCTTAATTTATTCTACCTAGAGTTTGTGATAAGTCATTCCTGTATAGCAAAATGTTCAGATTTTTATCAGGCTCTGTGTTTTTTTGTCCTTTAGGTTTCAATTTAAATGGCCTCACAACACACTGGTTTCTGAAAGGGCTTTTCTCAGTTCTGTTTCAGTTGGCTTCCGGCAGTAATCAGTGTCTGTGATGGCACAGGCTTTTATCTGCTGTACCCGTGGTTATCTGGAGTACTCCTGAGCATGAGCTTGGTGATTGTTTATTTTCTGCCCGTTTCTCTACATATTGAAAATTCTCAGAACCAGAGTCCTTATACATTGCTTCATTTATCCCTGTATCAATGCCAGATAAATTGTTCAGATAAAAATATACCTGGGATGAATGAGAAAAATAAATGACCACCCACTAAAGTTACTCTTGAAGTTATTGTCAATATTATATTCAAATAAACATATTAGGATGAAATGGAATAATAATTATTTAAATCAACATAACACAGAAAGCAAATCTCAAATTCATGACTATGGATATCCTAAGATATGTTTATTAACAGGTATGTCTCTTCAATGACTAACATGACATAGTGTTAGTTATGTTTATATGGATATTTGTATTCTAGGGAAATGTGATTATTTTAAGAAGAAAGAATATAGACATTTTATAATTATTATAGGGCCTTTCTTATTTTATCAGTAAACACAAAATACCAGTATGGAGGGGGAGAAGTAGGCACAAAGTTCCTTCCCTAGCTAAAAGCTATTTTCATTTGATTGTTACTGGGTGAAAGGAAGTCTGTTGTCTTTAAAATTGTGACATCATAGATTACAACCACACTCCAAAGTAGGGGCTGTGACCCATAGCAATCTGCCAACACAAACAGGATTTAGTGGTTTTAAGACAGAGTTGGGGGGCATGAAATTGTGATGGTGAATTGAGTAAGGAGGTGGGAGGAAATAGAAAGGATGGCGGGAGGGGATGAATATGATTAATATGTGTTGTATGACAAGGTCAACTTGATAAACCATTTTAAAAAATGCTTGCTTTTCCACCTTTAGTGAAAATTTAAATTTCTGAATGAATGACTCTTTAGTATCCATAATAAAGAAAAAAACTTCTCTATATTTTTTATTTCTGTTGAGAAGGGTCACAGTTTAATCAGATTTTTTAAGATGATATAGTTAGGTACCAATACAAACTGTAGAAGTTTGAAGTATTAATGTTTTAATTGAAAAAAATCCTATTTTCTTTCTCTTGATGAATTATCTTTTTAAAAAACTCACAAAAATGAAATTTCTCTCTAAAAATGCTTTAAATATGATTATCTATTTGTTTCAAAAATCTTCAATTCAAGCTCAACTAAATCAATAGAAGGGAAATGTTACTCAGAGTTTTTTCTCTGCTTTTGTCCTTGCAGTGTTCTGTCTGAGAGCAAGGTGAAGAAAAGAGTCTTACAGCAATATTAACATGCTAGCTATCCTCTGAGCTTGTACATCTGAGCAGATAAATGCACAGTCTGAATTAACACACACGGTGCACCTGGTTTTCTCAATGATAATAGAAATATTCTTCTCATAGCACAGGTGGGATAGCACTCTTGACATAAAAACTCATATTAATACTATTTGTATGCCTCAAGGCTTAATAAGAAATGTTCTGAAGTCTGGGAAATTTCTATCCAGGGGATAGATGTGGGATTGTACCATGGATTTGAAAGTCGCAACGGGGAGAAAAAGGTTAAACAAGGGTACTATTTATCCAATAGGTGCAAGATATTAAATCTCTATAGCATTAGAACAAACTCTAATATTTCTACTGGGCAATTACAGTGTACTCTATGTGCTTCTACGTGCTCAGAGTTCATTAATTAGCAAACCATTAGCGATTTTAACTGTATAAAAGTCCATTGTCCTTGAGCTTTTTCTTCTGCCTTATAACTCATCAAGCTTTTATTTTTCCTCACTCTTAACTACTTTCTAATACTCTACAGGCTCTTCAGTCCTAGTGTCTGTCTTTTTCTACTTAAATGGGTGATCCTTAAGACAGATATGCTTCTGTTAATAAAGTAGACTACTTAAGTTATGTCGAGTAAGAAAGGACTTGAAAGTTTCTACTTAAAATCAATCAAATTATTTTTCTAATGTAATGTATGCCATGAATCTTCCATAGGTTTTGTGTGTGTGTGTGTGTGTGTGTGTGTGTGTGTAGTCATTCAGATCTTCAAGATACAGGAAATTTTATCTCAAAATTTATGGCTATAATCATAGTGGCTGGAAAATCAAATGTGATAAATTGCTTCTCTTTTTGAGCTTAAAGTGTCTACCAAGAAATGACACATGTCACTTCTCCTTATATTTCCTTGAGCATGACTAAATTCAGCAGGATTGGGAAGTAGATTTCATTGTTGGGCACAGGAGCACCACATACCACGTCACTTTCATTGATTACTATGTCCCAAATGCTGTTGTGTATATTATGGAAATATACATATCAATCATAATAGTCATATAATTTGTAAATAAGACAACAGAAAGTGTCCACAATTCTGAAAAAAGTTCCAAACTAGTGGTTTAGAACATTTATTTTTATATAATACATTGATATTTTGATAAACAATATGTTATGACACTTAAGTTTTCTCAGTGTTGATTTTTAGGTTTGACTTGAAATGTCATTGAAGAATGGTATTGCAAATATGAGTATATAGTCACTTATCAGGAGAATTCTACTCCTTCCATCAAAGGCCTAAGGAATCGGTGATGGTTTGAATAATAATGGCTGCCCATGGGGCCATTTATTTGAATGCTTAGGGAGTTAAATGCCACCAGGGAGATGTACTATTTGAAAGAATTAGAAGGATTTGGGGTATGGCCTTGTTGTAGGAAGTGTTTCACTAGGCATGGACTTTGAGGTTTCAAAAGACCATGCCAAGTCTCAGTCTTGTTTTCTCTCTGTATCTCTCTGTATCTCTCTGTCTCTCTGTGTCATTTTCGCTTTCTCTCTCTGTCTCTTTGTCTTTCTGACTCTGTGTCTGTCTCTGTCTTACTCTTTCGGTCTTGCTCTCTTTCTCTTTTTCTGTCCCTCTCTGTGATTATGTGTAGATTATTATGTGCTGTATTATCTCTCAATGATCAAGATGTAGATCTAAGCTAATGTTTCAGAACCACTCTAGCTTTTTTCTGCCATGATGCTGCTATCAAAGTCCCTGCTATGATCATAGCATACCAAAGCCCCGAAACTGTAATAAACCCCCCTGGGAAATATTAGGTGTTTTAAAAATTCCATTATCTATCTATCTATCTATCTATCTAGTAAGTGTTCATCTATTTAGCATGTGTTCATGCATGTGTGTGTGTTTGTGGGTGTATGTGTGTATATATAAATGTGGATATGCAGGTAAAATAGCATGTGTAAGGGGGTCAGAGAAATTGTATATCTTCTTCCATTATGGGTTCCAGGGATTTAATTCAAGGTTTCAGGAATGCATGGTAAGCATTTTTACTCATCTGGCTCACTTGGTATAACATTTTTCAACATGTACATCTTAAAAGCATAATTATGTTTACACAATAAGGAGTTGTGCTGGAAAAATTAAAATACATTTAAATTCTAACATCAAGTAAACCCTGTATATTAACACACAAGCATTGAAAATATTTTTATGAGCAACAACATTTTCATAAGTGAAATACTACTAAATCTATGTAGCAGGTGAAGTAATCTTTGGTATGTAATATATCAAGAAAATATGTATGTATAAAGAACATATTTATATTATTAAAGAATTTAATACATTCTATTTTGATTTATTTACTCCTCTTCAAAATTACTACTAGATCCACCTTCCTGAACTTACCCAACTTTGTGTTCTCACATTTTTATTAAATAATCCCGTTCAATGGGTGATGGCTATATACTCTTGGGTGTGTGGCCATTTATGATAGCACATCTCATCCAAGATGGACAACACCCTTAAACAAAATAAACTCTCCTTCTACTGGCAGCTATTAGTTACCAATGTAACCTCAAGTGGGTGTGGAACTTTATTGCTACATCCTCAAGCATTGTGCTTTGATTCTTTCTGGTTTGTGTTGTCACAAGTTTTGCACATGCCTTTGATTTCGTATATTAATTTTTTGTTAAATGTTTTTCTTAATTTAAGTTTCAAATGTTATTCCCTTGCCTCATTTCCACTTTGAAAACCCCCTATCCCATCATCCTTCAACCTGCTTTCCCTTCGTGTTATTCCCCTACAGTAGGGCAATAAGCCTTCATAGGACCAAGGGCCTCACCTCTCAATGATGTCCAACAATCCACCCTCTCCTCTATATATGGGTGGAGTCATGGGTCCCTCCATGTGTACTCTTTGGTTGGTGGCTTAGGCCCTGGGAGCTGTGGGAACTCTGGGCTTACTGGTTGGTTCATATTGTTGTTCCTCCTATCAGGCTACAAACCCCTTCAGCTCCTTAGGTCCTTTCTCTAGATACTCCATTGGGGACCCTGTGCTCAGTCCAGCAGTTGGCTGAGAGCATCCACCTCTATATTGTCAGGCACTGGCAGAGCCTCTCAGGAGACAGCTATATCATGCTCCCGTCAGGAAACACTTCTTGGCATTTGCAATAGTGTCTAGGTTTGGTTACTGTATATGGAATGTTTTGCCAGGTGGGAAATCTTTGGATGTCCTTATCTTCAGTCTCTGTTCTACACTTTGTATCTATACCATGGTTATTTTGTTTCCCCCTTCTAAGAAGGACTGAAGTATCCACACTTTTGTCTTCCTACTTGATCTTCATGTGGTTTGTGAATTATACCATAGGTATTGCTAGCTTCTGGGCTAATATCCACTTATCAGTGTGTTCATATGATCTGTGTTATTTTGTGATTGGGTTACCTCACTCAGTATGATATTTTCTATTTCCATTCATTTGCCTAAGAATTTCATGAATTCACTGTTGAATTGTAGTTGAGTGGTACTACATTCTGTAAATGTACCACATTTGTTTTTAAAATCTATTGAGGGACCTCTGGGTTATTTCTAACTTCTGACCATTATAAATAAAGCTACTATGAGCTTAGTGGAACATGTGTCCTTTTTAGAGATTGGAGCATTTTCAGGAGTGGTATTATTTGGTTCTCAGGTGGTACAATGTTCAGTTTTCTGAGGAACTGCCAAACTGATTTCTAGAGTGGTTGTACCAGCTTACAATCCTACAACACCTGACTTTTTTTATCTTAGCCATTGTGACTAGTGTGAGGTAGAATCTCAGGGTTATTTTGACTTGCATAAATCTATGGAGAAAGTAATTGAAAAAGATTTCAGAAGATGGAAAGATCTCCCATGCTCATGGATTGGCAGCAATAATATGGTGAAAATGGCCATCTTGTTGAAAGCAATCTACTGATTCAATGCAATCCCCATCAAAATTCCAACAAAGTTAGAATACCAGTTTGCAAATTCATCTGGAATAACAAAAAAACCCAGGATAGCAAAACCTCTTCTCAATAATAAAATAATTTCTGGTAGAATCACCATCACTGACCTCAAGCTATTATACTACAGAATAAGAGTAATAAAATCTGTATGGCATTGGTACAGTGGCAGGCACGTTGATCGACAGAATAGAATTGAAGAACTGGAAATAAACCCACACACTTATGGTCACTTGATCTTTGACAAAGGCTCTAAAACCATCCGTTGGAAAAAAGACAATATTTTCAACAAATTGTGCTGGTTCAACTGGTGGTTAGTATCTAGAAGAATGCAAATTGAACTATTTTCATCTTCTTATACAAAGCTCAAGTCCAAGTGGTTCAAGGACCTCCACATAAGACCTGATACACTGAAACTAATAGAAAAGAAAATGGGGAAGAGCCTCGAGCACATGGGCAGAGGGGTAAAGTTCCTGAACAGAACCAATAGCTTATGCTCTAAGATCAATAATTGACAAATGGGTCCTCATACAATGCAAAGCTTCTTTAAGGCAAAAGACACTGTTAATAGGACAAAAACTGCAACCAACGGATTGGGAAAAGATCCTATATTTGATAGAGGGTTAATATCCAATATATACAAAGAACTCAAAAATTTAGCCTCCATAGAACCAAATAGCCCTATTAAAAATCGGGTACAGTGCTAAACAAAGAATTCTTTTTTTTATTTTCTAAATTCTTTGTTTACATTCCAAATGCTTTCCCCTTTCCAGGTTCCCCCCTCCCATATGTCCCATTAGCCCTCTTCTCTCCACCCATTCTCCAATCAACTCCCTCCCTTTTCTCTGTCTCGGTAATTCCTTACAATGCTGGAACAATCTTTTCCAGGATCAGAGCCCTCTCCATACTTCTTCATGGGAGTCATTTGATATTCTAATTGTGTCTTGGGTAGTCACGCTTGTGGGTTAATTAATATCTACTTATCAGTGAAAGAATTCCATGTGTATTCTTTTGTGATTGGGTTACCTCACTTAGGATGATATTTTCCAGTTCCAACCATTTGCTTAAAAATTTCATGAATTCACTGTTTTGAATTGCTGTGTAGTATTCCATTGTGTAAATACACCACATTTTCTGTATCCATTCCTCCACTGAGGGACATCTAGGTTCTTTCCAGCTTCTGACTACTATAAATAAGGCTGTAATGAACATAGTGGAGGAGGTGTCCTTATTGCATGCAGGGGAATCCTCTGGGTATATGCTGAGGAGAGGTATAGCCAGGTTCTCCAGAAGTGTCATGCCCAGTTTTCTGAGGAACTGCAAGAGTGATTTTCAGAGTGGTTGTACCATCTTAAAATCCCACCAGTAGTGGAGCAGTGTTCCTCTTTCCCCACATCCCCACCAACACCTGCTGTCTCCTGAGTTTTTAATCTTAGCCATTCTGACTGTTGGAAGGTGAAGTCTCAGGGTTGTTTTGATTTGCATTTCCATAATGAATAATGATATTGAACATTTCTTAAGGTACTTCTCAGCCATCCAAAGTTCTTCAGGTGAAAATTCTTTGTTTATCTCTGTACCCCATTATTTTCTTTTTTTTTATTCGATATATTTTTATTTACATTTCAAATGATTTCCTCTTTTCTGTCCCCCCATTCCCTGAAAGTCACATAAGCCCCTTTCCCTCCCCCTGTTCTCCCACCCACCCCTTCCCAGTTCCATGTTCTTGTTTTGCTCTATACTGCTACACTGAGACTTTCCAGAACAAGGGGGCCACTCCTCCGTTCTTCTTGTACCTCATTTGATGTGTGGATTATGTGTTGGGTATTCCAGTTTTCTAGGCTAATATCCACTTATTAGTGAGTGCATACCATGATTGATCTTTTGAGACTGGGTTACCTCACTTAGTATGATGTTCTCCAGCTCCATGCATTTGCCTAAGAATTTCATGAATTCATTGTTTCTAATGGCTGAATAGTATTCCATTGTGTATGTATACCACATTTTTCATCCATTCTTCTGTTGAGGGATACCTAGGTTCTTTCCAGCTTCTGGCTATTATAAATGGGACCTCATAAAATTTTCTGTAAAATTTTCAAAAAGTTTCTGTAAGGCAAAGGACACCATCAAAAGGACAAATAGGCAACCAACAAATTGGGAAAAGATCTTCACCAACCCTACATCAGATAGAGGGCTAATATCCAATATATACAAATAATGCAAGAAGTTAGATCCCCCAAAAACCAAAGAACCCTATTAAAAATGGCGTACAGAGTTAAACAAAGAATTCTCACCTGAAGAACTTTGGTTGACTGAGAAGCATCTTAAAAAATGTTCAAATTCATTAGTCATTAGGGAAATGCAAATCAAAACAACCCTGAGATTTTACCTTACACCAGTCAGAATGGCTAAGATTAAAAATTCAGGAGACAGCAGGTGTTGGCGTGGATGTGGAGAAAGAGGAACACTCCTCCACTGCTGGTGGGGTTGCAAATTGGTACAACCACTCTGGAAATCAGTCTGGCAGTTCCACAGGAAACTGGGCACATCACTTCTGGAAGATCCGGCTATACCACTCCTGGGCATATTCCCAGCATGTAATAAGGATACATGCTCCACTATGTTCATAGCAGCCCTGTACCCCATTGTTAATAGGATTATTTAGTTCCTTGGGGTCTAACTTCTTGAGTTCTTTGTATATATTGGATATTAGCCCTGTATCAGATGTAGTGTTGGTGAAGATCTTTTCCCAATTTGTTGGTTGCCATTTTGTAATTTTGACTGTGTCCTTTCCCTTCCAGAATCTTTGTAATTTTATGAGACCCCATTTGTCAATTCTTGATCTGAGAGCATAAGGTATTGGTGTTCTATTCAGGAACTTTTCCCCTGTGCCCATGTCCTCAAGGGTCTTCCCCAGTTTCTTTTCTATTAGGTTCAGTGTGTCTGGTTTTATGTGGAGGTCCTTGATCGACTTGGAGTTGAGCTTAGTACAAGGAGATAAGAATGGATCAATTCACATTCTTCTGCATGCTGACTTCCAGTTGAAACAGCACCATTTTTTGAAAAGGCTATCTTTTTTCCAGTGGATATTTTCAGGTCCTTTGTCAAAGATCAAGTGGCCATAGGTGTATGGATTCATTTCTGGGACTTCAATTCTATTCCATTGGTCCACTTGCCTGTCACTGTGCCAATACCATGCAGTTTTTAACACTGTTGTTCTGTAGTATTGCTTGAGGTCTGGGATATTGATTCCTCCAGAAGTTCTTTTACTGTTGAGAATAGTTTTAGCTATCCTGGGTTTTTTGTTATTCCAGATGAATTGAGAATTGCTCTTTTTAACTCTATGAAGAATTGAGTTGGGATTTTCATGGGGATTGCATTGAATCTGTAGATTTCTTTTGGCAAGCTCGCCATTTTAACTATTTCAATCCTGCCAATGTACGAGCATGGAAAATTTTTCCATTAGCTGAGGTCTTCTTCAATTTTCTTCTTCAGAGATCTGAAGTTCTTCTCATACAGATCTTTTGTTTGGTTACAGTCATACCAAGATACTTTATATTGTTTGCGGCTATTGTGAAGGGTGTCATTTCCCTATTTTCTTTCTCAGCCTACTTATCCTTTGACTATAGGAAGGCAACTGATTTGCTTGAGTTGATTTTATAACCAGCCACTTTTTTAAAGTTGTCTATCAGCTGTAGGAGTTCTCTGGTGGAGTTTTTTGGGTCACTTAAGTAGTGCTAAGAGGAAAACTCATAGCCCTGAGTGCCTCTAAAAGAAAATGGAGAGAGTATACACTGATAGCTTAAAGACACACCTGAAAGCCTTGGAACAAAACGAAGCTAATTCACTCAGGAGGAGTAGACAACAGGAAATTATCAAACTCAGGGCTGAAATCAATCAAGTAGAAATAAAGAGAACCATACAAAGAATCAACAAAACTTGGAACTGGTTCTTTGAAAAAATCAACACGTTAGATAAACCCTTACCCAGACTAAGCAAAGGGCACAGAGACAGTAACCAGATTAACAAAATTAGAAATGAAAAGGGTATAACAACAGAAACTGAGGAAATTCAAAAAATCATCAGATCCTACTACAAAAACCTGTACTTAACACAACTGGAGAATCTGGAGGAAATGGACAGTTTCCTAGCAGATACCAAACACCAAAATTAAATCAGTATCAAATAGATCATCTAAATTGTCCCATAACCCCTAAAGAAATAAAAGGGCTCATAGAAATTCTCCAAACTAAAAACAAAACAAAACAAAAAACAAAACAAAAAAAACCCAACAACAACAACAACAAAAAACATGGGACCACATGGCTTTAGTGCAGAATTCTATCAGATCTTCAAAGAAGACTTAACACCAATACTCTTCAAACTATTCCACAAAATAGAAACAGAAGGAACACTACCCAACTCATTCTATGAAGCCACAATTACTCTGATACCAAAACCACACAAAGATCCAACAAAGAAAGGGAACTTCAGGCCAATTTCCCTTATGAACATCGATGCAAAAATACTAAATAAAATTCTTGCCAACCGAATCCAAGAGTACATCAAAATGATCATCCACCATGATCAAGTAGGCTTCATCCCAGGAATGCAGGGATGGTTCAATATAAGGAAATTCATCAATGCAATACACTACATAAACAAACTCAAACAAAAAACTACATGATCATTTCATTAGATGCTGAAAAAGCATTTGACAAAATTCAATATCCTTTCATGCTAAAAGTGTTGCAAAGAACAGGAATTCAATGTCCATACCTAAACATAGTTAAAGCAATATACAGCAAACCAGTAGCCAACATCAAACTAAATGGAGAGAAACTTGAAGCAATCCCACTAAAATCAGGGACTTGACAAGGCTGCCCTCTCTCTCCATATCTTTTAAATATAGTACTTGAAATTCTAGCTAGAGCAATTAGACAAAATAAGGAGGTCAAAGGGATACAAATTGGAAAGGAAGAAGTCAAACTATCACTATTTGCAGATGATATGATAGCCTACTTAAGTGACTCATAAACAAAGAATTCTACTGAGGTGTAATGTATGACTGAGAAACACCTAAGGAAATATTCAACATCCTTAGTCATCGGGAAAATGTTTAACTTTCTTGATATGCTCAGAAAACTCTTTCACTACCTCCATCTCTTACAATCTCTTTGGTCTCTTTGGTAAAGATTTCTGAGTCTTGAAAGTGGAGGTGTGATATAGATTTCCCTTTAAGAGTTAAGTATTCTGCAGAATATTAATCTATGAACTGACACCCATTATATATCCCTGTGTTAATCACCATCTACTCACTCTAAAGGAAGTTTCTTTGATGAGGTTTTAGAAATTTAGCAATCTATGGATTTAACAATAAGATTTTACATGTAGTTTTAGTACTTTGTTTATGTAGTAGAGTCGTAGTATTAGGTTTTCCTTTCAGTCCTATCTATAATCTGTCTAGGTACAGGTTTTTGGCCCTAATAATAGTGCCAGGTATGTGTTCCATAGTTTAATGTCTAATTGAGGTGCTTTTCTCCCATTATAGAGTGTTAGTATTTTATACAGACACATATTTTATACATGCACACATATACACACACACATACATACACATACAGACACAAACACGCATGGACACATCTCTAGTAGTAAATTTCCATACAACTTTTAAAGAAGCTCTTCTTTTAGCTGTCCTTTCCCATAATCCTCCCTCTAAATTTTCTGCCCACCATGCAACCAATTTGACACTTCTTGTTCTAGTATTCCACTTTCCTTTTTTATATCATTTTCCTTTCTTGCCCCTTTTCAAAGCCTCCTCCATGGAAATGCCTTCAGTGGTTCTGTACTAATAACCTGACCTTTTTGGGTATAGCAAATGAAATACACATATATAAAGAGTCAAAGGTAACAGAAAAAGGTGAGAAATGATAATCTTTTGTATTTTTTGTTATTTAAAATGCTTATTTTAAGCCTTAGGACTTTACCCTATGTTTATAATTTTATTTTACTTCATAGGTAAGTAATATTCATTGTGTGAATGCATTACATTTTTATTATCACAATATGTCCCATTTCCCCATTGCCACACAAGTCCTTGCTGTCACTTACTTTTTGTTCTTAGGGTAACTGGCTGGACTAAAACAAAATCTTAAATTTGTTTTATTTGCATTTATTTAGTGCTTGAGGATTATCTAATAGTATCTATATGCAATTTTCATTGTTATACATGCCCTTTGGAATATGATATTTAATAAGCTAGTAGAAAATATTTTCTAGGCCTTACTTTTATGAAATTATTTGCTAATTAAATGTAACAGGGAATGATTAGTAAAACAAACTCATATTCTGTAAACTGTTCTAAGTGTCACAGAAAGTAAATAGTATGAAATAGGACTTTGATCTGTCTAAGATTGCATATACAACAATAGGTAAAAGAATAATTCAATGCTAAATATAAATTCATAATTTACTAATTTTAAAGGGGCACAATAAACATCAGCTCTGAATTCTCTGCAGTTACACTTGATTAATGAAACAGTAATAAAGTATATAGGAGACTCATATATTGTATTTATTACTCAAATAAATCACTGACTGGTTTGGTTATTTCCTAGTAATACATGCTAGAAGTACTAGCAGAACTTTTCACCATTACTTTTTGATAGATGTCAAAATTATATTGATGTTTCCACTATATACATAATAATGCAAAACAATGTTAAATGCCATTTACTGGGACCCTTACTTTGATGTGAGATAAGGCTTAAAGCCTCAACAGACTAAACCAAAATAATCACTCATGAAATAGGTATACGTCAGTGAAATCAAACTGAATATTTTTCCATTTGGCTTTTTTAGAAGTCATGAGAGCTGTTACCTGGGTTCTCAAACAGCAAATCTTCACCTAGCAGAATATATTTGTAGAAATATATTCTGTCAATATAATATTATACAGCCTTCTACACATAATTTCTTTAAAAGCAACCATTACTCTGCTATTCACAAAATAGAGATACTTCTTGCTTTATTATTTACCAAAATAATTTTTTAATATTTAATTAAATCTCTTGGAATTTTATCTCTTGACATTTTAATAGAACTCTCAACAGAATGCTCCATCTTCAAACACTTTATTCTATGGCTTGTGTCATAACTGAGTAAACCAACTTTTGATCCTTAAATCTGAGGACCTTATTTAGGATACCCAGCAGCAGCATAAATAACTTAGCATGTATAGCACAAATTGATCCTAGGAGTAGACTGGCCAGAGAGTTTATTTGAAAACGTGTGTTTCAGGTTCAGTGAGACCTGGTTTCAAGGCAATACTTCTGAGGGTAATATAATATGACACCACATATCCCGATCTGATCCCCACATGCATATTCACATGTAAGTAACAGACAAACACACACACACACACACACACACACACTATTCCAATGTTTTCTGGTTTGGGTAATGATCAATACTTAATATTCTTTAGCTACATGCAGCTATATAAACATATATAATATTAAAAATGATAATTACTTAGTAAAAGAACCTGATTTAACATTTCCTACTATTGTATTTCTTAAAAGCAACTACTTTAAGTGAGGAAAATTATGAGTATTATTAAGTAAGCTTGAATTCTTGTCAATAAACTAAATAGTGTTTCCATTTAGTGAGGTGGGGAAAAGATATGGAAATAATTGGAACATAAAATTATAAGCACGGTGTAGTATATAAATAATGAAATTGTCAACTTCTTTCCACACTATAAAGTTTTGTCTTAACTGGTAACTTCAATGATAAGTGTGGACAAGCAATGTATTATTGCAAGTAAGTACTAAAACATCAAATGTGTTAAAGAACCATGAGCAATCAAAAACAAAAATTATTCAATGTTCATATGCAGGTATTATGAAATTTTTAAGTGTTTCTTATAATTTAATTGAATCTATTTGGCTATTTTACTAGGGTAACATCAGCAAATACTGCAAAGTAATTTCTATTCTTTGTTCTTTGTTTATTCCTAAACAATTTGCATTATAATCTATGCTATGTGTTCTAGTCATCAAACACATTACGAATATTCCAAGGATTCACTTTCCAGAAGTAAAGCAAGATAAAGTCTGAGAAAGCCTCCCCAGTTTTTCCAGGGATACTAGAATGTATAATGAATGATAACTTTGTCAGGCCACTAAAAGTACAGAATATCAAACAAAAAATTGAATTATAAAAACAAAACCAAAAACTTCTTCTCCAGATAAAAATAATAGATGAAAGAAACATCTTACATAATGAACGTATTCAAATAAACACATTTGAGAAATAGTTGATATCCAGAAAGTATAAAGGAACTCCAATAATTCAATAACAAAACGCAATGCCAAAATATTCTTGTTAAAATGAGAGATTAAACTAAAATAAACATTTCTTAGAAAATAATACAAGTCATCAATAGGTACATGGAGAATATGCAAGGCTACTTATCTTCAAAAAATGCACATTGCTCTCCAGTAAGAAAAGTTTCTATCAAGAAGATGAAATGCATATAGGTAAAAAAAAATATAGACGTTGTCGGGATATACAATTTTTTATGTAAAGTCTTTTTATTATGAAAAGTTTATGGTATGAGGGATGTTGCTAGTATGGGATTTCTGTGAAGGTTTGGCACAGTTATAGGTATTTTTTTTCTTCAAAAGTTTGTTGAGAGCACAAATATCCCATGGCATCATTCTGTCAGAAATGTGTTGTCAAGTGTGACTATTTCATTTTAGTGCTAAATATACAGCAGGTTCTCAAGAAATCTTCTCAAAATGAATGAATAAATAAATATATGAATATGTAAAACTGAAAAGTATGTTGTGAAAATAGCTATTACAGGTCTAACTTTCCTAGTTTTATGGTGCATAAAATGTTAACAAAGACAAATCAAATGTAATCCTTCACATTGACAAAAATGAAAGAGAAAAAAACCCATATATATATATACCTTTGTCTCAGAAGACACAACATCTTTCAATATAATTCAATGTCCAGTGTTGGAAAACTCCTATTAGACTTAGACATAATAGTGAAGTTCTTAAATTAAAAAAAAAAAGATTTCTCCAAAATTGTATAGCAAATATACTCAGTAATTGAAAGATATTGCAGGAGATTTTAAAGGGGTGATATTATTTCTTGAAAGTTGTATTTATTATTGTGAAGAAGGTAATTGCTAAAGAAAAATGCAAGGTAAATAAATATGAAATACTGGGAAGGAAGAAAGCGTGTATATATAGAAATGAAATATCATCACAGTTATAGAAATATACTAGAATGTATGTTTAGTGTGCAAGCTCTATTTACATGTATGTTTAGAACTCATTGTATTTTATATATAGCAATAATTTACACATCATTTAAGGAATATATAGAGTTTTCAATATATATGAAAATAACAAACATCTATATATAAAGCATATATTTGTAAGATTCTCAATAACAAATGATTGGCCTAAGTCAAGCAAAACTGAGTATATCACGTTTAGAATTGTTTTACAATTGAATGTTTATAGTTTTAATCATTTCTTTGACAAATTTCCAGTAATTTTTATTTATTTTTTTGTGAAAATACATTAGAAAAGATAAAATTTCTATATGACTAAACAGATTTGGGACAAGGAAGAATATCTTTAAAATGATATTGAGGAATTTACAGTATCATCGTACATACTTACTATAAGCACATAATACTCTGGGCACTATGTTAGTGATGAAATAAAGGGGAAACATATATGAAATGTAGTCACAGGCCTGTATTATTCAAGTAATATAGTTTCTGATAAAGGAAAATGATGAAGGTTGTATCCAACCCATACAGTTTGCTCCTAGTAAGAGATCCACACTAATATCCTAAATTTTGCCATCTACTTGACATCCTTTTTAGCTAACTAGCCCATGAGGCCACACACAGTAAGATTGGTACTCATATTAGCCTCAAATATTGGAAGAAAACTTTGTAGTCTGCTCAGCAGTAGTCTGCCTCAAGACACTATCTAGCAGCCCATGTTGCTCAGGAGGAAACCTGTACCCCTTGAAATTTTCTGTTAGGTGTTTTGCAAGTCACCCACTACATTGCCCCATAAAAGGTCTGTGACTTGGCAGGTTTATGTCCAAAACACAAGCAACAGATTAACTCCAAATGTCTAAATACTACCATAAAAATTCAAACAATATAAAAAAAAATCCAAGAACATAATTTCTCCTGAAGATGACTGATTTTGTACCAATTACAATTAACAAAAATAAATTGTATGAAACTCCAGACAGTGACTTCAAAGAGACAATTATGAATGCATTCAACGAGTTCACGAAGTATAAAAAGGACATGAATAATACCAAAACAAAGAGAATGAACTCTTGATTCAAGTCAAAGGGAATACAAATAATTGAATGAAATAATAAATTCAATTTGAATATAGAATTTGAATACAATAGACAAACTATGAAGAAAACATGAACTAAAAAGTTCAATTTGTCAAGCAAAACAATCTCAGTAGAAAGTCTAAGTAATACAGTGGATTATATAGAAGGTCAGAGCTTAACTACAATGAAAAAAAAATCTGGATCTTAGAGTAAAATAGTGTAATATAAGAACTCATGAAAGAATATTCAGGAACTCCAGAACATAATGAAAGGACCAAATCTATAAATGGTGGGCATAAAGAAAGGACAAAAATTGAAACCTAAAGGCAAGGTATATATATTGAGCAAAGCTATTGAGAAAAAAATCCCAATTTAGAAAAAGTGGTTTATATTAAGGTACAAGAAAGACACAGAATACTAAGGACATTTGGAAGTAAAAGAAACTTTCCTTCCCTAATTACAGTTAAAATGTTAAGTATAGAGACCCATGAATTGGCATTGATTGAAAGATGCAAGAGAAAGGCACAAATCACATGTAAAGGCAGAACAGTCAGAATAACAACCAGTTTCTCAATGGATATTGTAAAAGCCAGAAGAGATTGAGAAAGGGTTTTGATGTCTGAGAGAACAGAGTTGCCATCCAACAATTCTTTATCTATCAAAACTATCCATTATAACTGATGGAGAAAGTCTTCCCATGGCAAAGAGAGGGTAACTGAATTTATGAGCATAAATCCAGCCCTATAGAGAATACTGGATGCTTCAGAGTCAAGTGAAGAATAAACACATCCAGAAGTTTATAAAATAAAAATGAATGATGCTGATAATGGTTATGAAAAGTAAGACTGGGAAAACAAATACAACAAAATGGAAGCAATTAGTAAACATCTTTCTATAGTAATTGTGAAAATCTTTGTGTTCAATTCTTTAGTTGAAATTCATGGGCTTGCTCATTGGATCAGAGGATAATATCTATTTTTTTCACCATGTATAGAAACATACCTGACAATGAAGAATGAAAGGATGCAGGAGAGAGATAGGGGACAGAGAGAGAGAGGGAGAGAGGGAGAGGGAGAGGGAGAGGGAGAGGGAGAGGGGAGAGGGGAGAGGGAGAGGGAGAGGGAGAGGGAGAGGGAGAGGGAGAGGGAGAGGGAGAGGGAGAGGGAGGGAGGAGAGGAGAGAGAGAGAGAGAGAAGAGAGATGAGAGAGATGAGAGAGAGAGAGAGAGAAGAGGAGAGAGAGAGAGAGAGCTTTCTAAGCAAGTGGGACAAGAATATCCCTGATCAGGAAAGATAAAAAGATCTCCTTAATCCTGGTAAGGATGAAAATTCATGAAAATATGCACTCCAAACTCTGATGTTCTCATTTTCATAAAATGAACACTAGTAGCCATAAGACATACATAACAAAAAATATAGTAATCATAGATAACCCACTTTCCACTAAATAAACATGTTATCCTTTTAAAAATTCAAGGAAACATTGTGATGTAATAATGTGCACGAAATGGACCAGACATCTGCAGAATATTCCATCCTGTCACTACAGTGATTTCCTTCTTCTCAGTAGTGCAATTCAAGCAGAGAAATGCAAGTTTCTGTAAAATAGACCATATATTGGTCCATAAATAAAGTCTAAAATTTAAGCTATTTAAACTAACTCCAACTAACCATCTGACAATTGAATTGCGCTTGAAACTAACCTGTTGAAATCTGAAAAAAACATGGAAGTTTTACGTTTAAAAAGTACTTTGAAACTAGTATCAGAGGGGAAATAAGATTATTTACTGAAACCTAGCTGTTTGGTTTCAGAAACTGACATGGGTTTTATTTTTTGCTGTTGTTGTTGTTTGTTGTTGTTGTTGTTGCTCTTGTTGTTGTTGTTGCTTTTGTTGTTTCTCATTTCAGGTTATCCAGGAGATGGTACAACATACCCAGCGGATTAAATGTAACAAATCACATAAACGGGTTTAGGATGCAATGCAATTTCAACAGATAATTACAAACCTTTGACAAATCTAATATCCTTTAATGATAAATGTTCTAGAGACAAATGCACAGGCATGTTATACTACTATTTTGCCCTCCAAAACCCCATTTTGAAACTCCCTATCTCTGAGGTATTAAAACCAATATTTTCCTCATGGTCAGGGCTGATTTCTTGAACTGTGACTTAAGCGGA